>NC_041381.1:222858671-223072499 GCF_002162155.2 Triticum dicoccoides | reverse complement strand
CCAAAACCCGCGAAACCCCACGCTCCTCCGTCGGCCTCCCGACCGATGCCCAGCCGGAGACTCTTCCCCGACTATGTCATCCACCGCAATAGCTCACCGTCCCTCATCCACCACACCGGATGAGGATCCGTTGTCGATCTCGTCGTCCCATCGGATCAGCCGCCCCGTCCTCCACCTCCAAGGAGCTGCCCTGATGTTCGCCTCGTCTATCGCGCCACCTCAATCCCCACAGCATCGTCTTGACCTGCCCCACCGGAACTGCAGCACCCTCACCAATTCCTCCGATGAAGCCGAGGCCAACTCGGCGCCACCAATGAGGTTCTGCACTCACGGCTGCATTTTATCTTTTATTCGATCTCGCGGGGCTGCCGGTGCTCGATACCAAGCAGACATGGCGTCTCCATCGACGGTGCCGTCGCCGGCCACATCATCCACGGCGTCTCTCCCCCATGTCGTTGCTTCTTCGGCGGTGACTTCCACAACGGCACTAGCTGCAGCTGCTCTGGCTCTCGCTCGTGTTGCGGCTCTGTTCTTGTTGTCGGTCGCGCTGCTGCACTACTCCTTCTTTCTTTCGTGCTGCTGCTCTGCTCTTGCTCTCGCTTGCGCTGCTGCTGTTGCACGACCTCCGGCAGCTACAAGAGTTGCTTCTTTAGCACTCGCTCACGGTGCTACTGCACGACTTGCTCTCTACTAGTGCGTTCCCTGCTCGAGCGTCTGCTGATTTAGATCACTGCTTCTCTACTACTAGTGCTCGAAGGCCCTAAACATCTATTGCAATGCTCTATTACTAGTTCAATCAGTTTCAACAGTAAAATTCAGTTACGACTATGAAGTTCATTTTCTTCAGTTAAGTCCGTGGCGCGGCTGATGCGTTTTACATCTAGCACTTTTTGGTGATGTATTTTACATCATCTATTGCAGGTGATATTAGGGTCCCACTTCAGATTAAAGTTGTCTGTCTTGTCATGCTTCAGCCTTGTCGCCGTACACCTTAGCGGAGCTGCTCCAACAACGGAACCGTCCATCACAGCGGAGCAGTACCCTCGGCGCCATTTCCAGAGGCCTCGGATCTTCTTCCCCGCCTCCGACAGTCACACCAGCATCATCACCATCCTTCACGTCCAACCCAATGGTGCTGAGGTCCACAAGGCTATGCCAAAGAGGTTGTACACTCGTTGCATCACTTTGTTACTCCATTCCTCTGTTCTTCCAATTCATGTGAGCCAAACACCCAGGTTGACTGAAATCCTATGTTTCCAAATGCTCTGTTTTGCACGTGCATTCTTGGAAGGGATTAAATACTTAGGCGAGTAGTGGACTGCAGCTAAGCCCCCGAGTGGGAGGATTGCTCTCCACTCGGTAGGATTTTTAAATACTTAGGCGAGTACTGGACTGCAGCTAAGCCCCTGAGTGGGAGGATTGCTCTCCACTCGGTAGGATTTTTAAATACTTAGGCGAGTAGTGGACTGCAGCTAAGCCCCCGAGTGGGAGGATTGCTCTCCACTCGGTAGGATTTTTCAAACTTAGGCGAGTACTTGGACTGAAGCTAAGCCCCTGATTGGGCGGATTGCTCTCCACTCGGTAGGATTTTTTAAATACTTAGGCGAGTACTGGACTGCAGCTAAGCCCCCGAGTGGGAGGATTGTTCTCCACTCGGTAGGATTTTTCAAGTACTTAGGCGAAACGGATTCGCAGCTAAGCTCCCGAGTGGGAGACTGGCTCACCACTCCGTAGGATTCTCAAGTACTTAGGCGAAACGGATTCGCAGCTAAGCTCCCGAGTGGGAGGCTGGCTCACCACTCAGTAGGGATTTTTTTTACAAACTTAGGCGAAACGGATTCGCAGCTAAGCCACCCACTGGGGGATTTCTCACACAAACAAAAGTAACAAAAATCACTGGGAAAATTATAACACTCTTGTCTTTGATAAACAAACTACAGAAGTACTTTTATTACATCTCATCCGAGTGAGTACTTAAGTATAAAAGGGGCGGAGCAGCTCCGCATTCCAAGCTCGTGGCTCGTCGATCTGGCGATCGACATTGTAAAGACGGTACGCTCCATTGTGGAGAACTTTGGTGACGATGAAGGGACCTTCCCAAGTAGGAGCGAGCTTGTGTGGCTTCTGTTGGTCCACTCGAAGGACCAAGTCTCCTTCTTGGAAGTCTCGACTCTTCACATTTCTGGCATGGAATCGACGCAAGTCCTGCTGATAAATAGTCGATCGGATCATGGCCATCTCTCTTTCTTCTTCCAGAAGGTCGGCTGCGTCCTGCCGGGCTTGTTCTGCTTCATCTTCAGAGTAAAGCTCGACTCGGGGTGCATTGTGAAGCAGGTCACTCGGCAGAACTGCTTCAGCTCTATAGACCAGAAAGAATGGAGTTCGCCCAGTCGACCGATTAGGAGTGGTCCTCAATCCCCAAAGAACTGATGGAAGTTCGTCGACCCATGCGCCTGCTGCATGCTTGAGATCACGCATCAACCGGGGTTTCAGTCCTTTGAGAATTAGACCATTTGCTCGTTCTGCTTGTCCATTCGACTGGGAGTGAGCGACTGAAGCGTAGTCGACTCGTGTGCCTTGAGAGGCGCAAAAGGCTCTAAATTCATCGGAATTGAAGTTTGACCCATTATCCATGATGATGTTGTACGGAACTCCATATCTGAATATCAACTCTCTAATGAAGTTGATAGCAGTGCCGGCATCAAGATTCTTGATAGGCTTAGCTTCAATCCACTTAGTGAACTTGTCGACTGCCACCAGTACATGGGTGAAGCCGCTCCTGCCAGTTCTCAGTGGTCCAACCATATCCAATCCCCAAACAGCGAAGGGCCAGACGAGTGGAATGGTCTTCAAGGCTGAGGCGGGTTTGTGTGACATATTGGAATAAAACTGACATCCTTCACACTTATCGACTATCTCCTTCGCCATCTCATTTGCTCTTGGCCAGTAAAATCCCGCTCGGTATGCCTTAGCCACAATGGTCCGAGAGGATGCATGATGACCACAGGTCCCCGAGTGGATATCGTCAAGAATTATCTGACCTTCTTCTGGCGTTATACATTTCTGGCTGACTCCAGTCGTGCTTTCCCTGTATAATTGTCCCTTTATCACAGTAAAGGCCTTGGATCGATGGACGATGTGTCAAGCCTCTTCTTCATTCTCTGGGAGCTCTTTTCTTAGGATATACGCGATGTACGGCACCGTCCAATTGGGAGTGATGACCAAAACTTCCATGATCAGGTCGACCACAGCTGGGACTTCAACTTCAGTCGGATCTGTAACACTTTTCGGCTGTGGGGCTTCTTCAGTGAAAGGATCCTCTTGAATTGATGGTGTGTGGATGTGTTCCAAAAACACATTACTGGGAATGGCTTCTCTCTTGGAACCTATTTTTGCCAAATCATCAGCCGCTTGATTTTTCAGTCGGGGTATATGATGAAGCTCTAACCCCTTGAATCTCTTCTCTAGCTTTCTCACCGCATTGCAATAACCAGTCATGGCTGGACTTCTGACGTCCCACTCCTTCATCACCTGATTAACCACCAAATCTGAGTCGCCATAGACCATGAGGCGACGGACGCTGAGTGAAATGGCCATATGCAACCCATAAAAAAGTGCTTCGTATTCTGCTTTGTTATTGGAGGAATCAAAGTGGATCTAGAGCACATATCTGAGCTTATCTCCTCGGGGGGAAACCAGCACTACCCCAGCACCGGAACCATTCAGCATCTTAGAACCATCAAAGAACATGGTCCAGTGCTCTAAGTGAACTTGAGTCGGCAGTTGCTGCTCAACCCACTCGGCTATGAAGTCTGCTATTGCTTGGGACTTGATGGCTTTCTTTGCCTCAAACTTGATATCCAAGGGACGGAGTTCAATTGCCCATTTTGCCACTCGACCAGTTGCATCTCTGTTGTGTAGAATCTCTGACAATGGAGCGTCACTGACGACTGTAATGGAATGGTCAGAGAAGTAGTGAGCAACCTTCTTCGTGGTCATATAAATACCATATACAAGCTTCTGATAATGAGGGTATCTTTGCTTTGATGGGGTCAAAACTTCAGAAAGATAATATACTGGACGCTGAACTTTGAAGGCTTTCCCTTCTTCTTCCCGCTCGACCGTTAGTATTGTACTGACGACTTGTCCTATGGCTGCAATGTAAAGTAGCAAAGGCTCTTTGCTGATCGGGGCAGCAAGCACCAGCTGGGTGGAGAGCAGGGCTTTTAGCTCTGCAAACGCTGCATCAGCTTCGGGAGTCCTCTCGAACTTGTCTAACTTCTTCATCAGTCGGTAAAGAGGCAATGCCTTTTCACCGAGATGAGAGATGAATCAACTTAAAGCGGCCAAGCATCCAGTAAGCTTCTAGACATTGTGCACACGCACAGGGCATTTCATTCGGAGTATAGTACTAACTTTTTCTGGGTTGGCGTCGATTCCTCGTTCGGAAACGAGATAACCGAGTAACTTTCTGCCAGGAACTCCGAATGTGCACTTTGATGGATTAAGCTTAATCTCGTACCTCCTGAGGTTGGCAAATGTTTCAGCAAGGTCAGTCAACAGGTCGGGACCCTTCCATGATTTGACCACAATATCATCCATGTATGCTTCCACATTCCGACTGATTTGAGTGAGAAACACTTCTGAATCATCCTCATGAACCTGGCTCCGGCATTCTTGAGGCCGAATGGCATGGTGACATAACAGAAGCACCCGAATGGAGTGATGAAAGATGTTTTGATCTCGTCGGGTCCATACAGATGGATCTGATGGTAACCGGAATAGGCGTCTAAAAAAGACAGGCGCTCACATCCCGCAGTCGAGTCGACTATTTGGTTGATGCGGGGGAGAGGAAAATGATCTTTCGGGCAGGCCCGATTTATATGTTTGAAGTCAATACACATGCGAAGTGACTTGTCCTTCTTGGGGACCATGACAACATTGGCGAGCCACTCGGAGTGGTAAATCTCTCGGATAAACTCGGCTGCTAAGAGCCGAGCCACTTCCTCGCCAATGGCCTTTCTCTTCTGGATGTCGTACCGTCGAAGGTGTTCCTTAACAGGTTTCACTTTTGAGTCGACTCGTAGACGGTGCTCAGCCAGTCCCCTGGGAACAACCGGCATGTCAGAAGGCTTCCATGCGAAGATGTCCCAGTTCTCATGGAGGAACTGGATGAGCGTTTCTTCCTATTTGGAGTCGAGTGTTATTGAGATGTGAGTCGGAGCAGCACTGGGGTCGGTCGGGTGAATGTGAATCAACTTTGTCTCACCAGACGACTGAAACGCTGATTCCGTAGCAGGCTTCTTGGCTCGCAACAAATCACTCGGATCTGCAGTTTTCTGGTATTCCTGTAGCTCTACCACTGCCATCTGAGCATCGGTGATCTTTGAACCTTTCTGAAAGCACTCTTCTGCCTTCTTCCGATTGCGAGTAATAGTGATCACACCTTTGGGACCAGGCATCTTCAATTTGAGGTACACATAACATGGTCGAGCCATGAAACGTGCATAAGCTGGCCTGCCTAAAATAGCGTGATAGGCACTCTGGAAATCCACAACTTCAAACGTCAACTTTTCTTTGCGGTAATTCTTGGAATCACCGAAAACCACATCAAGAGCAATTTGGCCGAGTAACTCCGCCTTTTTTCCAGGAATAACTCCATGGAAACTCATGTTGCTGGTACTGAGTCTGGACATCGGAATGCCCATCCCTTTCAACGTCTCTGCATACAATATATTCAGGCCACTGCCACCATACATCAAGACTTTAGTCAGTCGAGTGCCTTCGACGACTGGATCGACCACCAAAGCTTGCCTCCTAGGGGTTGCTATGTGTGTCAGATGATCGGACTGGTCGAATGTGATGGCAGGCTGAGACCACTTCAGGTAACTGGGTGTTGCCGGAGCAACCATATTCACCTCTTAGTTGATAACTTTCAAACGACTTTTGCTTTCTACCTCAGCAAAAATCATCAGGGTGGAATTGACCTGGGGATATCCATCATCACTATCTTCTTTGTCTTCAACTTTACCCGACTCCTTTTCCTTATCTTTGGGTTGTTTCCCCTGGAATTTCTGGATCAAGAGCCGACACTGTCGAGTGGTATGTTTCGGATAAATGAATTTACCCTCCTCATCTTTCTTCGTGTGGATGTGGCACGGCAAATTCATCACGTCATTCCCTTCCTTGTCCTTCACCTTCTTAGGGTTCCAAGACCCTTTGGGTTTCCCTTTAAACTTTTCTTGAGTCACGGCCAAGGCTTCTCCAAGAGCAGCTGGCTTGGCTTTCCGCTTCTGCTTCCGACTAGAGTTTCCTCCCCCGATTTCATGAGCGGCTGACTTATACTTGCCACTCCGGAGCCGATCCTCTTCTTCACCATTGGCATACTTGGTGGCAATCTCCATCATTCAACTTAGGGTCATGTCTCTGGTTCGGCCAAATTTTAAACTTAGCTCTCTGTTCTTAACACCTTCCTTGAAGGCACAGACTGCCTGGTGATCAGATACATTCTCTACCGTGTGATGCAATGTGATCTATCTCTGGATGTAATCCCTCAGAGTTTCATTCGACTTTTGCACACAAGATTGCAGCTCTGTCAACCCCGTTGGTCGCTTGCAAGTTCCTTCAAATGTTCTGACAAACACTCGGGCAAGATCTTCCCAAGTGTAAATGCTACTGGGTGCCAACTGATTCAACCATGCTCTGGACGAACCCTCCAACATAAGGGGCAAATGTTTCATGGCCACCTCATCGTTGCCACCGCCAATCTGAACAGGCACTCGGTAGTCTTCAAGCCAAGTATCAGGCTTGGACTCGCTAGTGAACTTACTGACTCCAGTCGCCAACCTGAAGTTGGGAGGAATCACCGCGGCCCTGATGGCCCTGCTGAAACACTCTGGTCCTGAGACATGTACTCTGCTGCTGGTGGGTATATCTCTGTCATGACCTTCTCGGTGAGCTATGTTCCTGTCGACCAAACCTTGAACGATAATGAATCTCGCATCGAAGCCTGGTTCTCTGGGGTCGACTGGAATCCTTCGCCTAACACTGTGCTGGCGTCTGTCATCCTGTTGTCGAGGCGCGTACGATCCACCCCTTGGGGGAGGGGTGGGCACTCGACGTCGATCATCACAATCGAATCGGTGATCACACTGCTCATGGTTCTTGTACTAATCATCACGCCGGCCTCCACGTTCCTCATGCCTCGGGGGCGATCTTGGGCTATGGGCCGACTGGACTGTATTCGCAGTGACGGATCTACTGTGAATCCTATTCCGCGACTGCGATACAGCTGAATTTTGATCTCCTGCTGCCCGGAGTAAATCTCTAATCTGTAGCAAGCCTCTGCCAGCCTCTGACTGGGAAGGTTGAATCGACTCTACTATACGGGCTGCAGCTGCTAAATTCTAAATCGGAGTTCAATATACCTGAGTTGGTGGTGGAAAAAATTGACGTCGACTGGAGTCTGGAACTCGTTGCCGCGCACGCTCGTCGAGTACTCGCTGGAGGTTCTCCAGTTGAGTGCGCTCAGCCAAGTTGGCCAAGCGCGCGTCCTCTAAGGCCCAAGCCTCGGGGGTTTCTCCAACGATAGGAGTGTGTAGCGCATCCATATTCCGGCGGCGAAGTTCTTCCCTCTGCAGCGAAGTGAGGGGCTCAGGTTGATACTCTTCATGGGCCTACGCCGGATCGCCTGTGCCGTCGCCTCCGTCGTCGCGGGGAAAGCCAGGAGGACTGCATGGACCAATGACCATCAGCACCTCCGCCGCCGGATCACTGTTGTCGCACTCGGATGCAGTCTCTGCGGAGCCAGTCGACAAGTCGAACAGGCCGTAGAGAGATTCGTCGGGCTCAATCGCCGTGACTAGGGGGGTGGCCGACTGGCGGGCCAACGCGTGCCTCACCCACCGCTGAAGCCTCGACCGACCGGAGCGCTTGCACCGGCGAGAAACAGGGAGGGAGGACGACACAGGGGCCGACCGATACTGCATCGACGGTTGCCGCAGGAGGACACGCGGACACATGCGCGTAAGTGTGTCGCCCCGCGGACGGGGAGCGCGTCGATGTCGAGCGAAGCCTCCTGAAGCCAAGCAGAGTCGTCGGCGACGAACGTGAGCGCGCCGAGACGGATGTCGCGACCCTCAACCAAAACTCCGCCTGAAACTATGATGAAGGAGGTCAGAAAAATCACAACTTCTCCAATAAATTGCTAAGACACCTGCCCCACGGTGGGCGCCAACTGTCGTGGTTCTAAGTCTGACAGTAGAATAGGGGGTAGGAATGGAGAGGCAAGATCCTAGCTATGGAGTAGTTGTATACGCAAGATGTTTACGAGTTCAGGCCCTTCTCGGAGGAAGTAACAGCCCTACGTCTCGGAGCCCGGAGGCGGTCGACTGGATTATATGTATATGAGTTACAGGGGTGCGAACCCTTTACACTGAGGAGGGGGTTGGCTTATATAGAGTCCGCCAGACCCCTCCGGCCCTCAGTTATGCAGGGTTTAAGGTACATTAAGGTCGAGCGTTACTGGTAACGCGACAAATAAAGTGCTATGATGACCATAAAAGCTACTTAATGACAGACCATTGAGTGCAGAGTGACTTTAGATCTCCTGGCGGTCGAGTGGTTGGCTTCATGGTCAAGTGTCTTCGAGTCTGTCGAGTGGAACCCTTCCAAGTCGACTGAAAGGTGGTTTCTTCTAGAGATGTCATTGGGGAGGGTATCTTGGACAGGTCCATGACCCTACCCTAGGTATATGGCTTCATCAACTGGTACGGCCCGGCTTCAGCATCAACAACTCAAGACCCTTGCGAGAGGCCAAGCCTCGTGAGGCGGATAATGCCAAGACCCCCGAGGGGACCGGCCTCAACAGGCTGGCTCCCGAGGGGCGGAGAGTTCTATGCAAGGTTCACCTCACGAGGCTCAGCTGACGTGAGCCATGACGACCAAGGCCAAGCGGGCACCAGGCGGGGCCAGGCAGGTGCAGAGCGCAGGTTTCCTCTCTGGTGCCAAGGAGGCAAGCCATAGGTGCAGAGTCCCAAGGAATCAGCCAAAGGTTTCCATTCTGGTGCAACGAGACCAAGACCGCCAGGACGGCAGGACGGAGGTCATCGACGAGCCCACCGCAGTGTCACGACCAGAGGCCTTTTGCAGGCGAAGACTACTTTTGTCAGGATAAGATGTGCTACTTGTCCCCTTTCAAATTCAGCCATTGTGGTATCCCTTCCCGACAACATTTGGGAAGAGGACCAAGGCCACTATAAATAGGACTAGCCACCACCATAGAGGCAAGATGGGTCGAACTAGCTCACACCACACTAGCTCACGCGAGCCCAAGAACACCTCACCTCTTGAGGCCAGTTCATCCATTGTACTAGTTCATCCTCAGCCCTCCGAGGCGATCCACCAAAATGTTGGAGTAGGGTATTACACCGCAAGGTGGCCCAAACCAGGATAAACTGCTGTGTCTCTTTGTCCCTTTGAGCTCGATGCGCTAGGCTTAGGAGGATCGCAAGTAGGCAGGCTGGGTAGGTTGAGATTTCCGCACGCACCCCAGAGATCGAACCTCTCAAGGGTTTGCAGATCCCTTAATCCGACATTTCGCGCACCAGGTAGGGGTGTGTCGGATCTTCTCTTGCATCGATCGATCTACTGCCACTCCGACACCTCCATGGCCGACTCACACCAAGCTCGCACCGAGTGTCGGGACGCAGTCACCGCCCGCGTCGCTCAGACGGCTCCGGCGGGCGATGGTTGTGCCCTTCGCGCTCCGTCTCCGGTGGCCAATGCCCCCACGGGCCCTGCCGGCCATGAGCAGCAAACTTCATCGCTGCACCCATCGGTGCCCCATGATGGGCACACCGCTAGTCCGTCACTGACCCCAGCAGCTTCGGCATCGCACATGCGCCGCGGCCAGGCGAACACGCAGGCCGTTATGCCCATGGCACGGGAGCTCCTTTGCAACCGCCCGGTTGTCAACCTCTACGAGGAGTGGCTCGAGCGGATCGCTGAGCTTGTCAGCGTTGCACGCGGGGGCTCCGACGAGCCGGCTCGCTCGCTGCCTCAGCAACCACCTGCAGCGGGCAACATGGCGCATGGGGCTCCTCCACCACCTCCGGCCCAGGGCGTCAACATCGGGCCAAGGCGTGTGGCGCCATGGTGCAACCGGCTCGCCCTGCTCTGGTTCGGGACGACGTGAGCTGCTAGGTGGTGTAGCGACCCCAAGGAGCAGCGCGCATCCTCCTAGCACCCCAGCACCAGGCCCGTGTACCGCCGCAGGAGGTGGCGGTGCACGTGCATCAAGACTAGCTTCCACCCCCTCGAAGACCTCCGGTGGCCACGGCAGGATGTCGTGCGTTCATTTCGGAGCTCTGCAACATCGTCTGGCCAAGCAAGTTCAAGCTTGACCTACCTCTTCGCTATGACAGCACCGCCGACCCCGCCGAGTTCCTGCAGCTCTACGAACTAAGCATCGAGGCGGCCAGCGGCGACGAGAAGATCATGGCAAACTGGTTCCCAATGGCCCTCAAGGATGGCGCGCGTTCTTGGCTCCTGAACCTGACCGAGGGGTCGGTTTCATCCTGGGAGGAGATGCGTGATACGTCTCCAACGTATCTATAATTTTTTATTCTTCCATGCTATTATATTACCCCTTTTGGATGTTTATGGGCTTTATTTTACACATTTATATCATTTTTGGGACTAACCTACTAACCGGAGGCCCAGCCCATATTGCTGTTTTTTTGCCTATTTCGGTATTTCGAAGAAAAGGAATATCAAACGAAGTCCAAACGGAATGAAAACTTCGGGAGCGTTATTTTTGGAACAAATCTGATCCGGAGAGCCTGGAGTGCAAGTCAAGAAAGCTCCGAGGGCTGCACAAGATAGGAGGGCGCCCCCCTCCCCCCTGTAGGGCGCGCCCCCTGTCTCGTGGGCCCCTCGGGCGTCCACCGACGTACTTCTTCCTCCTATATATACCTATGTACCTCGAAAACATCCAGGAGCACCACGAAACACAATTTCCACCGCCGTAACCTTCTGTATCCGCGAGATCCCATCTTGGAGCCTTTGCCGGCACTCTGCCGGAGGGGGAAGCAACCAAGGAGGGCCTCTACATCAACATCCTTGCCCCTTCGATGAGTTGTGAGTAGTTTACCACAGACCTATGGGTCCATAGTTATTAGCTAGATGGCTTCTTCTCTCTTTTTGGATCTCAATACAATGTTCTCCCCCTCTCTTATGGAGATCTATTCGATGTAATCTCTTTTTGCGGTGTGCTTGTCGAGATCCGATGAATTGTGGGTTTATGATCAAGTTTATCTATGAATAATATTTGAATCTTCTCTGAATTCTTTTATGTATGATTGAGTTATCTTTGCAAGTCTCTTTGAATTATCAGTTTGGTTTGGCCTACTAGATTGATCTTTCTTGCCATGGGAGAAGTGCTTAGCTTTGGGTTCAATCTTGCGGTGTTCTTACCCAGTGACAAAAAGGGTTGCAATACATGTATTGTATTGTTGCCATCGAGGATAACAAGATGGGGTTTATATCATATTGCATGTGTTTATCCCTCTACATCATGTCATCTTGCTTAATGCGTTGCTCTCTCCTTATGAACTTAATACTCTAGATGAAGGCAGGAGTCGGTCGATGTGTGGAGTAATAGTAGTAGATGCAGGAAGGAGTCGGTCTACTTGTTATGGACGTGATGCCTATATACATGATCATGCCTAGATAATCTCATAACTATGCGCTTTTCTATCAATTGCTCGATAGTAATTTGTTCACCCACCGTAATACTTATGCTATCTTGAGAGAAGCCTCTAGTGAAACCTATGGCCCCGGGGTCTATCTCTTATCATATTTGCTTTCAATCTACCTTTATTTGCATCTTTACTTTTTGCATCTATATCAAAATTACCAAAAATATATGTATCTTATCATATTATCTTTATTAGATCTCACTTCCGCAAGTGGCCGTGAAGGGATTGACAACCCCTTTATTGCGTTGGTTGCGAGTTATCATTTTATTTGTGTAGGTGCGTGGGACTTTTGAGGAGCCTCCTACTGGATTGATACCTTGGTTCTCAAAACTGAGGGAAATACTTACGCTACACTTTGCTGCATCACCCTCTCCTCTTCGAGGAAAACCAACGCAAGCTCAAGACGTAGCAAGAAGAATTTCCGCCGTTGCCAGGGAGGTCTTCGCTCAAGTCAAGACATACCAAGTACCCATCACAAACCCATCTCCCTCGCATTTACATTATTTGCCATTTGCCTCTCGTTTTCCTCTCCCCCACTTCACCCTTGTTGTTTTATTCGCCCTCTCTTTCCCAATCTCCTCCTCTCTTTTTTGATTGTTGTTTTTCTGTTTGCTTGTGTGTTGGATTACTTGTTGCCATGGCACAAGATAATACCAAGTTGTGTGACTTCTCGAATACCAATAATAATGATTTCCTTAGTACTCTAATTGCTCCTCTTAATGATGTTGAGTCTTGTGAAATCAATACCGCTTTGCTGAATCTTGTTATGAAAGATCAATTTGTCGGCCTTCCTAGTGAAGGTGCCGCTACTCATCTAAACAATTTTGTTGATTTGTGTGACATGCAAAAGAAGAAAGTTACGGATAACAATATTGTCAAATTGAAGTTATTTCCATTTTCACTTAGAAATCGTGCTAAAGTTTGGTTTTCGTCTTTGCCTAAAAATAGTATTGATTCTTGGAACAAGTGCAAAGATGATTTTATCTCTAAGTATTTTCCTCCCGCTAAGATCATCACTCTTAGGAACGATATTATGAATTTTAAACAACTTGATCATGAGCATGTTGCCCAATCTTGGGAAAGAATGAAATTGATGCTTCGCAATTGCCCTACTCATGGTTTGAATTTATGGATGATCATACAAAAATTTTATGCCGGTTTGAACTTTGCTTCTAGAAATCTCTTAGATTCGGCCGCGGGAGGCACGTTTATGGAAATCACGTTAGGAGATGCTACAAAATTGCTTGATAATATTATGGCTAATTATTCTCAATGGCACACCGAAAGATCTTCTAGTAAAAAAGTGCATGCTATAGAAGAATTCAATGTTTTGAGTGGAAAGACGGATGAACTTATGAAGATGTTTGCTACTAAAAATACTCCTCTTGATCCTAATGATATGTCTTTGTCTTCCTTGATTGAAAATAATAATGAATCTATGGATGTGAATTTTGTTGGTAGGAATAGTTTTGGAAATAATGCTTATAGAGGAAATTTTAATACTAGACCGTTCCCTAGTAATCCCTCTAATAATTATGGAAATTCCTACAATAATTCTTATGGTAATTTAGATAAGATTCCCTCTGATTTTGAGAATAGTGTGAAAGAATTTATGGTTTCTCAAAAGAATTTTAATGCCGTGCTTGAAGAAAATTTGCTCAAAGTTGATGATTTGGCTAGGAATGTTGATAGACTTTCTCTTGATGTTAATTCTCTTAAACTTGGATCTTCTTATCCTAAGCATGATATCAATGAGTCTCTCAAAGTAATGAGAATTTCCATTGACGAGTGCAAGGAAAGAACCGCTAGATTGCGTGCTAAAAAAGAAAGCTTCATAAAAGCGTGTTCTTCTAGTCTTCATGAAAACAATGATGAGGATCTTAAAGTTATTGATACGTATCCGATTAGATCTATGTTTTGCAATATTAATTTTGATGATTATGGGAGTGATGATGAATCAACTTTGCCTAGAAGGCGTCCCAAAAATTCAGAGTCTCTAGATCTTGATGTTAAATTTGGTAAAAGTGAGATTGGAGAATCCTCAACTTCTAATAATATTGAACTTACTATCTAGGATTTCAAGGAATTTGATTATGATAATTGCTCTTTAAAAGGTTGTATTTCCTTGTTGCAATCCGTTATTAATTCTCCTCATGCTTATAGTCAAAACAAAGCTTTTACCAAACATATTGTTGATGCCTTGATGCAATCTTATGATGAAAAACTTAATTTGGAAGTTTCTATACCTAGAAAACTTAATGACGAGTGGGAACCTACTATAAAGACTAGAATTAAAGATTTTCAGTGTTTTGCTTTGTGTGATTTGGGTGCTAGTGTTTCCACAATTCCGAAAACTTTATGTGATATTCTAGGTTTCCATGATCTTGGTGATTGCTCCTTAAACTTACACCTTGCAGATTCCACCATTAAAAAGCCTATGGGAAGGATCGATGATGTTCTTATTGTTGAAAATAGAAATTTGGTGCCCGTAGATTTTATCGTTCTAGATATAGATTGCAATCTTTCTTGCCCTATTATTCTTGGTAGACGTTTCCTTAGAACGATTGGTGCGATTATTGATATGAAGGAAGGGAATATTAGATTCCAATTTCCATTAAAGAAAGGCATGGAGCACTTTCCAAGAAAGAAAGTTAAATTACCTTATGAATTTATCATGCGTGCTACTTATGAACCTAGTGCCAAAGATGGCACTCGTTAGATCTATCCTTGCTTTTATGCCTAGCTAGGGGCGTTAAACAATAGCGCTAGTTGGGAGGCAACCCAATTTTTATTTATGTTTTTTTGTTTGTTTTTGCTCCTGTTTAGTAATAAATCTTGCATCTAACTTCTGGATAGATGTGTTTTTATCTTTTAATTAGTGTTTGTGCCAAGTAGAACCTATAGGATAACCTACGATGATAGTTGATTTGATTCTGCTGAAAAACAGAAACTTTGCACGCACGAATATAATTTTGTTAAATCACAGGAACGTGATTTTGCGTTGATTCTTTTTGCTTCTGTTCAATAGACAAATTGTCCAGGACTTCCTATTTTGGTAGGATTTTTAGAGTTCCAGAAGTTTGCGTTAGTTACAGATTGCTACAGACTGTTCTGTTTTTGACAGATTCTGTTTTTCGTGTGTTGTTTGCTTATTTCAATGCATCTATGGCTAGTAAATTAGTTTATAAACCATAAAGAAGTTGGAATACAGTAGGTTTAACACCAATATAAATAAAGAATGAGTTCATTTCAGTACCTTATGTGGTGGTTTTGTTTTCTTTCACTAACGGAGCTTATAAGATTTCCTGTTGAGTTTTGTGTTGTGAAGTTTTCAAGTTTTGGGTAAAGCTTTTATGGACTATGGAATAAACGGTGGCAAGAGCCTAAGCTTGGGGACGCCCATGGCACCCCAAGATATTCAAGAATAGCCAAAAGCCTAAGCTTGTGGATTCCCCGGGAAGGCATCCCCTCTTTCGTCTTCGTTCATTGGTAACTTTACTTGGAGCTATATTTTTATTCGCCACATGATATGTGTTTTGCTTGGAGCATCGTGTATTATATTAGTCTTTTCTTTTTAGTTTACCACAATCATCTTTTCTGTACACACCTTTTGGGAGAAGCCTATTTGATTAGAATTTGCTAGAATACTCTATGTGCTACACTTATATCTTTTGAGCTTGATAGTTTTTGCTCTAGTGCTTCACTTATATCTTTTAGAGCACGGTGGTGTCTTAATTTTGAAGAAATTGCTAGTCTCTCATGATTATCTTATATCATTTTGAGAGTCTTTTAGAACAGCATGGTATTTGCTGTGATCATAAAGTTGGTCCTAGAATGATGAGCATCCAAGTTGGGTATAATAAAAACTATCATAGAAAGTGAATTGGATGCTATAATCAATTTGATGCTTGATAATTGTTTTGAGATATGGAGGTAGTGATATTAAAGTCATGCTAGTTGGGTGATTATGAATTTAAACAATGCTTGTGTTGAAGCTTGTGATTCACGTAGCATGCACATATGGTGAACCGCTTTGTGATGAAGTTGGAGCATAATTTTATTTATTGATTGTCTTCCTTATGAGTGACGGTCGGGGACGAGCGATAGTCTTTTCCTACCAATCTATCCCACTAGGAGCATGCACGTAGCACTTTGGTTTTTGATGACTTATAAATTTTTGCAACAAGTATATGAGTTCCTTTGATTAATGTTGAGTCCATGGATTATGCGCACTCTTTCACCCTTCCACCATTGCTAGCCTCTCTTGTACCGCGCAACTTTCGCCAGTACCATACACCCACCATTTACCTTCCTCAAAACAGCCACCATACCTACCTATTATGGCATTTCCATAGCCATTCCGAGATATATTGACATGCAACTTTCCACCGTTCCGTTCATATGACACGCATTACTTTTGTCATATTGCTTTTTGCATGATAATGTAGTTGACATTGTATTTGTGGCAAGGCCACCTTCATAATTTTCATACATGTCGCTCTTGATTCATTGCATATCCCGGTACACCGCCGGAGGTATTCATATAGAGTCATATCTTGTTCTAGCTTTGAGTTGTAAATCCATAGAAGTGTGATGATCTTCATTATTAGAGCATTATCCTAGTGAGGAAAGGATGATGAAGACTATGATTCCCCCATAAGTCGGGATGAGGCTTCGGACTTTACAAAAAGAAAAAAGAAAGAGAAAGGCCAAAAAGAAAAAAAGATAAGGCCAAAGAAAAAAAAGGAGAAAAAGAAAAAAAAGAGAGAGAAAAAGAGAGAAGGGACAATGCTACTATCTCTTTTTCCACACTTGTGCTTCAAAATAGCACCATGAGCTTCATGACAGAGAGTCTCATATATTGTGACTTTCATATACTAGTGGGAATTTTTCATTATAGAACTTGGCTTGTATATTCCAATGATGGGCCTCCTCAAAAGTGCCCTAGGTCTTCGTGAGCAAGCAAGTTGGATGCACCCCACTTAGTTTCTTTTATTGAGCTTTCATATATTTATAGCTCTAGTGCATCTGTTGCATGGCAATCCATACTCAATCACATTGATATCTATTAATGGGCATGTACATAGCCCGTTGATACGCCTAGTTGATGTGAGACTATCTTCTCCTTTTTGTCTTCTCCACAACCACCATTCTATTCCACATATAGTGCTATGTCCATGGCTCACGCTCATGTATTGCGTGAAAGTTGAAAAAGTTTGAGATTATTAAAGTATGAAACAATTGCTTGGCTTGTCATCGGGGTTGTGCATGATTAAATACTTTGTGTGATGAAGATAGAGCATAGCCAGACTATATGATTTTGTAGGGATAACTTTCTTTAGCCATGTTATTTTGAGAAGACATGATTACTTTGATTAGTATGCTTGAAATATTACTATTTCATATGTCAATATGAACTTTTATTTTGTATTCATTTGGATCTGAACATTCATGCCACAATAAAGAAAATTAGAATATGAATTATGCTAGGTAGCATTCCACATCAAAAATTATCTTTTTATCATTTACATACTCGAGGACGAGCAGGAATTAAGCTTGGGGATGCTTGATACGTCTCCAACGTATCTATAACTTTTGATTGTTCCATGCTATTATATTACCCCTTTTGGATGTTTATGGGCTTTATTTTACACATTTATATCATTTTTGGGACTAACCTACTAACCGGAGGCCCAGCCCATATTGTTGTTTTTTTGCCTATTTCAGTATTTCGAAGAAAAGGAATATCAAACGGAGTTCAAACGGAATGAAACCTTCGGGAGCGTTATTTTTGGAACAAATCTGATCCGGAGAGCCTGGAGTGCAAGTCAAGAAAGCTCCGAGGGCCCCATGAGATAGGAGGGCGCGCCCCTGTCTCGTGGGTCCCTCGGGCGTCCACCAACGTACTTCTTCCTCCTATATATACCTACGTACCCCGAAAACACCCAGGAGCACCACGAAACACAATTTCCACCGCCGTAACCTTCGGTATCCGCGAGATCCTATCTTGGAGCCTTTGTCGGCACTCTGCTGGAGGGGGAAGCAACCACGGAGGGCCTCTACATCAACATCCTTGCCCCTCCGATGAGTTGTGAGTAGTTTACCACAGACCTACGGGTCCATAGTTATTAGCTAGATGGCTTCTTCTCTCTTTTTTGATCTCAATACAATGTTCTCCCCCTCTCTTGTGGAGATCTATTCGATGTAATCGCTTTTTGCGGTGTGTTTGTCGAGATCCGATGAATTGTGGGTTTATGATCAAGTTTATCTATGAATAATATTTGAATCTTCTCTGAATTCTTTTATGTATGATTGAGTTATCTTTGCAAGTCTCTTCGAATTATCAGTTTGGTTTGGCCTACTAGATTGATCTTTCTTGCCATGGGAGAAGTGCTTAGCTTTGGGTTCAATCTTGCGGTGTTCTTACCCAGTGACAGAAAGGGTTGCAAGACACGTATTGTATTGTTGCCATCGAGGATAACAAGATGGGGTTTATATCATATTGCATGTGTTTATCCCTCTACATCATGTCATCTTGCTTAATGCGTTGCTTTGTTCTTATGAACTTAATACTCTAGATGCAGGCAGGAGTCGGTCGATGTGTGGAGTAATAGTAGTAGATGCAGTCAGGAGTCGGTCTACTTGTTATGGACGTGATGCCTATATACATGATCATGCCTAGATAATCTCATAACTATGTGATTTTCTATCAATTGCTCAAATTTGTTCACCCACCGTAATACTTATGCTATCTTGAGAGAAGCCTCTAGTGAAATCTATGGCCCCCGGGTCTATCTCTTATCATATTTGCTTTCAATCTACCTTTATTTGCATCTTTACTTTTTGCATCTATATCAAAATTACCAAAAATATAGTTATCTTATCATATTATCTTTATTAGATCTCACTTCCGCAAGTGGCCGTGAAGGGATTGACAACCCCTTTATTGCGTTGGTTGCGAGTTCTTAGTTTGTTTGTGTAGGTGCGTGGGACTTTTGAGGAGCCTCCTACTGGATTGATACCTTGGTTCTCAAAACTGAGGGAAATACTTATGCTACACTTTGCTGCATCACCCTCTCCTCTTCGAGGAAAACCAACGCAAGCTCAAGACGTAGCAATGCACAGCCGCTTCATCGCCAACTTCCAGGGCACTCGCGACCATTCACCGGCTGCGGGTGACCTGCATCGCATCAAGCAGCAACATGAAGAGACCCTGCAGAAGTATATCCAGTGCTTCAACAATGTTCGCCTCAAGATCCCGAAGGTGTCCGACGAGGCCATCATTTCGGCGTTCACCGATGGTGTCCGTGATGTCAAGATGAAGGAGGAGCTCGCCATCCATGAGGATCTCTGTACAGCTCTGGAGATGTTCAACATGTCAAAAAAGTATGCGAGGACAGAGGAGGGGTGTCGGTGTCAAATCCGGCGGATCTCGGGTAGGGGGTCCCGAACTGTGCGTCTAGGCGGATGGTAACAGGAGACAAGGGACACGATGTTTTTACCCAGGTTCGGGCCCTCTCCATGTAGGTAAAACCCTACTCATGCTTGATTAATATTGATGATATGGGTAGTACAAGAGTAGATCTACCACGAGATCGGAGTGGCTAAACCCTAGAAGCTAGCCTATGGTATGATTGTTGTTCGTCCTATGGACTAAAACTCTCCGGTTTATATAGACACCGGAGAGGGCTAGGGTTACATAGAGTCGGTTACAATGGGAGGAGATCTTCATATCGTATCGCCAAGCTTGCCTTCCACGCCAAGGAAAGTCCCATCCGGACATGGGACGGAGTCTTCAATCTTGTATCTTCATAGTCCAGGAGTCCGGCCAAAGGTCTTAGTCCGGCCATCCGGACACCCCCTAATCCAGGACTCCCTCAGTAGCCCCTGAACCAGGCTTCAATGACGACGAGTCCGGCGCGCAAGTTGTCTTCGGCATTGCAAGGCGGGTTCCTCCTCCGAATATTCCATAGAAGATGTTGAACACCAGGGTAGTGTCCGGCTCTGCAAAATAAGTTCCACATTCCACCATAGAGAGAATAATATTTGCATCAATCAGATCTGCTGACGTATTCCGCAGCGTGACATCATGCCACGGCCAGGCTTTTATTCATTTTACTGTTCCACCTCAGCGCGTTTAGCGAGGCGGTTTCCTTCGCACGTCTTGTCAAAGTAGAGATCGTGTCCCCTTATTCCGGGATTCTCATCAATACGGGCGTGGGTAACCCAACCGCGCCATTAACCACGGCGCTTGGGAGATAAGCGAGTTTTATTAGGCCGGTGGGGGACTCGTAGTTTTGGCCGCCCATATAAGGGGATAAGAATCCGCCCTTTCCATTCACGCCTTCTTCCTCTTCTGCTTATCCGTCCCTGCGCGCTCGAGCTCCAGCGCCCAAGCCCGCACTTCCCACCTCAACCTTGTCCAACCATGTCCGGAGCGGGAGGCAGATGGATGGCCTCCTCCGTCACGGAGCGGCAAATCAAAAAGCTGAGGAAGGCCGGATACTTGTCTGACGACATCACGCACCGGCTTGCAGATGTGGGGCAACTCATCCCCACCCCCAGGCCCCATGAGAGGGTTGTTTTTCTTCCCCATTTCCTCCGCGGACTGGGTTTCCCTCTTCACCCGTTCGTCCGGGGGCTCATGTTCTACTACGGCCTGGACTTCCATGATCTAGCCCCGAACTTCATCCTTAATATCTCGGCGTTTATCATCGTGTGTGAGGCCTTCTTCCGCATCCAGCCTCACTTTGGCCTATGGCTGAAGATCTTCAGCGTCAAGCCGAAGGTTGTGAAAGGCCGACAAGCAGAATGCGAAGGTGCTATGGTGGGCAAGATGGCCAACGTCACTTGGCTCGAGGGTGCCTTCATGGAGACCATCAAAGGGTGGCATCGGGGTGGTTCTATATCACCGAGCCGCGTGACCCTAAGTGGGCAGCGGCCCCCGAATTTCGATCCGGCATCCCCACCCGGCTCACATCTTGGAAAGAGACGGGCCTATCATGGGGCAATCCGGAAGACGTGACCGGACTCCAAACCTGCGTCCGAGACCTGGTTACCAAGAAGGTCAAGCTTGTCAACATAGTCCAGGTCATGCTCTTCCGCCGGATACTCCCGTGTCAATGACGGGACTTCAATTTGTGGGAGTTCGACCCGGCCCAGCACCAGACTCTATCCCGGCTCTTTGAAACAAAGCACGAGGACGCCTGGAAGGTGCTTTTCAAGAGTTCCGAGGTCTCCCCTCCCATCACCGAGGATCGCAGATTCTGCGCCAAACGTCAAGCCTCCGAGGTAAGCTTACATTTAGTCCCTTACGGGATACCCGAATTTCATAGTGTGACTTTATGTGGGATCTAAACTCCCGTTCCTTTGACAGGACTGGAAGAGGACATCCGGACAGTTTGACTGTCCGGCCCCTTTGCCAGAAGGCCCAGCAGACACACGCTTAGCGAAGCTACTGGTTCCGGCACCTCACGTGGTGTCAGAGAAGAAGGCCAAGGAGAAGGCCACGGGGACCCGAAAGAGTTCCCGGTGCCCGGTGGTGTCGGATTCATCGCCCGACAACCCCGACCCGCCCTCCACTTCAGAAAACGAGGAGGAGGAAGGAGAAGAAGAAGCCTCTCCCCCTCCAACAGGGGGAGGAAAGAAAATGAAGCCCGCCCCAACTGGGGAGGCCAGAGGGTCCAAGAAGGGGAAGACCCATCTGCCGGACTACGCCTCCAATGCCGAAGACGGCGGGGAGGAATGGCCATCCAGGGTCAAGCCCCTGGCAAAGTCGTAAGTGTCCGGTTACCCGAATGACTCATGGCGCTCTTCTATTATTTGGTAATGTCTAACGCCGAATTTTAATCATGCAGTCCGCCCAGAGCTCAGCTCGGTGATTCGTTGAGCGGCTCCCTGAATTCGTCGGATGTGAATAGCGCTTCGCTTCCGATGGCCTCCTCCCCGCTCCCTGCGGACGATGTCGAGGTGGGGTCCCGAAAGGGACTAAACCAGGAGGAGGTGGTCCTGGAGGCATCGCAAGGCGATCTCCCGGACTCCAGGCCCGAAGGGGGTAAAGCCCCGGAGGGATCTAAGTCCGGCCACGGGCCGGACACTGCTCCGGAACCATCAGTGGTTCCAGAGTCCGACAGGCGGTGCCTTCATAAGAAGGGCAAGCCTGCGACGCCGGCGACTTCCGTCCATCCGGAGGCGCCGGACAATTTGCTGGAGGCGCTTAATGACGCCTCCATCAACGAGGAACACCGCACTATTATGAGTGCGGTGATTCAGAAGGTTCAGTCCGCCAAGAGCGGGCTGACGGAAGCCTGTACAAGCCTGTTAACGGGTTTTGAGGTATGTGTTCAAAAACATATAAAAAATATACTGCATATACAGTAGCCCCTCATGCTCAGTTCGGTGTTCGGAAAGAAAAGCCGAGCTGAGGATCTAAAAAGATAGACGCAGGAGTCTAATAGAAATATGTCAATATGGGAATGCAGGATGCGCTGCTGACCTCTGCCGCACTGACTGCGGAGGTCAATGCATTGAAGGAAAGCCTCGAGCAGTCCGAGAGCAAGCTCGGCCATGCCAAGAAGCAGCTCGAGGATAAAGAGGGTACATAGTACCTCCTGTAAATGTATATAGAAATACTTGGTTGCAAAATAATAACAGGACCAACGTAAATGTTGCAGGAGCCACGACCAAGGTGGCGACCCTGAAGGAGGCGGTCTCCAAGGCCGAAAAGAGTGCGACCTTGGAGCGCACCGAGCGAGAGAAGCAGGAGGCGCGGGTGGCGGAGGTGCGGCAAGAGCTCCAGGCTCTCGTGGAAAAACACGAGAGTTTGGAGCGTGACTAGAAGACTCGAGAGTCCGAGCTTGCCTTGGCTCTTGAGAGTGCCAAGACCGCTAAGGCCGAAGCCCAGAAGGCCCTTCAGGAGATCGAGGCGATGAAGAAGATAGCGGCGGGTAAGGCATTCTTTATGCAAAGCAAAAATATAAAAGTTAATTATCTGCTACTTACCTGAATCCGGAGCTCTCCAGGAGCGTTCGCCGATCTGCCCCGTAGTGTGTCTGATGCCGCCGCATACTACCGAGCCGAAGAGGGGAGCTCGACGGAAAAAGTGTTCTGGTCTCAGTATGCTGAGGCCAAACATTCGGTGCCCCTGAGCGACCAGCTGAAGCAGCTGGTCGAGCTCCACAAGGTGGCCGAACAGGCCATGAAGGGCCTCATAGCTCGGCTGTGGCCTGGAGAAGTCATGCCTGGGAGCTACTTCGGTCTGGTGCGGCGGCTGGTGGACGCGTGTCCGTGGATTGAGGTCGTCAAGCGCTCCGTTTGTATTGAAGGTGCCCGTCGGGCCCTTGCCCGTGCTAAGGTGCACTGGGGCAAGCTAGACGCGGAGAAGTTGTTGACGGACGCGCCACCGCCGGGCAAGGAGTATCGTATGCCCGAGATGTATTATAATGGCGTTCTGAAGGGTGCCCGCCGTATAGCGGATGAGTGCTCCAAAGATGTAATTTTTTAGTAGACTCGCATTTGTTATCCTGTACGCTGAAGCTTTGTTCATATGCGTTAAGCAATGCTTGTTAATTTAAAATATTACCTTCTGTGCGGCCGTTTATCAAATCTGAGAGATGCAAGTCGTCGGCTTCGACCCCTATGCCACGAGTGCTGGGGTGTTCGGGATAAACCTAAGCACTCTTGTTCCCATTCTTAGGTCCATCTAGGGAGGCGTTCAGCACAACGAACTAGGCCGTCGGACTTATAATGCTTTATCACTCTCACTTAGCCATAGAATTCTATAATTTTAAATTTCGGCGAAGCCCCTAGTATTCGGAAGACCGAGTTCGGGGCGCTATCCACGCCTAGGCCGGATAAGTCTGGTTCCTCGCTCAAAGCAGCATAAGTCTTTAAGGACTCGAAGAAACCTCGCGAACAGCGACCGGTCTCTCGCACTATCATGACAGTCAGTTTTAGCTTTCTCTACTGAGGTGTTAACCCAACTCAACTGGGGCACAATCGCAGTAGTTCTCCCAGCACTACCTTAGCCAACAATGCGGAACGTAAGGTACCAAAACATGGGAGCCGGGCAAACACAACTATTGACCAAAGACATGATTCGGAGCCGATGCATATAGTGCTATAAGTTCGGGGTGCCGCACTCGTGAGAGTATTCGGTCTTCTCACACCATGTTATGGGGTGTTGTAAGCCCCTGGTGTATTGTTCGCACCAAAGTGTACGGTTGCAGAATGTCATGACTAAACATATTTGTATATAAAAAATAGATAAGTACAATAATAGGTAAGAGCTATATATTGTTTATTAAAAAAGGGCTGCTGCGAAAGCAGAACGATACAAGAAGTGCGGCAAGCAAGGGATGGGAGTATTTGACATGTTCCCCTCCAGGGGCAAGCTGCGGGATTGTAAGTAAAACAGGTATTAAACTCGTTATAGAGACCACCTGGACTTTTGATGTGGCTTGCTCTCTCCCTGGCTGTTGCATCGTGGGTTCGGCGAGTGTATTGCCGGACAGGCCTTCCGAATAGTTGGGTCCTGAAAGTGTGTAAAAAGGAAAACGGCAAAATAGGGAGCCCCTTAGTGCGGTTGAGCCGCATTCTGGGCGTGCCATTGTTGTGCCCCTCCCCTTATGCCCATGGTATCTCTAAGGCATAATTATGTACGCGTGGTACCAGTATCGCCATTTGGCGGGGGCTGGGGTTGGGGCCGCACTGCTATGCTTGCTCGGAACGTGCCAGCCGGATTTGTTGTAGGTTACTTCGGGCTCGCTTGACGTTGTCCGGACGTTTGACGCCTGGATTGGAGAACTGCCTTGAGAGGCTACTCTATACTTCCGCCGCCAGGGCCGCCGTGTGCTCCTCCGTTCGGAGAGAGCGTTTGGTGTTTCTGTTTACCGTGATGACTCCGCGAGGTCCTGGCATCTTGAGCTTGAGATATGCGTAGTGCGGCACTGCATTGAATTTTGCAAATGCGGTTCGTCCAAGCAGGGCGTGATAGCCGTTGCGGAATGGGACTATGTCAAAGATTAACTCCTCGCTCCGGAAGTTATCCGGGGATCCGAAGACCACTTCGAGTGTAACCGAGCCTGTACAGCTGGCCTCTACACCTGGTATGACAACTTTGAAGGTTGTCTTTGTGGGTTTAATCCTTGAAGGATCGATGCCCATTTTTCACACTGTGTCCTGGTAAAGCAGGTTCAGGCTACTGCCGCCGTCCATTAGGACTCTGGTAAGGTGAAATCCGTCGATAATTGGGTCTAGGACTAGTGCGGCGAATCCGCTGTGACGGATGCTGGTGGGATGGTCCCTCCGATCGAAGGTGATCGGGCAGGAGGACCATGGGTTGAACTTTGGGGCGACTGGCTCCAAAGCATAGACATCCTTGAGAGCACGCTTCCGCTCCCTTTTGTGGATGTGGGTTGCGTATATCATGTTCACCGTCTGAACTTGCGGGGGAAATCCCTTATGTCCTTTGTTGTTCGGCGGCCGGGGCCCCTCCTCGTCATCGCTATGTAGCCCCTTGTCTCTGGTTTCGGCACTTAACTTGCCTGCCTGCTTGAACACCCAACAATACCTGTTGGTGTGATTGGCTGGCTGTTCGGGGGTGCCGTGTATCTGGCACGAGCGATCGAGTATCCGGTCTAAGCTGGATGGGCCCTGAGGGTTTCTTTTGAATGGCTTCTTCCGCTGACCCAGTTTAGAGCCTCTGAATCCGGCATTGACTGTCGTATCTTCAGTATTATCACCGTTAATGCGGCGCTTATGCTTGTTGCGATGTGACCTACTGTTGTTGTCCTTGGTATCCGAATTGTCGGGGCTCTTGGTTATGTTATTGCTACGAGCTAGCCAGCTGTCTTCTCCCGCACAAAAGCGGGTCATGAGTGTCGTGAGGGCTGCCATAGATTTCGGCTTTTCCTGTCCTAGGTGTCGGGCAAGCCATTCATCTCGGATGTTGTGCCTGAAGGCTACAAGGGCCTCGGCGTCCAAACAATCGACTATTTGGTTTTTCTTGGTTAGGAACCGTGTCCAGAATTGTCTGGCCGATTCCTCTGGCTGCTGGATTATGTGGCTTAGGTCATCGGCGTCTGGTGGTCGCACATATGTGCCCTGGAAGTTGTCAAGGAATGTGGATTCCAGGTCCTCCCAACAACTAATTGACTCCGCTGGCAGGCTGTTAAGCCAATGTCAAGCTGGTCCTTTAAGCCTTAGTGGGAGGTATTTGATGGCGTGTAGATCATCACCACGGGCCATGTGGATATGAAGGAGATAATCCTCGATCCATACCGCAGGATCTGTTGTGCCATCGTATGATTCGATGTTTACGGATTTGAAGCCCTTGGGGATTTGATGATCCATTACTTCGTCTGTGAAGCATAGTGGGTATGCGGCGCCCCTGTACTGGGCTATATCACGACGCAGCTCGGACGAGCTTGGTCTGTTGTATTCGGCCGGGCCATACTTATTATGTCCGGTGTGACGGCTAGCGTCACGTGAAGCGGGGCGCACATGCGATCCGTAGATCGATCTTGTTTGCCTTGCCTTATTCTCCAAGATGTCTCACAGGTCTGTTGCGTCTCCCCGTACTCTGGTATGTTTTGAGCGGTGTCGGGTTGCGGCTTGGGTTGAGGGCCTGAAGGCCTCTCTATCGCGGCCACGGGGTGGCCGATCGGGCGCATCGTACGCTGGTGATGTAGGTTTAGTTGCTTCCTCCTCAAGTTGGGGTAGCAGCCTGCGCTTTGGGTAGCTCTTGGATGGGCGTTCTAGTTTATACTCTTCGACCGCCAGGACTTCGGTCCATCTGCCGGCTAGCAAGTCTTGGTCAACTCTAAGCTGCTATTGTTTCTTCTTGAGGCTGCTTGCCGTGGCTACGAGCCTGCGTTTGAAACGCTCTTGTTCGACGGGATCCTCTGGCACGATGAATTCGTCGTCGTCGAGGCTTGCCTCGTCTTCGGAGGGAGGCATATAATTGTCGTCCTCATCCTCTTTGTCGGCCGCTCTCTCGTGAGGGCTGGCTCCTTCATCCTCCTACACTGAATCCTGCTGGAGGGGGTTGTCTTCGGCACTGTCCGGTGTGTTGTTATCTCCGGTGCCGGAATCGCCATTTTTGCTTTGGTGGGACTTAGAGCGGCGCCGCTGACGTCAGTGCTTGGGTTGCTTCTTGGAGGGATCATCCTCCGTTTTCTCCTCGCCATCCCCCGCTTTAGGGGTGTCCACCATGTATATGTCATATGATGAGGTGGCTTTCCAGTTCCCTATAGGTGCTGGTTCTTGATCGTCTCCTTCATCGGCGTCCATGCCGTCGATGTCTTCGGAGTCAAAGTCGAGCATGTCGGTTAAATCGTCGACAGTGGCTACGAAGTGGGTGGTGGGTGGGCTTCAAATTTCTTCATCGTCCGCATCCCAACCGTGTTGGCCGTATTTCGGCCAGGGCTCTCTGACAAAGAGAGAGACTTTAATGAATTCAGGATATCGCCAAAAGGCGAGTGCTGAAAGACGTCCGCGGCGCTGAACTCCATGACCGGAGCCAAATCGGGCTTAATCGGAAGAGGTGCGGGATTTACGGAGTCCGGATCGGAGTCCAGCACCTTGGAGTCACGGGCCTTGCGAAGGACTAGGCTGGTATCCGGCTCTATCGCCGTAGAGGTTGCAGCTTCCGGGGCAGCGTCCAACCGTCCGTCCCCGACTGGCGCAGTGGGCTCCGAGCTAATGGTCGGGGCGGACACCTGAGCGACGCTCTGGGTGTTGTCCGATGGCAGAGCTAAATCATGCCCATCGTGACAGTGCGGCGCACCCGGTCGTGGCTCGAATCTGTTGAAGATCAAGTCCCCGCGGATGTCGGTCGTGTAGTTTAAGCTTCCAAACCTGACCTGATGGCCAGGGGCGTAGCTTTCGATCTGCTCTAGATGGCCAAACGAGTTGGCCCGCAGTGCGAAGCCACCGAATACAAAGATCTGTTCGGGGAGAAAAGTCTCATCCCGGACTGCATTGCGATTGACGAGCGAAGAAGCCATCGGGCCTAAAGGCGACGACACATAGGAACTCTCAATGAAAGCACCAATGTCGGTGTCAAAACTAGCGGATCTCAGGTAGGGGGTCCCGAACTGTGCGTCTAGGTGGATGGTAACAGGAGACAAGGGACACGATGTTTTTACCCAGATTCGGGCCCTCTCGATGGAGGTAAAACCCTACTCCTGCTTGATTAATATTGATGCTATGGGTAGTACAAGAGTAGATCTACCACGAGATCGGAGTGGCTAAACCCTAGAAGCTAGCCTATGGTATGATTGTTGTTCGTCCTATGGACTAAAACTCTCCGGTTTATATAGACATCGGAGAGGGCTAGGGTTACACAGAGTCGGTTACAATGGGAGGAGATCTTCATATCGTATCGCCAAGCTTGCCTTCCATGCCAAGGAAAGTCCCATCCGGACACGGGACGGAGTCTTCAATCTTGTATCTTCATAGTCCAGGAGTCCGGCCAAAGGTCTTAGTCCGGCCATCCGGACACCCCCTAATCCAGGACTCCCTCAAGGGGCGCCTCTCCCTCCTCGAGCTCCCCGATGCTAATCCAGAAGACAAGAAGGCCAAGACCAAGGATGTGAAGCGCAAGGGGCCGGCCATGCTCGCGGACGAACCAGAGACGAAGTGCGGCTGCGACCACCCCGAGTCATCCAAGAGCAACCGGCTGTTCTGTGTCTTCCACAAAGTTCACAGCCACAACACCAATGACTGCCAGGAGCTCAGGGCCCTCCATGACGGGCGCCTCGGTCGACGCCCCAAGCGAAACGATCGAGGCTATGGTCATGGAGGCGGCCGAGGTGGAGGACGCTGGGACGGACGCGACCATCATCGGGAGTGGCGCGACCAGCCTCGCAAGGACCGCTGGCAGGGACAGCCTCGCGAGGGCGCCTGGAGGGAGCAGCCTTGTGAGGAGCACCCTGAGGGAAACACAGCTCTGCCTCCACTGCCAAGAAGGAACGAGGATCACCATCAGGACGAGGGGGCTGGGGGCTTCCAGGAGCCTCGAGCCATTGCCTTCATCTTGGGCGGCTCACAGGCCCCTACTTCCCACCGCATCTTCTAGCAGTTCGCGCGCGAGGAGAGCACGGCACTCCCCAAGCCCGAAGCAACTCACCCTCTTAGGTTGTCCAAGTGCGCCATCACCTTCAACTCCGCGGACCAGCTCAAGTGTGCGGCCACCACTGGCGTGCTCCCCATGCTCTGCTACCCCATCATCAGTAACGTGGTCGTCACCAAGACTCCCATCGATGGTGGAGCGGGGCCCAATGTTCTGTTTGTTCAGACATTCGACAGGCTCCAAGTGCCATACTTCCAGATTCACCCAACCAAGCCATTTTCAGGAGTGACCGGCGGATTTACACACCCGATAGGGAAGGTTTGCCTCCCAGTCACCTTCGGCGAGCGCAACAACTACCTCACCGAGCTTGTCGACTTGGACGTCGCCGACATCCGCCTGTCGTACAACGCCATCCTAGGGTACCCAGCACTGGCCAAGTTCATGGCAGCTACGCACCACGGCTACAACATCCTCAAGATGCTAGGAAGTGGCGGCGTCATTACGGGCGCATGCCAAGAGAAGGATGCGGTGTGCTCCCTCGAGCGTGCCTTCCAGGCTGTAGCGGTCGAGAACCCTGAAGACGAGGGCGGCGCCCTCCCTCCTATGGTTGCCCCCAAGACGAAGAAGCTGCAGCTGGGACAGGGGTCTCATGAAGGGGCATCACTTGAGGACGTTGCGCTGAGTCTTGCGTCTCCAGACGCAGCACCTTCACCCATTCATAGGAAGGCGCGCCCGGCACCCTCTCAATCGGGGGCTCTCCTTTGGAGGGGCTCAGACATAGCTAGGGTCACGAGGGAGGCGCTCACGCACCATGTGGAGGCGCTCTTCAGAGCACGCTTCCCAGGAGAAGGCAGCAGGCTTGAGGCACCAGGTGTTCAGGAGTTCACCGGCAAGGCAATCGAGGAGATTCAAGAAGCAAGGGTTCTGCAAGGCGATCGTCGCCTATTGCCAGGCGCAGCTCACTGCCCCGGCGAGGGTAAGGAGTTCCGCGTCTGCATTGACGTCCCCGGGCTCAATAGGGGCGCGTCTCGACAGCTCATCTGGTCGTCTCGTGCCTGCCGGTGTGAGGGTCCACCTCACAGCTACGTCTGCATGCCCTCCGGCCTGCCGCGCACGGCTGAAGCATTTCATGCTGCATGAGGGACGCCCTGATGGCTTGCAAGGCCAAGCATCAGGCGATCCTGGCAGAGATGGAGGAGCACCTCCAGAAGCCTCCCGGGCCCTCTGAGCCTCCCGAGGCTCGGCACCAGAGCGGCTCGTGAGGAACGACTCCAGTGGCGCGCGTTTTTGGCTACCTCAACACCTCTTCGGCGACGGTACCAGGTGACATCTCTCTAGTTTGTTTAGTCTGGGGGCGCCCCTCGGGCTACATCATCCCCAGGCCGTGTGGGTCCGTCCCTATGGCGTGTACCCCTTCTGCATCTATCAGAGCTAGTTACAATCCTTTGCAAGCTACTTTTGAATTATTAACTGCCTGACCGGCGCTTCGTCGCTAAGAACGTCTCGCGCCCTCGCAAGCCCTCCCGTGACCGCCTTATGATTAAGGACTTGCACGGCATTTGTGCTCGGGTCCGTCCCTGCAGTGTCGCTAAATCCAAGAGGCTAAGCTATGGCTCACGGGCCAGTCCCCATGTACGTCACCTCCCATGGCCCTTGGTGCCTTGTTCTCGCATAAGCTAATCATGGGTGGGTGAGTAAGGGCGCGCGACCTGGTTCCCCCGTGGCCACGGAAACCGTGCGCCGGCTGTTTTTCTTCAGGATCTTTGCATGAGAAGACTGGGCACGGCGTCTGTGCTCGGGTCCGTCCCTACAGCATCGATAAATCCAACGGCTAAGTTCTGTCTGGCGGGCCGGTCCCGTTCACGTCACCTCCTGGGATCGTTGGTGTCTGGCCTTCTCATGCAATAACCTCAGGAGACTCATTCGGCGCAGGCTGCCTAACCATCTAGCAGGATTAATACAAGCACCCCCAATCAAGACCAGGCACAACCCGCCTTGAGGTAGGGCCTCGTGAGTCCCGCGCTGGCTCACGGGTGCCCATACACACCTCCTCCAGCCCTCCCGTGCAAGCCACGTGTCAGGGCGGGGCTGTACACGCCCTGGGGCTCTCCTCAGAGGGAGCCCCCTCCCACGCACCAGTGGAAGCACCATGCTCCGCGCTGGTCGTCAACACTGCCGAGGAGAGGCTATGCCCGTGCAAGAGTGGAAACGCTATGCTCCACACTGGTGATAAATAACTGGGGGTGGCCTCGCGGCCGCATTAACCTCGGGGAGCCTCCGGGATCAGTGACCAGCCTCATCGCATTGCTCTCCCTCGGGAGGGTAGCGCGAGGGGGCTGGGCACGGGGGCTACGCTCAGGTCACGCCTGGCGTACCCCACCTCGCCAGGCCTCACTGGCCTGGTCTTCACGCACCCCTCCCAAGCAAGAGCTCGACGAGGAGAAGGTATGATGGTCTATTCGTACGTCAAGGGGCACTCCTGGGCATCGCGTCCCAGGAGCCTAACTAGTCACGTAGCCCCTCACCCCTTGGGCTCGTCCTGGTGATCCGGACGACCCAACGGCGGTTGAGGCACGTGCCGGGCCGGGCCATGCCGACGCAGAACGCCAGGGCCTGGCTTTCACCCTTCCTTTTCAAGTCGTTCGTACGTCAAGGGGGACTCCTGGGCATCGCGTCCCAGGAGCCTAACTGGTCACGTAGCCCCTCATCCCTTGGGCTCGTCCTGGTGATCCGGATGACCCAACGGTGGCTGAGGCACGCACGGGGCCGGTGTCAGTGTCAAAACCGGCGGATCTCGGGTAGGGGGTCCCGATCTGTGCGTCTTAGGCTGATGGTAACAGGAAGCAAGGGACACAATGTTTACCCAGATTCGGGCCCTCTCGATGGAGGTAAAACCCTACTTCCTGCTTGATTAATATTGAAGATATGAGTAGTACAAGAGTAGATCTACCACGAGATCGTAGAGGCTAAACCCTAGAAGCTAGCCTATGATGATTATGATTGTAATTGTGATCGGCCTTCTAAGGACCAACCTCTCCGGTTTATATAGACACCGGAGAGGGCTAGGGTTTACATGGAGTCGGTTACAAGGAAGGAAATACAATATCTGGATTGCCAAGCTTGTCTTCCACGCAAAGGAGAGTCCCCTCCGGACACGGGACGGAGTCTTGAGTCTTGTATCTTCATGCTTCAATAGTCGGGACGAAGTATATAGTCCGGCTGTCCGGATACCCCCCAATCCAGGACTCCCTCAGTAGCCCCTGAACCGGGCTTCAATGATGATGAGTCTGGCGCGCAGTCTTGTCTTCGGCATTGCAAGGCGGGTTCCTTCTCCGAATACTCCAAAGTGATTATCGAACACTTAGACCGTGTCTGGATCTGCGAGATGATCCTCACATACTATTGTAGGGAACATAGCATAAATCTGATCTGCTAGCAATCTTCGTGTGTCGCGCCCTTGCATCGTGGCCCGGTCCAACACGAACTGGCGTTTCCCGCCCAACCTTGACTCGCGTTGCGAGGCGGTTTTACTGGCACGCCCTGCCAAAGCAGAGATCGTGTTCCTCTTATTACGGGATCTTCCATCAATAAGGGCGTGTGTAACCCCACGACGACTGGTACGACTCCGTGTGTTTTTAGATAAGTCTCAAGCGGTCACGCTGAGGACTCTTGATATTCACCCCCCTTTATAAAGGGGCCGAGGCCTATACCTCTTTTCCACCTCTCTTGCGCCTTTTCGCACCTCGAGTTCTAACACCCGAGACCTGAGCTCAAACACCCCAGATCTTCCAATATGTCCGGATCCAACCCTCAAGGCCGATGGGTGGCCTCCTCGATCCAAGAGGAGGACATTGCGAGGCTTAGAGAGGTCGGATATCTGACCGCCAACATCCAGCATAGGCTTCCTGCTCTAGGGCAGGTCATCCCTACACCAGAGCCCAATGAGAGCGTCGTGTTTGTTCCTCACTTTCTCCGCGGCTTGGGCCTCACCCTCGATCCCATTGTGAGGGGGCTCATGTTCTATTACGGGTTAGACTTTCATGATCTAGCTTCGGACGCTATCCTCCATATTTCGTCGTTCATCATAGTGTGCGAGGCCTTCCTCCATGTCACTCCACACTTCGGCTTATGGCTCAAGACCTTCAATGTGAAGCCAAAGATTATCGAGGGGCGACATGCAGAGTGTGGAGGTGCCATAATAAGCAGGAACGCCGATGCCCCCTGGCCAGAGGGTTCTTTCCCAAAAGTATCCGATGTATGGCAATGGAGGTGGTTTTATGTCACAGCTCCTAGAGGCACAAAGTGGGTGGCCGCCCCTGAGTTCCGCTCGGGCCCTCCGTCACAATTGGCGTCTTGGACTAACATTGGACAGAATTGGGGCCCCGCTGGCGATGTACTAGTACTGCAGAACCTCATCCGGGAGCTTCTTGAGAGACATTAACCTCGTCAGCATAATTCAAGTGATGTTAATCCGGCGGATGCTGCCGTGCCATCGCCGGCCTCTCCGGATGTGGGAGTTTAATCCAGAGGGTCCGTGGACTGTTAAGCACTTCTTCGGCCTAAAGCTCGAAGGGATGTGTAAATTATTCTTAGGACCACAAGTAGAGTGTCCGGACACCACTCAGGATGCGGGACTAAGCTGCAATCGCCTAGATACCCAAGTAAGTAACCTTGATACCGGACACTTTGTTTTATATTTGTCATAGTTGTTGTTCTGAAAACCCTCCGCGGCCGGGAATGGCTCAGCAAGGCGGAGAGAATCAGGTGTCCGGCGCCACTTCCTGAAGGCTCGCCTGGCCCAACCATTGCTAAGATGATTGGCCGGGTGCTCAGCAAAATGCCCTTAGGGAAAGATGAAGGAAAGGGTAGCGAAGCCGAACTTCACACACTGCGCATCCGGACCGGGGGAATTACTTCCTCCCCAGGGGAGGATAATCGGGGAGGGGAATCCGAGGCCGCCTCCCCGCGCGGGAAGAAAAGGGCCGCCTCCGAAGACTTGGAGACGAAGATGCCCAAACAGGGGACGAAAGTGTCACCGGGGGGCTCTGCCCCAACGGGCGTCCTCACCGCGTCATGCCTGCCAACGGGCCAGCCCTCAATCGAGCTATAAGTTAATCGTTAATTCGAAGGTACTGCGTTCCTCCGAGATCAATAACCAGGATTCGTTTTTTGCAGTTCGGCTAGCAGCTCTTCTCAACAGAGTTCGTCTTCGGGGGATCTTCCTCCGGAGATGATGGAGAGCGAGACCCCACCCACCTCTCCGCCTTATGAAGCGGCCGACACCGAGGTGTCATCACGGAGGAGTCCGGATCTGCCGAAGCCGGAAGCTAATACGTCAGCAGCCCTGAGTCCGGAGCGTTTGGCTCCCACGGGGGGGGCGATGAGAAGGGTCCGGCAGAGTTTGATGTCCGGCCGGACATACTGACAGACCTTCTGGAGCGAACTGCGCTCTTAGAGGAGCACCGCTCATTAATGAGAACGGTGCTCAAGAAGATTTCATCCGCCACAAGCGGTTTGAATGAAGCATTTACGAGCCTGCTCAGAGGGTTTGAGGTATGTAGTGAAAAATACACTTTTTTTGGCTGTGAGGCACGCGCTAGGTGTGCTCCATATGGATAGTAGCCCCTGAGACTCTGGTTGGCCGCCCTAGGCGGCAAATGGGGGATCATATAGTAATGATTGCGCTGTACATGTGCGCAGGTATCTAAGGGTCCGGCAGCCGACCAGTCCGTTGAAGTTGCCGAGCTAAGGAGGCCGATCAGATCTATCGATGCTGATATCACACTGGTGAACAAGTGGCTGAACGAGTCACAAGGTATGTGCTCTGCTTTTCTTATTATATTGTATAGGAAAATATGAGAGGGGCATACTATTAATGCAATGTGTTTGCAATGCACATGGTGCTGCTGCTGTGGAAGCCCTGAGGGCGGAACTTGCCCAGGCCAAGGAACAAGCTCGGGTTAGCAATGCGGCTGCCCTAAAGGCGGCCAAAGAATTGAGAGCCGAACAGGCTGCTCATCGCCGAAGCGAGAAAAAGATAGCCGAAATGGCTGTGGAGTTGAAAAATGCCGCCGGCCGGTATGAACTCCTTGAAAAGGAGAATAAGGCTAGTTCGGCCGACATGAACAAGGCACTTAATGCCACCAAGGAGATGCGGACCGAAGTCAGGGGTGTGCGGGAGGAGCTTCGACAGGTCGGTAAAATCGCGGCTAGGGGCTCCTACTTACTGTAGACGAAGTTTTTTGATCCGAACTATGTTCCCCTGGATGGACGCTGGAGTCCTGCAGACGCGTATGCGGACTTGGCGAAGAGTACAACTGATGCAGCCAAGTTTTTCAAGGATCAAGGTGATAAAGAAGTGGAGAAGCTTTTCTGGTCGCAATTCAATGCTCCCGCGCGCCCGCTATCGTTAAGTGAGAAGATGGCTGCTGTGGCGGAGCTTCATAGGATGTCCGGGCTTGCAATGCGGTCTGTAATAGACCATCTTTGGCCATAGGGGCCTAAGCCGAACAGTTACTTTGGTTTGGTGCAACAGTTCCTTGGGGCCGTATCTCAGATCGACGCCCTGAGAAGGTCGGCGTGCATAGAGGGTGCACGAATGGCTCTTGCCCGCATTAAAGCATATTGGACACATATGGAGGCCACCCTTGTAGCGACCCAGAATCCGGCAGGAGGCCAGTATCCGGCCGAGCACTACTTAGCGCAGGTAATAGAAGGTGCCCGCTTAATAGAGGCGCAGTGCTCGAAGAATGTCTTGTTCAAGTGACAAATCAAATCATTGTAAAAAATGTTATTTTGGTTACAAGGCTATATTTATACTTTTTGCCCGAAAGTATTATTGTGTCTCTTGTGCGGCCGTTTATATATATATATATGTAATCCGAAAGTTAGTAGTCGTTGGCTTCAGCCCCCAGACATACAATGCGGAGGTGTTCGCGAAAGATACGCGTAATCACACTTGATCCAACGTCTTGGTCCATTAAGGAGGTGACCGCATGTCGAACTAGGCAACCGGACTATATAGCTGTAACACTTTCGCTTAGCCATGGGAGTCTAATGGTGGGGCTACTATGTAGCCCCTAGTACTTTTACGTGCATTCGAATATGGGCACATATGTACATGGTCGGGAAACGGCCCTTCGTTAATGTGGAGGAATCCTAAAGATTCCGGTAAGTCTTCGAGTGGTTGAACAGTCTCGCGCTGTATCATGACAGTTAGTTTTTGGCTTTCTCTACTGAGGTGCTCATCCAGAATAACCAGGGCACAATAACAGTAGTTCTCCTTTGACCGTCTTAGCCGATAAGAACGGAACGTAAGGCGGCAAACCCAGGAGCTGGGCAAAGCCAACATTTAACCAAAGACATGATTCGGAGCTAATGCATACAAGGCCAAACTCGTGACGCCTAACACTCCCGAAGGTATGCGGACTTTATAACAGAAAATGGGCTAAAGAATTCCCTTTCATTATAAACCCTGTATTTCCAGGTACGTGCATTAGTCTGTCATGGCGAAATGCCAATAACGGCAGTATCCTTTGTGGGTATGGGACCCATGGGATGTTTAAACAACAAGAGGCAATAGAAAAGGTTCACACAGGGGCTTAATCTAAAGAGAAACCTTTGAGCGGGGCCCTGCTGCACGTCTGTGCCTTTATCTCCGTTGTGTCGTATCCTGGAAAGGTATCGCGCGAATGTTGCCTGTAAAAAAGAAAACTCGTGTAGGAGAGTACAACGTAAGTATGCGATGGATAGTAAAAGTGTAAGACGTTGGCCTGCCAATAAGGTTGAGCCAAGTGTGGGGCTATATTAAATATTTATAGCCCCTGGTGTCCTCTATGGGATATATACGGTGCCCTGGTTTAGTTTTATCCGGGCTGCCAGACTCGTCTAACCGTGTCTGTGGTCTTGACGTCCAGTCATGCTTTTTGGTATCGGAGGCCGCTTAGAGTTCGGCCGCTAGAGCCGTCGCGTATTCCTCCGCGCGTGAAGAGCGCTCTGTGTTTCCGTTAACGGTGATGACGCCATGTGGACCAGGCATCCTGAGTGTAAGGTAGGCATAGTGCGGTAATGCGTTGAAGCGGGCGCAGGTCGTTCTTCCAAGCAATGCATGATAGTCGCTTTGGAAGGGTGCGATGGTGAAGAGTAATTCTTCGCTTCTGGAGTTATCTGGGGAGCCGAATGTTACCTGCAGTACGACGGAGCCCCTGCTGTAGGCTTCAACGCCTGGTATCACCCCTTCAAAGGTGGTGTTGCTTTGACTAATTCTGGATGGGTCTATCCCCATCCTGCGGACAGTGTCCTCGTATATTAAATTGAGACTGTTTCCGCCGTCCATGAGGACGCGGGTGAGATGGTATCCGTCGATTATTGGGTCAAGCACCAAGGCCTCTGATCCTCTGCGTCGAATACTAGTTAGGTTGTCCGTGTGATCGAAGGTGATCGGACAAGCCATCCAGTAGTTAGGTGTGGGTATGATGGGCTCTATATCGTGCGCGTCTCTGAGCGCGCGTTCGTGCCTTCTTGTGGATGTGTGAGTCGCGTTGATCATGTTTACTGTTTTAACCTCTGGTGGGAATTTTTTCTATCCCCCAGTGTTCGGCTGGCGAGGTTCATCCTCGTCTTCACTTGGTGTTTCCCTTCCCTTGTGTTCGGCATTTAATTTGCCGTCCTGCTTGAAAACCCAGCACTCTCTGTGTGTGTGGTTCGCAGGTTTGTCGGGGGTGCCATGAATTTGGCACAGTCTGTCCAGGACTTTGTTCAGACCGGACGGTCCCTCTTTACTGCCTTTAAATGGCTTCTTTTGCTGATCGGGTCGAGAGCCCCTGAATTCGGCATTGACCATTGTGTTCTCCGGGCTCTCTTCCTTGTTTTGGCATTTGTTTTTATTACGACGTGGCTTCCCATTGTCGTCCCTTATTTCGGATGTGCTTGGGTCGCTGGTGCCCTTACGGGCCAACCGGCTATCCTCACCCGCGCAAAAGCAGGTCATAAGGCTTGTTAAGGCTGCCATTGTCCTTGGCTTTTCTTGGCCGAGGTGTCTGGCAAGCCACTCGTCGCGGATGCTATGTTTGAATGCCGCTAAGGCTTCAGCATCGGGACAATCGACAATTTGATTCTTCTTAGTGAGGAATCTGTTCCAAAGCTTGCGGGTGGACTGTCCGGGCTGTTGGATTATGTGACTTAAATCGTCCGCATCTGGAGGCCGAACATAAGTCCCTTGAAAATTGGCCCTGAAAGCGTCTTCGAGTTCCTCCCAACTCCCAATTGAATTTTCGAGGAGGCTTTTCAACCAGTGTCGAGCTGGTCCATTCAACTTGAGGGGAAGGCATTTGATGGCGTGGAGGTCATCCCCATGAGCCATGTGTATATGCAGGATAAAATCCTCGATCTAGACTCCTGGGTCTGTCATTCCATCGCATGCCTCTATATTCACAGGTTTAAAACCCTGTGGAAATTCATGGTCCAGTACTTCTTCGGTAAAGCATAGGGGGTGAGCAGCCCCTCTGTATCTAGGCGTGCTGTGGCATGCCGTCGGCTGTTGTTGCGTCCGGTGTTTATTTCGAACTGGTATTCGATTTGTATAATCGTTTTGGTGGCCGTAGTCCCGCATCGGGTTGTGTCCTTTAGATCCGTAGATGGATCTAGCCGCACCGGCTTTCTCATCCAGGTGCCCATGTAAATCGTGTGCGACGTCGGTTACTGCTCTATTGCGGTTACGTAGTGGTACATCCGGCCTCCTTGTTGTGTTGGTCTTTGGTGGAACGGCCTCGTCGTTGAATTCTGGCAGTAGCTTGTGTTTTGGGTAGCTCTTTGCATGGCGATCGTCGTCGTATCTTTCTTCAGTGTCTAGCACTTTGTTCCACCTGCGATTGAGCGTTTCCTGTGCGGCCTTTAGCCGTTGCTTCTGCTTCTTTAGACTTCTTGTGGTGGCCATAAGCTTTCTGTGGAGGTTATCTCGTTCCACGCGTTTTTCCGGGATGATGAATGCATCATCATCCGGATTGTATTCTTGTGCTGGGTCGGTTTGATGAACTCGTCCCTCGGGATCATTGTGATCGGGCGTCTGCTCCAGACTATGTTCGGCGTGACCTGGCTCGTCCTGCTCCATCGCTGGGTCCATATGGTCATTGTTGCCTTCGTAGTTGACGGGAGTATCGATCCTTCTGGCGCTCTTGTCGCTATTTTTACTGTTGCTGGATTTGGAACAGCGTCTGCGCCGCCGCTTTGGTTTTTGCCCGGGGGTTTTATCTTCCGTATTGTCACCGTCGTCCTCCTTAGGCATGTCCACCATGTATATGTCGTATGACGTGGTGGCTGCCCACCGTCCTGTAAGCGGTGGTTCTTGTGCTTCTCCTGCATCGTCGTCTATACTGTCGATGTCTTCGGAGTCGAAGTCAAGCACGTTGGTTAGATCGTCAACCGTGGCAATGAAGAGGGTGGTGGGTGGGCAACGAATTCCTTCGTCGCCTGCTTCCCACTCGAGCCGGACATAGTTCGGCCAAGAGTCTCCTGCCAAAGAGAGAGATTTTAACGAGTTCAGCATGTTGCCAAAGGGCGAGTGCTGGAAGATATCCGCAACGGTAAACTCCATTACCGGAGCCCAACCTGGCTCGGCTGGCTCGGGAGCGCGCGGACTGGAACCAACAACCGGATACGAGTCCGGGGTTCCAGAGTCACAGGCCTCCATAGAGGTGAGACCTGTGTTCGGCTCCACCGCTGATGAGTGTGCAGCCTGCGGGGCGGGGTCCATCCTTCCGTCCCTAGGCAACGCAGCCTGCTCCGGATTTAGGTCCGGGGCTACTGCAGGGGTGATATCCCGAGCATTGTCCGACAGCGGGTCTAAGCCGTGCTCGTCGCGACTGTACGGTGCTCCTGGCATAGGCCCGAATCCATCGAAGATCAAGTCTCCGCGAATGTCCGCCGTGTAGTTCAGGTTTCCGAACCTGATCTCGTGGCTGATAACCCACAAGTATAGGGGATCGCAACAGCTTTCGAGGGTAGAGTATTCAACCCAAATTTATTGATTCGACACAAGGAGAGCCAAAGAATATTCTTGAGTATTAGCAGTTGAGTTGTCAATTCAACCACACCTGGATACCTTAGTATCTGCAGCAAAGTGTTTAGTAGCAAAAGTGGTATAAAAGTAATAGTAGCGGTAGCAAAAGTAAAGATAAATGTTTTTGAGTTTTTGTAGTAGTTGTAACAGTAGCAACGAAAAGTAAATAAGCGAAGAACAATATGTGAAAAGCTCGTAGGCAATGGATCATTGATGGATAATTATGCCGGATGTGATTCCTCTTGCAATAGTTATAACATAGGGTGATATAGAACTAGCTCCAGTTCATCAATGTAATGTAGGAATGTATTCCGTAAATAGTCATACGTGCTTATGGAAAAGAACTTGCATGGCATCTTTTGTCCTACCCTCCCCTTGCATCGGGGTCCTTACGAAAACTAAGGGATATTAAGGCCTCCTTTTAATAGAGAACCGGAACAAAGCATTAACACATAGTGAATACATGAACTCCTCAAACTATGGTCATCACCGAGAAGTATCCCGATTATTGTCACTTCGGGGTTGTCGGATCATAACACATAATAGGTGACTATAGACTTGCAAGATAGGATCAAGAACACACATGTATTCATGAAAACATAATAGGTTCAGATCTGAAATCATGGCACTCGGGCCGTAGTGACAAGCATTAAGCATAACAAAGTCATAGCAACATCAATCTCAGAACATAGTGGATACTAGGGATCAAACCCTAACAGAACTAACTTGATTACATGGTAAATCTCATCCAACCCATCACCGTCCAGCAAGCCTACGATGGAATTACTCACGTACGACGGTGAGCATCACGAAATTGGTGATGGAGGATGGTTGATGATGACGACGGCGATGAATCCCCCTCTCCGGAGCCCCGAACGGACTCCAGATCAGCCCTCCTGGGAGAGATTAGGACTTGGCGGCGGCTCCGTGTCGTGAAACGTGATGAAACTTTCTCCTTGATTTTTTTTCTCCCTGAGACGATATATATGGAGTTGGAGTTGAGGTCGGGAGGTGTCCAGGGGGCACACGAGATAGGAGGGCGCACCCCCTTGTCTTGTGGACAGCCCGTGGGCCCCCTGGCCTTCATTCTTTCGCCAAAAATTCTTATTAATCCTGAAAAGTGCCTCCGTGCATTTCCAAGACATTCCAAGAACTTTTCTTTTCTACACATAAAACAACATCATGGCAGTTCTGCTGAAAAAAGCGTCAGTCCGGGTTAGTTTCATTCAAATCATGCAAGTTAGAGTCCAAAACAAGGGAAAAAGTGTTTGGAAAAGTAGATACATTGGAGACGTATCAACTCCCCCAAGCTTAAACCTTTGCTTGTCCCCAAGCAATTCAGTTGATAAACTGAAAGTGATAAAGAAAAACTTTTACAAACTCTGTTTGCTCTTGTTGTTGTAACATGAAAAGCGAGCATTCAAGTTTCAGCAAATATTATGAACTAACCATACTAACAATAACAGATAGGTCTCACAATTACTCATATCAATAACATAATCAGCTAGCGAGCTATAATAATAAAACTCGGATGACAACACTTTGTCAAAATAATCATAACATGATATAACAAAATGGTATCTCGCTAGCCCTTTTTGAGACCGCAAAACATAAATGCAGAGCACCTTTAAAGATCAAGGACTGACTAAACATTGTAATTCATGGTAAAAGAGATCCAGTTAAGTCATACCCAATATAAACCAATAATAATGAATGCAAATGACAGTGTGCTCTCCAGCGGGTGCTTTTTAATAAGAAGGGTGATGACTGAACATAAAAGTAAATAGATAGGCCCTTCATAGAGGGAAGCAGGGATTTGTAGAGGTACCAGAGCTCGATTTTAAAATAGAGAGTGAATAACATTTTGAGCGGCATACTTTCACTATCAACACAACAACTATGAGATGGTTGTATCTTCCATACTACATGCATTATAGGCAGTTCCCAAACAGAATGGTAAAGGTTTATACTCCCCTAACCACCAACAAGCATCAATCCATGGCTTGCTCGAAACAACGAGTGCCTCCAACATACAACAGCCCTGGGGGAGTTTTGTTTAATTATTTTGATTTTCTTTGATCTTTTTCGATCATGGGACTGGGCATCCCGGTTACTGGCCCTTTCTCGTGAATGAGGAGCGGAGTCCACTCCTCTTGAGAATAACCTACCTAGCATGGAAGATATAGGCAGCTCTAGTTGAAGCATGAGCTGCTCGAGCATACAAAACAAAATTTCATTTGAAGGTTTGGAGTTTGGCACATGCAAATTTACATGGAACAGTAGGTAAATACCGCATATAGGTAGGTATAGTGGACTCATATGGAACAACTTTGGGGTTTAAGGAGTTTGTATGCACAAGCAGTATTCCCGCTTAGTACAGGTGAAGGCTAGCAAAAGACTGGGAAGCGACCAACTGAGAGAGCGACAACAGTCGTAAACATGCATTAAAATTAAATTACACCGAGTACAAGCATGAGTACGATATAATATACCATGAACATAAATATCATGAAGGCTATGTTGATTTGATTCAACTACATGCGTAAACATGTGCCAAGTCGAGTCACTTAATACATTCAAAGGAGGATACCATCCCATCATATCACATCATAATCATTCTAATAGCATGTTGGCACGCAAGGTAAACCATTATAACTCATAGCTAATCAAGCATGGCACAAGCAACTATAATCTCTAAATGTCATTGCAAATATGTTTGCTTCATAATAGTTAACTCAGGAACGATAAATCATCATATTTACAAAAAACAAGAGAGGTCGAGTTCATACCGGCTTTTCTCATCCCAATAAGTCCATCATATATCGTCATTATTGCCTTTCACTTGCACGACCGAACGATGTGTATAATAATAAGAGTGCACGTGCATTGGACTAAGCTGGAATTTGCAAGCATTCAACTCAACAGAGAAGACAAGTAATATGGTCTCTAGATTAAGTAAGCAATCATGCATATAAGAGCCACTAAGCATTTTCAATATGGTCTTCTCGACCCCCAAAAGAAAGAAAAGAAAATAAAACTATTTACACGGGAAAGCTCCCAACAAGTAAAAGAAGAACAAGAAATCTTTTTGGATTTTCATTTTAATTTCTACTACAGGCAAGGAAATTAAACTAACTAACCTTTTTGGTTTTTCTAAAGGTTTATCAAACACACAAGAAGAAAACTAGAAAAAGAAATTTAAACTGACATGGATAATACAATGAAAGAGTATGATCACCGACGACTAGTGTGTGAACATGAATGTAAAGTTGGTGAGAAATACGTACTCCCCAAGCTTAGGCTTTTGGTCTAAGTTGGTCTAATACCAATGACCGCCTGGCTGATATCCATAAGAATAGTCGGGGTAGTACTGAGATGCAGAGGCAACCACCTCCTGAGCAGCAGTGTGTTGGCTAGCTGCCTCCATTCCTCTCTCATATTCAGTGGCTTCTTCCCTGGTGACAACATATCTTCCTTTTGTCTGATAATCAAAAAGGTAGGGAGCAGGAAGATTAACAGGGACGACGTTGCTCTGTTATAGGTTAGTCGATAATGTAGGAATTGTTCATTCCTCTCAAGAAAATGATGATCAAACATAGCTTCTTTATCCAAATAAACAGGAGGTACAATCATATCCCCCTCTCGTGGAGCTATATTAAGAAAATTAGCCACATGGGTTGCATAAATTCCTCTAAAGAAATCTCCCTTTTTATTATTATTATGCAACCTACGTGCAACTATTGCCCCCAAGTTATAACCTCTATAACCTGACATAGCACTCTTGAGGACACAAAGATCAGGAGCACACATGTGACATACTTCGTCCTTACCATTGATGCATCTACCAATAAAGAGAGCAAAGTAATGTATAGCAGGAAAATGGATGCTCCCTATGGTAGCTTGTGTTACGTCCCTAGATTCTCCCACAGTAATACTAGCAAGAAAATCTCTAACTTCAGATTTGGGAGGATTATTAATATCACCCCACTGAGGGAGTTTGCAAGCAGTTGTAAAATCCTCTAAATCCATGGTATAAGATGTATCATAAATATCAAACACAACACTAGGAGAATTACGCGAAGAAATATATTCGAACCTCCGCACAAAGGAATCAGTTAGTTGATAATTTTGAGGACACTTATCTTGTAAGAAGTCCTCAAGCTCGGCATTACGCACATACGCGTCAAATTCCCCCTTGAAGCCTGCTTCAACCATAAAATCATCGGATGGCCACTCACAAGCCCGTACATTTGCGTTCCTCGGCAAATTAACATCTTGTTCACGTATAGCAATCCTGGGCCCTTTCTTTGCCGAGGAACCACCTTGGTACATTCTTCTACGCATATTTCTTTTTCTGAAAATTTCTGAAATTTTAGTAACTTCAAAATAAAAGTGAATAAAACTAAACAAGAATGGTAGCAACTACTCCTACAAGTGCCTAGAGCCTATATCATGCATTGGGATTGCTAGGGACCTCAAAAATTTAACATGCAAGCTCAAGAACATGGTCACCTATGCAGCAAAAAATTGCAATGAATAAAGCACTAGAACAAAAACTAATTGGACCAATGGAGGAGTCACATACCAAGCAACAATCTCCCAAAGCAGTTTTGTGAATGGAGCTTTGAGCTAAGAGATCGAAAATCGCAGCAAAACAAGCTAGAACTCGGGCTTGAGCTGGATGGGGATTTTTTGGGTAGAAGATGAAGTGTGTGGGTGATGGCATAAGTGGAGGGGGCCCACCAGGGGCCCACGAGACAGGGGGCGCGCCCTACAGGGGTGGCACGCCCTCCTCTCTCGTGGCCTGGTGATTGCCCCTTTTCAGTGTTTTCAGTGCCTAAAAACCTCAAATATCCCAGAAAAAATCATACTAAATTTGCAGGGCATTTGGAGCACTTTTATTTTTGGACTATTTTTTAATGCATGGATAATTCAGAAAACAGACGGATAATATTATTTTTGCTTTATTTATTCTAAATAACAGAAAGTAAAAAGAGGGTACAGAAGGTTGTGCCTTCTAGTTTCATCCATCTCGTGATCATCAAAATGAATCCACTAACAAGGTTGATCAAGTCTTGTTAACAAGCTCATTCCGAATAACACGGAACCGGAGAAATTTCGAATAACACTAAGTTACCTCAACGGGGATATGAAAATCGCCAACAATAAGAATATCATACTTTTTCTTGACAGTAGGTAGAGGAAATTCAAAACCTCCAAAAATGATAGTTGGAACTTTTTCAATAGAATTGATGCTATGAACTTGAGATTGTTTCCTCGGAAAGTGTACCGTATGCTCATTACCATTAACATGAAAAGTGACATTACCTTTGTTGCAATCAATAAGAGCCCCTGCAATATTAAGAAAAGGTCTACCAAGGATAATAGACATACTATCGTCCTCAGGAATATCAAGAATAACAAAGTCCGTTAAGATAGTGACATTTGCAACCACAACAGGCACATCCTCACAAATACCGACATGTATAGCAGTTGATTTATCAGCTATTTGCAAAGATATTTCAGTAGGTGTCAACTTATTCAATTCAAGTCTACGATATAAAGAGAGAGGCATAACACTAACACTGGCTCCAAGATCACATAAAGCAGTTCTAACATAATTTCTTTTAATAGAGCATGGTATAGTTGGAACACCCGGATCTCCAAGTTTCTTTGGTATTCCACCCTTAAAAGTGTAATTATCAAGCATGGTGGAAATTTCAGCTTCCGGTATCTTTCTTTCATTTGTGATGATATCCTTCATATACTTAGCATAAGGATTTACTTTAAGCATATCAGTTAAGCGCATACGTAAGAAAATGGGTCTAATCACTTCAGCAAAGCGCTCAAAATCCTCATCATCCTTTGACTTGGATGGTTTAGGAGGGAAGGGCATGGGTTTCTGAACTCATGGTTCTCTTTCTTTACCGTGCTTCCTAGCAACAAAATCTCTCTTATCATAACATTGATTCTTTGATTGTGGGTTATCAAGATCAACAGCAGGTTCAATTTCTACATCATTGTCTTTGCTAGGTTGAGAATCAACATGAACATTATCATTAACATTTTCACTAGGTTCATGTTCATCACCTAATTGTGTTTCAGCATCAGAAATAGAAATATCATTGGGATTCTCAGGTGTGTCTATAGTAGGTTCACTAGAAAGACCTATCGTTTTTCTTTTTCTTCTTTTTAGAAGAACTAGGTGCCTCTAAATTATTTCTCTGAGAATCTTGCTCGATTCTCTTAGGGTGGCCTTCAGGATACAAAGGTTCCTGAGTCATTCTACCAGTTCTAGTAGCCACTATGACAGCAAAGTCATTTTTATTATTTAATTCCTCAAGCAAATCATTTTGAGCTTTAAGTACTTGCTCAGCTTGAGTAGCAACCATAGAAGCATATTTGCTAACATGGTTCATCTTTAACTCTAGCTAGATTATCACTTACGCATCCTATCTCGAAAGCATTATTCTTTAACTCTCTACCAACATAAGCATTAAAACTTTCTTGTCTAGCCATAAAGTCATCAAATTCATCTAAGCATGGGCTATGAAATTTAGTAGAGGGTACTTCAACTTTATCATATCTATAGAGAGAATTTACCTTCACTACCTGTGTCGGGTTATCAAGACAATGTGGTTCTTCAGGCGGTAAATTAAGACCATGTATTTCTTCAATAGAAGGTAAATTCTTAACATCCTTAGCCTTAATACCTTTTTCTTTCATTGATTTCTTTGCCTCTTGCATATCTTCAGGACTGAGAAATAAAACACCTCTCTTCTTCGGAGTGGGTTTAGGAATAGGCTTAGGAGTTGGCTCAATTGGTTCAGGAATTACTTCAGGAACTGGCTCGGGAAGAGTCCAATTATTTTCATTAGTCAACATATTATTCAATAATATTTCAGCTTCGTTGACTGTTCTTTCCCTGAAAACACAACCAGCACAACTATCCAAGTAGTCCTTTTAATAGAGAACCGGATATTAAGGCCTCCTTTTAATAGAGAACCGGAACAAAGCATTAACACATAGTGAATACATGAACTCCTCAAACTACGGTCATCACCGAGAAGTATCCCGATTATTGTCACTTCGGGGTTGTCGGATCATAATACATAATAGGTGACTATAGACTTGCAAGATAGGATCAAGAACACACATATATTCATGAAAACATAATAGGTTTAGATCTGAAATCATGGCACTCGGGCCCTAGTGACAAGCATTAAGCATAGCAAAGTCATAGCAACATCAATCTCAGAACATAGTGGATACTAGGGATCAAACCCTAACGAAACTAACTTGATTACATGGTAAATCTCATCCAACCCATCACCGTCCAGCAAGCCTAGTGACAAGCATTAAGCATAGCAAAGTCATAGCAACATCAATCTCAGAACATAGTGGATACTAGGGATCAAACCCTAACGAAACTAACTTGATTACATGGTAAATCTCATCCAACCCATCACCGTCCAGCAAGCCTACGATGGAATTACTCACGCACGGCGGTGAGCATCATGAAATTGGTGATGGAGGATGGTTGATGATGACGACGGCGACGAATCCCCCTCTCTAGAGCCCCGAACGGACTCCAGATCAGCCCTCCTGAGAGAGATTAGGGCTTGGCGGCGGCTCCATGTCGTGAAACGCGATGAAACTTTCTCCTTGATTTTTTTCTCCCCGAGACGGTATATATGGAGTTGGAGTTGAGGTCGGGAGGTATCCAGGGGGGCCACGAGATAGGAGGGCGCGCCCTAGGGGGGCCTGTCTCGTGGACAGCCCGTGGGCCCCCTGGCCTTCATTCTTTCGCCAAAAATTCTTATTAATTCTGAAAAGTGCCTCCGTTGATTTCCAGGACATTCCGAGAACTTTTCTTTTCTAGACATAAAACAACATCATGGTAGTTCTGCTGAAAACATCGTCAGTCCGGGTTAGTTTCATTCAAATCATGCAAGTTAGAGTCCAAAACAAGGGCAAAAGTGTTTGGAAAAGTAGATATGTTGGAGACGTATCAGTGGCCAGGGGCGTAGCTATCGATCTGCTCCAGATGGCCAAGCAAATTAGCCCGCAGCGCGAAGCCGCCGAACACAAAGACCTGTCCGGGGAGAAAAGTTTCACCTTGGACCGTGTCGTTGATGATGATTGAAGGAGTCATCGAGCCTTGCAGCAACGACACAGAGGAACTCTCAATGAAAGCACCAATGTCGGTGTCAAAACCGGCGGATCTCGGGTAGGGGGTCCCGATCTGTGCGTCTTAGGCTGATGGTAACAGGAAGCAAGGGACACAATGTTTACCCAGGTTTGGGCCCTCTCGATGGAGGTAAAACCCTACTTCCTGCTTGATTAATATTGAAGATATGAGTAGTACAAGAGTAGATCTACCACGAGATCGTAGAGGCTAAACCCTAGAAGCTAGCCTATGATGATTATGATTGTAATTGTGATCGGCCTCCTAAGGACCAACCTCTCCGGTTTATATAGACACCGGAGAGGGCTAGGGTTTACATGGAGTCGGTTACAAGGAAGGAAATACAATATCCAGATCGCCAAGCTTGTCTTCCACACAAAGGAGAGTCCCCACCGGACACGGGACGGAGTCTTGAGTCTTGTATCTTCACGCTTCAATAGTCCGGACAAAGTATATAGTCCGGCTGTCCGGATACCCCCCAATCCAGGACTCCCTCAGCCGGGCCCTGTCAACGCAGAACACAAGGGCTTGCCCCTGCACCTTTTCCTAAGTTGTTCGTACGTCAAGGAGGACTCCTGAGCACCATGCCTCAGGAGCCTAACTGGTCACGTAGCCTCTCACCCCTTGGGCTCGTCCTGGTGATCCGGACGACCTAACGGCGACTGAGATAGGCACGGGGCCGGGCTCTGCCGATGCAGAACAACAAAGCAAATGGAGAAGTCGAGGGAACATAATCTAATTATCACAAAACATATTGTTCCAAGCAAACAGTTTTAAACGCCTCCCCAAGGCATGCTACATGATGCAGGGCGGACAAGGAAAAATAGAGTCACCAAGCCACCTCTTCAGACCTGGGCGCCACCGTCGCCCGCCAGCGGAGCCTCGTCGCCAGGCGCGTCACCCATTCCATCGACCTCGGTCGGAGGACCGATGGCCAGGAACTTACTCAGCATGGCGTCCACGGAGCTCTTCACGGCAGCGGCAGCAGCATCCTAGGAGTCCGAATCCATCGGAGTAAGAAAGGAGGAGAGGTCGAAGCCGGCATTCTGGAGATAAAGATGGCTGAAGACGCAAGTAAGAGCCGGGGAAGAAAGTGAGCGCCCCTCGCTTTCCACCAGGGAGGCAAACCCGTCGACGACATCTTCGAGCACTGCCAAGACTTCAGGAAGCAGAGCAGTAGGGCTCTCCCTCGAGGTCATTGCCGCCACCTTCTTCAAGGAATCGTCCCCAAAGAGCAACTTCTGAGCCTTGTGGAAACGTGCCTCGAGGGAGGAAAGGGTGCTGCGCTCCATGGTGGCCACCTTCTTGGCCTCGGCAAGGGCTGCTTGGGCCGCCCCCACCTCCTCCTTCAGCTTCGTCAGTCAGTCGCCCTCTGCAGCCTGCTCCAACACCGCCTTCTTCACCTCGGCGTCTCGATCAGCGACGGCAGCCTCCTGGGCCTTCAGCTTCTCCTCACGCTCCTGGAGCTGCTGGCCTGGGTAGCCTGCCAATCCTGAAGAGCCCTCGGTTCAGCGTCCGCCACGCGGCACTGACCCTCAGCTTCCGTGGCCTCCTTCCGCGCCAAGTTGCGCATAGTGGACAGCACCCTGAGCACCTTCTGGGCTTCCTCCGCAGAATCCCAGGCCGCGCGGACAGACGCGTCGGCTTGAAGCCAACCAGAAATCAGCCCAGGCGTCCCTGCGCCGAGCGACAATCCGGGCCCCGAAGTTCACCCTGGAGGAGGTCCAATGCCACCCTTGCCTCCTCCAGGGCCCTAAAGGTAGCAGGAGTGTCGCGGCTCGGCCACGCGCTGGGCAGGGGAGAAGACGCCCTCAGTGCCAAGATAGAAGAAACCTCAGCCTCAGGAAGGACCGGGGGCTCCGGAGGCTGGGCGACCTCAGCAGCTGCAGCAAGGATGGGCACCGGCGGGGTCAGCCCCGCCAAAGGCTCCGGCACCTCCTAAGGGCGGGCTTCCATGCCCTGGGGAGACGGCATCACCACCGAAGCTGCGGGGCCGCGACATTCTCCTTCGACAGGGTCGTGGCGGCCACCTCAGTGACCCCGACCGCGGTGACCTCCGCGTCCTCTCTCTGCTTCTTCGACAGCTGCTGCCTAATGACAAACGAAGACGCTAAGCATTGCTCCAGGAATCAACAAACAAGGATCAGGAAGAGACTTACTGGCCAGTGAAGACATAGTTCCTCTTCAGGCTCAGCAGCGGGCGCTGAGGCGGGGCAGCCGGTGCTGAACTCCTGAGAGCAAGAGAGCTCGCGGTTGGTGCCGCTTGGGACGTCGTCGACAAAGGCGGAACGCTGCACGGAGGAATCAGCGTGGTCTTGCCCTTCTTCGTGGCCGCTCGCTTGGGCTGCTTCGAAGAGGACACCCCAAGTCTCGTAGTGACTCCAGAAGGGTGTGGCACCTCCACCACCGGAGGCTCATCATCATCATCGTTAGGGAAGTCGCGGAGGAGCTCCCTCTGCCGCGGAGCAAAGGATTCTTCCACAACCACATCCTCGGTGGCCTCGGAGGATTGGTCGTTGGAGGATAGGTGCACCAAGGCGGTAGGCGGCGAGGAAGGCCCCGCCCGCACAAGCCCAAACTCGTTGAAGACCGGCATAGCGGCGGCAACCTCCTCGCCGTCATACCGGCAGTATAGCGCGAGACAATCTTCTGGAGGATCGCTCGGATCCTTCCCCGTCAAGTAGAGCAACACCTCGCTCAGCTCCTCTTCAGGAAGGGCGTCCTGACACAGGCGGACTTGTCATCAACACCACCAAACTTCCATAGGGGGTGGGAGCGGTCTTGGAGCAGCGCTATGCACTGCCTCAAGAACTCCTTGATGAACATGGCCCCCGTCAGCTTCTCGCTCCTCAGGTCCTCCTCCATCTTCTTCACCAACGGTGTCAAGAAAGGTCAGTGATCTTCTCAGAGTACCACCCCTTCTCGGAGATGGGGAGTTTGGTCGGCGGCTCCAACAAGCTCTAGGAGCACTTGGCATCCATCAGAACCCACCTCTTCACATCATCCTCTACCTTCTTCCCGGTGCGGGAGATCGCGTTACCGCCCCGCGCCGCGACGAAGCTGATGCACCCAACCGGATGTTCGCCAGTCATGTGAAGATAGAAGAAGTGGCGAAGCATGGCGACGGAGCGCATCACCCCCACGAACGCCTCACAATAGAAGGCAAAAATGGACAGGAGGAGGATGGAGTTGGCATGAATGTGGAGCGTGTGGAGGCCATAGTGGTGAAGAACAACATAGAAGAAGCGGGAGAATGGGGGCACCAGCCCCAAGTAGACGTTGTGCAGGAAGAAGGGGAAGAAAGTGTTGTTCGCGGGCTCTGGCGCAGCGGTGGCGACCCGGAGCGTCGTCTCCTTCCACTCTTGTCTTCGCTCGCCGTCAGGAGAAGCACGGTCTGGAGCTTCTCCCCGGCCACGCAGGGCGCAAGCAGCGCTGGCTCGTACCAAGCGGAGCCGGCAACCGAGGCAGAGGCCGTGGTCTTCTCAGCGGCCATTGAGGAAGATATTGGGGGGGGGGAATCGGAAGATCTGGTTAGTTCTTCTGCTGCTAGGAGAAGGGGATCTGGAGCAAGACATAGAAGAGGCGATGAAGTCCTGGCGGCGGACGGTAGCCCTTTTGTCAGATGGAAATAGTTGCCGAGGCAGCATGGGGGAGCGGAGTCGCCCACGTCCCATCAATCATCACGCGTCATCAAGGACGCAGGCGGTTAGTGCCCGCGGCGCTCCGCACTTGCCCTTTGGCTTCACCTGGAAGCCAAGTCCGAGCGCGCCTTGGGCCCGGGGGCTATTGTCGGCGTCCTGGATATGGGGGTATCCAGCCCTGCCTGCCTGCAGCCCACCGTGTGGCTCTATCAACGGCCTGGTACGGCCCGGCTTCAGCATCAACAACTCAAGACCCTCGCGAGGCGGACAACGTCAAGACCCCCGAGGGGACCGGCCTCACCAGGCTGGCTCCCGAGGGACGGAGAGTTCTATGCAAGGTTCACCTCACGAGGCTCAGCTGACGTGAGCCATGACGACCAAGGCCAGGCGGGCGCCAGGCGGGCACAGAGCCCAGGTTTCCTCTTTGGTGCCAAGGAGGAAAGCCACAGGCGCGGAGTCCCAAGGAATCAGCCAAAGGTTTCCATTCAGGTGCAACGAGACCAAGACCACCAAGATGGCAGGACGGAGGCCATCGATGAGCCCACCGCAGCGTCACGACCAGAGGCTTTTCGCAGGCAAAGACTACTTTTGTCAGGATAAGATGTACTACTTGTACCCTTTCAAATCCGGCCGTTGTGGGATCCCTTCCCGCTAACATTTGGGAAGAGGACCAAGGCCACTATAAATAGGACTAGCCACCACCATAGAGGTAAGACAGGTCGAACTAGCTCACACCACACCAGCTCACGCGAGCCCAAGAACACCTCACCTCCTGAGGCCAGTTCATCCATTGTACTAGTTCATCCTCAGCCCTCCGAGGCAATCCACCAAAACGCTGGAGTAGGGTATTACACCACAAGGTGGCCCGAACCAGGATAAACTGTTGTGTCTCTTTGTCCCTTTGAGCTCGAGGCGCTAGGCTTAGGAGGATCGCGAGTAGGCAAGCTGGGTAGGTTGAGATTTCCACACACACCCCAGAGTTCGAACCTCTTAAGGGTTTGCGGATCTCTTAATCCGACAATATAGATCTGATCATAAACTCAAAGTTCATCGGATGCCAACAAACACACCGTAAAAAGAGTTACATCAAATACATCTCCAATAGACCATTGTATTGGGAATCAAAAAGAGAGAAGAAGACATCTAGCTACTGCCTACGGACCCGTAGGTCTACAATGAACTACTCACACATCATCGAAGAGGCATCAATGAGGATGATGAACCCCTCCGTGATGGTGTCTAGATTGGATCTCATGGTTCTGGAACTTGCGGCGGCTGGAATTGTGTTTCGTCGACTCCCCTAGGATTTTTGGAATAGGGTATTTATAGGGCGAAGAGGCGGTGCAGGAGGCCACTGAGGTGGGCACAACCCACCTGGGCGCGCTTTGGCCCCCAGGCGTGCCCAGGTGGGTTATGCCCCCCTCGGGGCACCCATCGGGTACTTCTTTGGCCCAAGTTGTTCCTTCTGGTCCATAAAAATTCTCCAAAAAGTTTCGCTGCGTTTGGACTCCGTTTGGTACTGATATTCTATGAAGTAAAAAACAAGCAAAACACAATATAATTCAGCTAGTCCTAGAGTTAGACCACATCTTACGATCTCGAGGTAGATCAGCTCTGTACTCGATAAATCTATATCAATATAAACAAGAGCAGAACGTAGGGTTTTACCTCCATTAAGAGGCCCCAAACCTAGGCAAAACATTGTCTCCTTGTTCCTGTTACCATTTGTCCGAGATCCACAGCTCGGGACCCCCTACCCGAGGTCTACCGGTTTTCACACCAATACCATGGCTGCCAAACATCTAGCCCTGCTCGTCGAGATGTGTGCGAGCTTTTGGCCCATGCGTTGGGGCTTCCTCCACCAGCAGCAACACCAGCGTCGTCGGCTCCCTCATCGACCTCCGCCTCCCACGAATTAAAGGAGATGGCCGCCGATGTTCATCCTCGAGCCGCCCCGCTCGTCCCGGACTAGCAGCGCAGGGCGGTGCCCTATTCCTAGATCAGACGGTCTCCTGCCTCGTGGCCGGGATCTAGCACCTCCTGGCCTCATCTCCGGGCGCCACTCGATCCATACGGTCTTGGAGGAGGTGGAGAGTGAGATGCAGAGGGGAGTGAGAGGGAGGCGTGAGATGTGATGTGGGTGGAGTGGTTGGGTGGACTGGTGTGTGGTGAAAACATTCGGACGACGTGATCACTAGAACGAACCCTGGTACATCTGACGTGGCATTGACCATGACGTTAATATCCGAGCTCGTCATCCAATGGCCAAAAGCAGTTCGAGACGAGATGTGAAAATGCGGCACATTAGGGAGTTATATATTTCGTAAGAAAATCCACCCATGCCTCCCATTCCATCAAAACTCATAGGTGCAACAAATATCACACGTACAATTCGTTGTTTGTCACCACCAAAGAAGGTGAAAGTAACGATTACAATGGATAACTCTTGACTAATGATTTCGAGGGAGGCGCTGGTGGAACCTTAGGGCCCTCCTAATGCTCCACCTTGTACATGTGCTAAGGTTACCAACTAAGCAAAAAGTTTGATGTGACATGCTAGTTAAGAAGGGAGAGAGTAGTATGGTGACCCCAGAAAGAAACAATGCTAAGCACGTGTACCTAGATGGAAGCATAATTCTGAGTCTACAACTAATTAAATGCATGCTAGCACCCAAAAGCTTAGCATCTTTGCATTGGAGACTTGACTTGTTAAGGCATTTAATATAATTAGGCATTGGAGGAGGTCTTAGTGCAAAAAATAGCCTCGGTACAAAACACGATGACGCCGGCTGAGTTCCAATCGTTCCTTTTTCTAGGACAACGCTAACGCTCACACGTGTGGTGGGAGCCAAACTCGGCCACACGCCCTATAACACATAGTCTGCGTCACGTCACCGCATGTATGTATGTGGAATTTTTTTTGAATTTTCAGTTTTTAAAATGTTTTATCTCTTAAATGAAAAATCCGATTGAAGATCCGTTTTCATCATTAAATCCCTCGCGACGAGATCTTCGAAACAAAATCTCATATCAATATATTTTGACCAAATTTTTTTGGGGTTAAAAGTTGACATGTCTATTGCATATGAATTGTCATGATGTTTACATTGAAGTTGCCATGATATGTTTCAGCTATTTTCTTTTACATTTAAAAGTAAATTTTGACATATTATAAAACGGGGAATTAAGAAACTAGACTTGCCATGGACCATAAACTAAAATTGCCATGATACATGCACTTAAAATTCCCATAGTTAATACAAAAATTAATTTTCATGGTCAAGGTATTGGAATTGCCATCATCAAAAAATTAAAATTTTCATGCTCTACAAACTAAAATTGCCACATGACAACTTTAGTTTAAGCACTATGACAACTACAGTGTAAACATCATGTCAACTTTTGGACAAAAAAAATTTCGTCGAAATATATCAACATGGAGTCTAGTTTTGAAGATATCGTCGAGACGGATTTAAACGTGAAAATGGATTTTTAATTCAATTTTTTAATTAGGGGATAAAACATTTTTTAAGCCGATAATCAAAAAGATTCCTGCTGATGTTATCTGTCCATACGTCGCAAAATGAGTGATGATGGACGATGTACAAGATGTCACACGTGTGGACGTTAGTTTTTTCGTTTTTCTAATATATCAAACTTGTAATCCGAATCCGATGCTGGTAAAATTAGATAATAAAGCATACCATCCGTCCTCCCTCCACCCAAAAAATACTCCATTCACAAATGTACTTCTTGTACTCCCTCCGTTCTTTTATATGAGGAGTATTTGTGAATAGAGGGGAGTACTCCCTCCATTTTATAATGTAATGCCTATAGATTTTTGTAGAAGTCAAACGTTGTCAACTTTGACCAAATGTATAGAGAAGACTGTCTACATCTACAATATCAAATATATACATTCTGAAAATATAACTCACAATGTATCCAATGATGTGCATTTGGTATTCTAGATGTACCTACTTTTCTCTATAAACGTGGTCAAAGTTTATAATGTTTGACTTTTGTAAAAATCTATAGGCACTACATTAGGAACGGAGGAAATAGTAAACTACTACGAGCAAAATCACGCCAGGGTGCACCGAAAACACGTCCCCATCTGTACCACAGTCCGACAGACCAGTTAAATAATCAGGGCACGGTGCATGACAGCATCCCTAATTTCTTTACTAATTATTCTACTCTGTCACAGTACCAGGCCCCTTAATACATGATACCACTCCCATGACAGCATCCAAGTAACAGAGTACTAACTAATCCCATTCATTTCCATTTCCCTCTGTTCTCTTCTCTTCTCTCCAGTCTCCACACAACGGGAGGAAGCTAGCTAGTGAGGCGTGAGAGGGTGAGAGCAAGGCAGTACCAGCAGCGGCAATGGAGACGCTAATGGCGGCCGAGCTGCCGCAGCAGAAGGCGGGGGGCCTCGCGCGGAGGCTTGCGAGGCTCCTCCGCCGCAAGCGCTCGCCGGCGGGGTCGGGCGTGGCGTATTCTGTGGCCAGCGATGTGTACGACGAGTCCCTCGACAGCTCCATCAACTCGCTCAGCCAGCTCAAGCTCTCTGGGAACATGGCTGCCGCCTACTCCCTCGACGCGCTGTTCAAGACTGCCACCAAGAAGAAGGGCGCGCCGCGCCAGTCTCCGGTGCCGGCGGCGGACGCGCATGCGTTTGTCGCGAACCTTTTCGTCGAGGTTTCCGCGGTGAAGGCGTCGTACGCTCGGCTGCAGCTCGCCCAGCACCCCTACGACGCCGAGGCGATACAGTCGGCGGACGCCGCGTTGGTCGTGGAGCTCGGCAAGCTCTTGGACCACAGGAGGCAGTACGTCAGGGACCCGGTCGGCGCCGCCAAGAACGCGGAGGCGGGCCCCGCCGCAATCGCCAACGAGCAGCGCCACCTCATTCGGACGTATGAGATCACGGCGCGCAAGCTGGAGACGGAGCTGCGCGCGCGGGACGCCGAAGCGCAGCGCGCCAGGGACGAGCTCGCCGACGAGCTCCGCGCCACGCGCGCACTGGAGGAGCGTGTCCACCCCGGTCGCACGCTCGTCACGCTTGACGACCTTCACTTCTCCGGCCTCAACGCCACTCACTTCCTCACCGCGTTGCGCCTCTCCGTCAAGTCCGTCCGCTCCTTCGCCAGGTCAATGCTCGACGAAATGCGGCTAGCCGGCTGGGATCCCGCTGCGGCCGCTGGTGCGGTGCACCCGAGCGTCCCGTTGCGCCATGCCGGCGACGCCAAGTTCGCGCTCGAGTCCTACATCACGCTGAAGATGTTCACAAACTTCCACCGGAGAGACTTCGGTCTGAATCATTTGCAGGAACGGGGCTCCTACGACCAGCGCCGCTTCTTCGAAGAGTTCGCGGAGCTCAAGACAGTGCCGGCTTCCACGCTCCTTGACGCGGGGAGCTCACGGTGGAGCACGCTAGGCAAGTTCTTGCGGGACAGGTACATTTCTGTAGTTCACGAGCGGATGGAAATGGCGTTCTTCGGAAGGCCAGTGCAGCGCGCTCTGCTGAACGCCGGGGCGGCGTTCCCGGAGACGGCGTGGTTTGCCGAGTTCGCCGAGATGGCGCGCCGCGTCTGGTTACTGCATTGCCTGTTCTTCGCGTTCGATGGCGGCGACGACGGCGCGTCCATCTTCCAGGCACGGGCCGGGGACCGGTTCTCGGAGGTCTATATGGAGAGCGTAAGCGACATGGACGAGGAAGACGGTGCCGGCATGTCACTGGCTCTGGCCGGGAACCGCGTCGTCGGGTTCACCGTTGTGCCGGGGTTCATAGTCGGGCGGTCAGTGATGCAATCCCGAGTATACCTCTCGCGCCCCGCGCGACATACGTGATGATGGAATCACCACGTTGCTTTTCTAGGCCATGGCAGACATTCCAGGCGGCGGCATGGTCGCCGGCCGGCAGCTGGATGGACAAGAATGTATGTGGGTATGTTATTAGTTCTATTTTTTGGACAGGTAGTATGTTACTAGTTGTATGCATAATGTATCTATGTATTTGTCTACCATGGTATCGATGTACTGAGATGTCGCAATATGAGCATAATACAAATCGCATTTTGGTTCAAGATGCAATGTACTTTTGGTGTTCCCACTGTGCAGCATGGTCCAAATGAAATTGAATCCACCAACTTTTTGGCACGTTGAGAGCGAGCTGATCTAGATCAGAAATGTGTACATTCCACTTGATCTTTGTCGCAAAGCCGGAAAAGAGATTGGCAAAAGATGTATGTGTACATGGGGCGGAGAGAGAGAGAGAGATGGAACGGGAGGGAGCGCGCACATGAACCCCATATAGGCAGGCATAATGGATCTCAAGTAAAGCGTGGGCGAACAAATATGTGTTCCATATAATGGCATGTACAATGATGTACAGTCAACCGTTTATAAGAGGTGCCAATTGGGATATTTGATTTTTAGGTGAAAGGAAGAGAAGGGGAGATAAAAATTTTGAGACAAAGAAGGAGAGATAATTAGTCGGCCGATAGAATTATAGACGGTCGATAGCCCATAATTCTTGCCCGCTATTGATGACCTTTTTCTGTTGTATATTGAGGATGTCTGCACTCTCATATTTTCGGCATCACGGACGACCCAATATTCCAATTCCAGTACTTCTGAAGAGTGATATGACTGTCGATGTAGAGTTCCTCTCACTGTCGTCAGCGGTGAGACAGTCCTTGAGGAATAAGGAGGGAAGATGATGCGAGCAGCGGGCCGGCGGCAGTCTGTAACGGTTCGTCGGCGCCACCACCAGAGCTTAGCGGATGTTCGAGAATCGACCGTAGGCACGCATCTCGTTCGAAATACATGCCACCAGCGCCCGGATCTCCTTCACTTTAACCATCGCCGCAGTGTAGAGCTTCTCTCTGTGGGAAATGCATTGGAGCACCCGGGGCCACTGGGACTTCTCCAATGTATCTATAATTTTTGATTATTCCATGCTGTTATATTATCATTCTTGGATGTTTTACAATCATTTTATATCTTTTTTGGTACTAACCTATTGACATAGTGCCAAGTACCGGTTGTTGTTTTCTGCATGTTTTTTACATCGCAGGAAATCAATACCAAACGAAGTCCAAACGGAGAGAAACTTTTTGTGAATTTTTTTTGGATCAAAAGACATCCAGTGAGCCGGAGAAGCACCTGGGGGTGCTCCGAGGGGAGCACAACCCACCAGGGCGCGCCTGGAGGCCCAGGCGCGCCCATGTGGGTTGTGCCCACCTCGGTTGCCTCCCGAACCGCCTCTTTACTCTATAAATACCCCAATATTCCCGAAATCCTAGGGGAGTCGACGAAGATAAATTCCAGCCGCTGCAAGTTCCAGAAACCACAGATTCAATCTAGACGCCATCATGCAGGGGTTCATCATGCCCATTGGTGCCTCTCCGATGATGCCTGAGTAGTTCTTTGTAGACCTACGGGTCCGTAGTTAGTAGCTAGATGGCTTCCTCTTTCCCTTTTGATTCTCAATACAATGGTCTCTTGGAGATCCATATGATGTAACTCTTTTTGCGGTGTGTTTGTTGGGATCCGATGAACTTTGAGTTTATGATTAGATCTATCTTTTTATCCATGGAAGTTATTTGAGTCTTCTTTGAATCTTTTAAATGCATGATTGCTTATAGCCTCGTATTTCTTCTCCGATATTTAGGTTTTGTTTGGCTAACTTGATCTATTTAACTTGCAATGGGAAGAGGTGCTTTGTGATGGGTTCGATCTTACGGTGCTTGATCTGAGTGACAGAAGGGAACCGACACGTATGCATCGTTGCCATTAAGGATAATAAGATGTGGTCTATTTATACATAAATAGATCTTATTTACATCATGTCATCGTTCTTATTGCATTACTCCGTTTTTCGATGAACTTAATATACTAGATGCATGCTGGATAGCGGTCGATGTGTGGAGTAATAGTAGTAGATGCAGGCAGGAGTCGGTCTACTAATCTTGGACGTGATGCCTATATAATGATCATAGCCTGGATATCGTCATGATTATTTGAAGTTTTATCAATTGCCCAAGAGTAATTTGTTTATCCACCGTTTGCTATTTTTCTTGAGAGAAGCCACTAGTGAAATCTACGGCCCCCATGTCTCTTCTTTATTATATTTGCCTTTGCGATCTATTTTCCTTTGCTTTATTTTCAGATTTATTAAACCAAAAATACAAAAATACCTTGCTGCAATTTATTTCATTTGGCGTTTGATCTATCAATATTTATAACTCTCTCACGCCCGTTTGCTAATTTCTGGCGCCGTTACCCGAAAGGGATTGACAACCCCTTTAACACGTGGGTTGCGAGTATTTGTTATTTATGTGCAGGCGCTATTGACGTAGTGTTGCATGGTTCTCCTACTGGTTCGATACCCTTGGTGTCATCACTGAGGGAAATACCTACCGTTGCTGTGCTACATCATTCATTCCTCTTTGGGGAAAAAATGACGTAGTTCTAGCAGACATCAAAAGGAATTTCTGGTGCCGTTGTCCAGGAGACATCATCAACATCTACGAGGTTCCTAATCATAAATCTCATCTCCTTGCAATTTATATTATTTGTCATTTGCCTCTCGTTTTTGTCTCCCCCACTTCACAACCATTTGCCGTTTTATCCACCTTCTTTTTCGTTCGCCTTTTTCTCGTCAGGTCTCATGTTTCCTTGTGTTTCCATGTGCCTTCTATTTGCTTGCATCTTCTCTTGCTAAAAATATATTGTTATGGATCCTCATCCACTTGCTAATATTTTTGAAAGATCCAATTATGATGAACCAATTGCTAGTGAATTGAGTTCACTAGATTATCTTTATGAAGTTTTGCTTGAGATTTATGAATCTGAAAATTGTGATGAAGTGTAGAAAAAAGAAACTAATGAAGTGATTCATGATAGCTCCTTGAATGAAAAGCATGATTGCAATGATGTTATTATAAATTCTATTAATGTCAATTGTGTTAATGAGATGCAAAACCCCAAGCTTGGGGATGCTAATTTTGGTACGTCTACTACTTATTGCAATGATCATGATTGTGGTGATTCTTCTTATGATCTTGAAAATTTATTTCAGCCTTATGATGAATATGTTTGCGACAATATTAAAAGTGGGTTTTGGAAGAGTGTCAACTTTAGGTAATAATGATTCCACTACTTTGGAGCATGATCAATCTTATGAAATTTTTGATAAAAGTGGTCTTTGAGAGGTCATGACCTTATTTGATGATCCCACTATTTTGGAAGAGTGTCAACATTGCATGCATGTGGATCATGTAGAGAATATGTTATGTGATAGCTATATTGTTGAATTTGAATATGATCCCACATATAATTATTATGAGAGAGAAAAATATGGTTGTAGAAATTTTCTTATTACTAAATTACCTCTTGTTATGTTGAGATCGTCAATGTTTTATTCCTCTTCTTTGCATATGCTAGATGTTTCTTGTCTTGATAATTTATTTGCTTATAAAATGCATATGCATAGGAAGTATGTTAGACTTAAGTGTGTTTATCACATGTTTTATGATGTCCTCTTCGTATTTCAATTACTACATTTCATGTGAGCATCATTGAAATTATTATGCCTAACTAGGGGCGTAAAACGATAGCGTTTGTTGGGAGGCAACCCAATGAATACAATTTATTTTTGTCTTTTGCTTTCTGTTATTGAGTGTTTGCACAATTATGCTACAGTTATGATTGTGTTTTTTGTGTTTTAGTTAGTGTTTGTGCCAAATAAAGCTTTTGAGATCATGTTAGGTGATAGTTGATTTGATCTTGTTAAAAAATAGAAACTTCTGCGCCCAGAAGAATAATTTTAACATATAAGGAGGCTAGCCAACTTGCCTCCACGGAGCTCCCCGATTGGGCCGTTCCTGGCCGTCCGATCGTAGTAAATTTCCCACCTCGCCTCCCCTCGGACGTTGGATATTCACTGCATATTTCACCTTGTTATTTCTTTCACATATGTATGACCGGTGGGCCGCTTCGTCGGTGGGGTCGTCATGCATTGGCTGGGTTTGCCGGTGCGAGGGTCTGATTGGTTGCACCTCTGGAAAGCCCATTTGCCCCCAATCCCCACAGCCGCCCGCCCGCACCCCTCCCTCCTCCCTCGTCTCAGCCGCCACCCCCACGAACCCTAGTTGCGCCCTCCTGCATCCTCCCCTCCCTGGTCCGCCCCAAGATCCTCCTCCTCCGTCCTCACATGCTCCACCCTGAGCACGCCGTCGGCGAGGCGCACCGCAAGGCCCCGGAGCAACTCAGCCAGAGCCCCTCCGTACAGGAGGAACCCCGCGGCCAGCGCAACCAACAACGGTGGCGCATACAAGAGCTCGGCCTTGATGGGCCGCGCGCTGTACGCGAGGGTCACGTCCGCGCTGGAGGGCAGCAACGAGCACATGGTGTGGTACAAGGAGGTGCGCAGGGAGAAGGTGCACGGCTCCGCCTAGCACCATGTGTGCGGCGGCGGGGACAGGCAACCACGGGCAGATTTTGGGGAGCGGCACGAGCATCAAGAAATGGCTGATTCCAAGGTGGGCTTTCCCTTGGCTCCTCTCTCTCTCTCCCCATCACACAATAATTTCCTCCTGATCCCATCACACAATAATCTCCTCCTGATCTTGTTATTTATGCATCTCCATATGTCATTGATGTTGTTCCGATTTGCAGGCATGTCAAGATCAAGGATATTTAAAGTTGTTTCTTCTATCGATGGAAGATTTCAGATACTTCTGTAGATGAATTTCTAGGATAAGATACATTGTGTTAATTGTCCCAAAGATGGAACGATTTGCTCCATGGAAATTATCTCCTTAGTTGCATTCCATTTACAGGTAAAGTGAGATTGTTACCTTTGTTTGATTTTCTGTTCAAACTTCACAATTGGAGTATGGATATTAGCTTAGTTGTTGTATTGAATTTTTCATTAGAGGGGCCCAGGCTGAGACTTAATACTTAATTACTTTCTCTTTGAACAAAAAAAAAGAGTGCACTTATGAAATGTAAAATGTGAAGTGCACACCCGACATCCTCCAATATTACCTGATTTGGTGCTGATTTTCATCTTCCAGTTCATGTTCATTGCCTTGCTGTGGTTGCACCGTGGTCTGTGGGGAACATGAACAAATACCTTTGCTACAACCGAGGTCTTAAAAGACCAGTCAAGGAGAGATAGGTTCGGTGAGTTATTTTACCCTCTGTTTATCCCTCTCAGATTAGCGGCGAAGAAGGATCTTTTTTTTCATTTCCTTTTGATTTCCTCTCTTGTTTGACAGGAACGAACTTTTTCTTCATAATTTTGTAGGGGTTGTTATGCTCTGTCCCTCGAGGTAAGTTTGCTAGGCAGCAACTTACTCCTATCTTGTTTTTTTTAGTTTTGACCATGGTATGGAAATTACATGTGGTCGATGGTGTCAAGTTTAGGCAGGTGCCATCTGCATTTTGTGAAGATTGTCGTCATCTAGATTTTATTGCGGCATGATGCATATGTAATAAGGAATTTGGTGTTTCAGAAGCATCATTCGAAGTTCGTATGCTAAGATCTCAATTGGCAAGATAAAAAGACCACTACTTCTTACCTTCCAGTCATTTTAATATTATAGGAATGTAAGTGTGTACTAAGTAGAAAAGATGGTTGAATTCAGTGCCCCTGCATTTACACGACTAGGTGTTATTCATTTTTTGTTTCCTTTGATGCGCTGAGTACATATTGGAGCTTGTTGGGTACAAAATGTTTCCAAGATTAGTTTAGGATCAGAATTATTGTCATGTTGTCCAGATATTGCTCTAAGAGGTTCCTAGAATTAGTTTACTATCAGAGTTATTGTTATGTTGTCTAGATATTGCTCTGAAGAATCCAAACATACTTTTCAGGTTGCTTGGTTATAATTTTTGCCCCCCAAATGGCAGCTTTGCCCATTTTCTTGCTATAATATTATCATAAGGCTTGATTAATTTTGAACATACCTTTGTCTTTTCACTCTTATGTTATTTTAATAGTTATTTGACATGCTGTAAACTATTTCTTTTATTTTTCCAGGAAGAAATAGAAGTTGAGGGGAAGCTATTGCATGCTGGGAAATCAGTTGGTGCTGTCTATGTTGGTTTCCGGAAGAAAAGGACCGGCAAATTGATGGCTCAGGCACGTCGTACAAAGTACCTTGCTGTATCTTGCAGATTGTGAGGATTCCCTTCTGTTGTAAGATAAAAACCTGGTTATGTGTTGCATCTCAAAATCAAGATGTTGATTCGAGAAGAGAAAGGAGTTGTCGGCGTGGTGTGGTGCGAGACCTTTGTCCCGGAGCATGCAGATTGTCAGTATAAAGTAATGGGTATCAATGTTTTCTCATACATATGATTCTGAAGTAATAGAGAGCAGGAAGTGGTAGGCTTCATGCTTTATACATCGTGTATATACGCATAAAGTACACCCACATAAACTATAGTTCGTAATATCGGCAGCAAACAGAGGCACAACTAAGTAGTAGCATGTCCCTATTTTAAATGGGTAAAAAAAGCGCTTATCAAAAGAACAGTATCTCTGTTACATGATAAGAACGAATGTTTGCTTTTATGCATATGTGTAAAAGCACTCCACTATCATGCAAATAGTATCATGTTCAGAGCCTTAATAATGGCAGTTGTAAACCCAAAATAATCCATCTTATAATTTAGTATACAAAACAGATTCCGGTGAGAATTACTCCAATAAGAATGCTAGCTGCTACCATATATCTAATTGGTCCCAGATTGAAAATTTCAGTTGTTAATCTCCGAATGCAGTATGCACTTGTGCTGAAACATAGAGCGTGTGCAGTGTTGCTCTGTACAAGAATAAAAAATCTCGGTTGTTAATCTCTGAATGAAGAAGGATCATGGTTCCCCACCTCTCTACTACTCATATTAATGCCACCCTTTGCTAATTTATCTTTGGTTGTTCAATGCATGATAACACTTTTTGAATTTGCAACATATGATACCTTCATCTTCTGAGTAGGAAGTCACTGGATAATATAATTAGACGAATACAACGTTAGAAGATGCCACAACCTCGAATATACCTAAATCTGGAAAAACAATTGGTTAGGTAGGAGGTCTATTGACACAATTTCCAATTTTTTAGTGCAAGATGAACTCAGTTTGGGGTTCTTCATCTATTCTCAGCGAGTGTTAGTTTTGTATTTTGTGTGTACTTCCACTTAATAATTAAAAATTTCATGATACATCCGATTTTATAAAGGGCTACCTCACAAGCATTTGATAGTAAGAGAATTAGTCCATGATATTGCCTCAACTGCATGTAATGACTGATAAGCAAGCTATTCTCCAAAATAAGATTACTGGTTGATCTGCTTACCACCTTCTCATTTCAGGCCCTCTTGCTATAGTCATGTGAAAGGATGGTGTTCGGAGCTATATATTGGAAAATATTTCTTGGCATTCCATTAAATTTTCGAGGTAACAATTTTCCATCACTTCAACACCATAGTGTGTTCCATAAATAGCTTGAGTATGGTATTATAATTGTACTCTTTTCCTTAGATAAGGTATTTTAATGTTTTAGTGTTCTCCAACTGCAGCGGCCATGTCGTGACTGTCGTGTTGAGTTCTTGCACAAGCACAACCTCTAGCCCAGTGAGCACACTCACCCCACTTAGTTTTATGGTCTTGGTCTGTTTTACTGTACTGATAATACATAGAAGATGTGCCGGTGAGTAGAAATGCTTACTGGATTTTGCATCTCTCCCTTCAACAGTTTTGAATGTAGCATCATCTGCTATTAATGTCATTCTGCCGCCAGCAAATTACTCACCTGGCATTTTTGCTCTGAATGAAATACACAGACAACATCTGTTGTTTATCGTCTGCAATATGATTGCTTTTACAGGCTTGGTTGAGTTCCTCTTTATTTTCTAAGAAATTATGCATTGGACTTGGCACGGAACTGCTGCATTGTTATCAATTTGGCACTTGGTTGTTCGTCGCCGCTGAGCTACTCTAAGCAAATTTATTTATCTGTGCCTTAAAAGTGTTCGACTGATTGATCATAAAGCTATGCTGCATATTATGCTCTTACGAACGGCAACCCTGTTTTGCTACATTGGTCTGGCGTTAGGTACGGAAAAGATTACAGGTATCACTTAGAATCTCGGAGCTATCAAACAATTCTTCTTGATTAGTACTACTACATGATACTACGATAATATACATTGTAACTGCTCTTTCCTGAGTGAATCTATTTAATTGTGCCTTAAAAGTGCTCGATGGATTGACCGTAAAGCTATGCTGCATATTTTACCATTGAAAGTGTGGACATATAGTTCTCCACAAATGTTATACCCCCTGCTGCAATTATTGACCCTTTTAGCATTCAATCAGAAACCAAGACGGCAATCCTCCAAACTTTTCAGTAACTTCGTATGTTTAATATCCTTTGATAATTGATAGTATGTTTCTCTTCAGATATATACCGGATTGAGTACTGCACTTTTAACTTATATACCATGGTCGTGCCTGATGATTGCTGTCATGCTTTGTGGGTTGCATTGTCGCCAATAGTTGCAAAACCACGCGGAGATGTACAAAATGCGTAAGCACTTAAGATTGGGATCACCTGGTGTATTACCTGGGCCTTACTCTCATGTACTACAATTGTTCAAAGCTATGATTTAAATGATCATGGTGTATTACAGAAAAGTCTAAAAATACTCATTATTGTCCATGTTAGTCAGGATCAAGATTTCTGCGTAATTATTTTTATTGTCAAAAATTTTTAAGTACAATGACAATTGTTCCTGTTCGTTAGGCCTTGATCTTACTATCCTATCTGAATATTCCTTTTATGACAATTCACATATCTATGCGATTGCCGGAGATGTAACCATGAGAGGAGCAGTGGCAATACTCAAAAAATTTAAATGGCGTGGTTTGAGTATATCCATTACAGGGATCGCAAAAATTATGCACAACGACATTGGCATCATAGACAAGTCGTTTGGGCTTCAAACTGCAGTGGGGATTGCTCAGCAGGCGATCGATGCGGCACATGTGGAGGTTGTGAGCTTTGTGAATGGCATCGGTCTTGTCAAACTTAGGGGCAGGAGTACGGGCCACATTGCTATCAATGCCACCCTGAGCAGCCGAGATGTTGACTGTTACTCCCTCCGTCCCAAAATAGTATAAAGTTAGTACAAAGTTGAGACACTTATTGTGGGACGGAGGGAGTATTTATTTCTGGGATTTTGAGTTCCTGGACCTCCGTCCCAAAATAGTATAAAGTTAATACAAAGTTGAGACACTTATTGTGGGACGGAGGGAGTATTTATTTCTGGGATTTTGAGTTCCTGGATTAAAGGATAAAGACGAAGGAGCATGCTGTCTGTTGTTGCTGAAGTCGCTGGTAAGGAGTTATTCCACGGACTGATGACCAGAATCAAGAGCAGGATGAGTCTGGCAACTGTCCTGCATGGTTAAAAAACTAATTTATATCTTTTGTTTCTTTGACGGTTATACTCATTTCTCTTATCATTGTATAAAATCAATTGTATTTTTGTTGTTGGCCGCTTGTTTCTTCTGTGGGCTCATTTTCTAGGAGAATGAGATGTTGCATAAACTACTATATAATGTTTGGTTCCCTTCAATCCATTTATTAGCTAACTAATTTTGGCTGTTGTTGCACATGATACAATTGTACTCTGTTGTTGCCATCTTGCCTTCTATAGTTTTATATGTGTTTAGCTCTGTACAATCAATTACACTTTTTAACTAATTAATAAAGGAGTAAAGAAAAGGCATGCATATGTTTAAAAAAATGGGCATATACATTCTTTTACGTTTTTTAACGCACGTCACAAATACGTTTCTCTTTTCATACATAAGGATCTGTTATACCACCAAATAAGTATGTGCGTGCGTGTGTGCGTGTTTTTTTCATTGTACACAACAATTTTCAAAACGCCTAAGTGGTTGCTAAAACCTATTTTTACTGAGAAAGATAAATCTTTTCAAAACACTCATTGTATAGATTTTGAAGACAATTCTATCTTAATTTTTCATACCAAGCCATGTTTTTTTTGTTTTAAATTAGACTATAAAGTTAAGCCATGTATATTCATATCGTATACACAATATTCCACCGTGTTTACTATGGCAAAAACTTTTCAAAGAAAACCATAGAATCATCAAAACAAGCACACAACGCAAAGAAAATAGAATCTGTCAAAAACAGAACAGTCTGTAGCAATCAGGGAACTTTGAATACTTTTGTAACTCCAAAAATTCTGATAAATTAGGACAACGTGGGAAATTTGTATATCAATCTAGTGTAAAACATTCAGAGAAAAATCATGTTTTTTTTGTTTTAAATTAGACTCTATAAAGTTAAGCCATGTATATTCATATCGTATACACAATATTCCACCGTGTTTACTATTAGAGGGATTAAACCATGGAACTTTTTTATCACGGACATAGCTTTAGCGTGCCTCTGTGCCATTTGGCGCAACGGGTCCACTAGTTTTTATAAATCACGGAAACGTGATTTTTCTCTGAATGTTTTACACTAGATTGATATACAAATTTCCCACGTTGTCCTAGTTTGTCAGAATTTTTGGAGTTACAAAAGTATTCGAAGTTCCCTGATTGCTACAGACTGTTCTGTTTTTGACAGATTCTATTTTCTTTGCGTTGTGTGCTTGTTTTGATGATTCTATGGTTTTCTTTGAAAAGTTTTTGCCATAGAAAGGTTGGAATACAGTAGATATAATTCAAGAATAAAGTAAGGGTTGGTTTGCTACAGTATTTATAGTAGTGATTTGTTTTCTTATACTAATAGATCTCATGAAGGTTTTGTTAAGTTTTGTGTGATTCAAGTTTTCAAGTTTTAGGTGATGTTACGATGGATGAAGAAATAAGGAGTAAGAAGAGCCTAAGCCTGGGGATGCCCATGGAACTCCAAGCTATTATCCAAAGAGAAGCAAGCAACTAAGCTTGGGGATGCCCGAGTGGCATCCCCTCTTTCTTCTAACGACCATCGATATTTTACTTGGAACTATATTTTTATTCGTCACATACTATGAGTTTTGCTTGGAGCGTCTTGTATGATATGAGTCTTTGCTTGTTTTGCTTTTTGTTTATGTCTTGAATCCTTGCTAGACACACCTATTTGAGAGAGCCAAAATTATGCCATGACTTGTTAGAATTGCTCTCTATGCTTCACTTAAATCTTTATGAGCTATGGAATTTCTCTAGGTCTTCACTTATATCTTTTTGAGCACGATGTGCTTTGTTATTTTTGAATAAATGCACTCATGATTCACTTAGATTTATTTGAAAGTTAGTAATTTTTTTAAGAAATTCTCTCTTGTTTCACTTAAATTAATTTGAAAGAAAGAACTATTATGCTCATGATCTTCACTTATATTTGTTTGAGCTTATCAAAAGCAACACATGAAAATTAGTTCCAAAGTGATAGATATCCAAGAAGGATATAATAAAAACTTTCATGAAGATCATTGGATGAAATAAACTTGATTCCTTGTAATAGTTTTGAGATATGATGATGTGATATGTGAGTCATGTTGATGGGTAATTATGCTTTAGTAAGAATATTGGTGTTAAGGTTTGTGATTCCCTATGCAAGCACGGAAGTCAATAGTTATGCAATGAAATTACATCCTACTTGTGCTGCATTATTCGGTGTTAATTATGCTTAATGCTCGCTTATGAGATTTTTCGTTTCTTGGTTGGTCGCTTCTCAATCTTTTGCTAGCCTTCACTTTGCACTAAGTATGATCACTACTTGTGCATCCAAAATCCTTTAAACTAGTTTTGCCACATGAGTCCACTATACCTACCTATATGCGGTATCTCCGTGCCATTCTAAGCAAATTTGTATGTGCCATATCTAATTTTCAAAATAAACTTTTCTTTTGTGTGCTCGTACCGCTCATGAAACGGTAGGGGGTGGCTAATATATTTCCATGCTAGATATGTTATTCTCACGATGAGTGTTTATTCAGTTGGCATTGCACGAGAGTAAGACAAATGTATTAGGGTTGCCTAGTCCCGAAATGAAAAATGAATTTATTTTATGTTGTCAAAAAATAAATTCCTTGGAAAGTGTTGGTATGGAAGGCACCCGTGGATACGGTTAGCCATGGAAAGTGAAAGTATGGTGGAAAAAGGAATAAACTTTCATTTCTGTTTGGGAAGCGCCTATGATATATCTAGCATAGAAAGTATTGCGAACTTCTCGATCGTTCTCATTCACAGGAAAAGCATGCCTCTCAAAATGTTTTTATCTCTATGTTTTTCGCTTTGAGCTCTCGCACCTCTACAAATCCCTCTGCGAAGGGCCTTTCTTTTATTTTATGCAATTTTTATTTTTAATTTGAGTCTCCATCTTCTCTTATAAAGCACCAACTAAGGGGCACTATGATCGTACTTGAGCATTGTGTGTAGCTAATATGCGAGTGTGTTTCATGAATGGATCAATGATTGAGCATGCTGGGCTAGGGATAACTTATATTAGCGTTGATATTTTGAAAGACATGGTTGCTTGTTGATATGCTTGCGTATTTAAGTCTCGTGTCAAAACTAGACTATTGCTTTGAACCATATAAAAGTCCAAATGTCCATGCTACAAAGAAAATAATATGTGATGAACATGTTAGGCAGCATTCCACATCAAAAATTCTGTTTTTATCATTTACCTACTCGAGGACGAGCAGGAATTAAGCTTGGGGATACTGATACGTCTCCAACGTATATATAATTTTTGATTGTTCCATGCTATTATATTATCGTTCTTGGATGTTTTACAATCATTTTATAGTCATTTTTATATCATTTTTTGGCACTAACCTATTGCCATAGTGCCAAGTGCCAGTTGTTGTTTTCTACATGTTTTTACATCGCACGAAATCAATACCAAACGGAGTCCAAACGCAGCGAAACTTTTTGTGGATTTTATTTGGACCAGAAGACATCCAGTGGGCCGGAGAAGCACCTGGGGATGCTCCGAGGGGAGCACAACGCACCAGTGCGTGCCTGGAGGCCCAGGCGCACCCAGGTGGGTTGTGCCCACCTCGGTTGCCTCCCGAACCGCCTCTTTACTCTATAAATACCCCAATATTCCAGAAACCCTAGGGGAGTCAATGAAAATCAATTGCAGCCATCGCAAGTTCCAGAGACCACAGACCCAATCTAGACACCATCACAGAGGGGTTCATCATGCCGATTGGTGCCTTTCCGATGATGCGTGAGTAGTTCTTTGTAGACCTATGGGTCCATAGTTAGTAGCTAGATGGCTTCCTTTCTCTCTCTTTTGATTCTCAATACAATGGTCTCTTGGAGATCCATATGATGTAACTCGGTGTGTTTGTTGGGATCCGATGAACTTTGAGTTTATGATTAGATCTATCTTTTTATCCATGAAAGCTATTTGAGTCTTCTTTGAATCTCTTATATGCATGATTGCTTATAGCCTCATATTTCTTCTCCGATATTTGGTTTTTTTGGCCAACTTGATCTATTTATATTGCAATGGGAAGATGTGCTTTGTGATGGGTTCGATCTTACGGTGCTTGATCCCAGTGAAAGAAGGGGAACCGACACGTATGTATCATTGCCATTAAGGATAACAAAATGGGGTCTATTTCTACATAAATAGATCTTGTCTACATCATGCCATCGTTCTTATTGTATTACTCCGTTTTTCCATGAACCTAATACACTAGATGCATGCTGGATAGCGGTCGATGTGTGGAGTAATAGTAGTAGATGCAGGCAGGAGCCGGTCTACTAATATTGGACTTGATGCCTGTATAATGATCATTGATTGGATATCGTCATGATTATTTGAAGTTTTATCAATTGCCCAACAGTAATTCATTTACCCACCATTTGCTATTTTTCTCGAGAGAAGCCACTAGTGAAATCTACGGCCCCAGGTCTCTTCTTTATTATATTTGCCTTTGCGATCTATTTTCCTTTGCTTTTATTTTCAGATCTATTAAACCAAAAATACAAAAATACCTTGCTGCAATTTATTTTATTGGGCGTTCGATCTATCAATATTTACAACTCTCTCACGTCCGTTTGCCAATTTCTGGCGCCGTTACCCGAAAGGGATTGACAACCCCTTTAACACGTCGGGTTGCGAGTATTTGTTATTTGTGTGCAGGTATTGTTCACGTAGTGTTGCGTGGTTCTCCTACTGGTTCGATAACCTTGGTCTCATCACTGAGGAAAATACCTACTGTTGCTGTGCTGCATCATCCCTTCCTCTTTGGGGAAATACTGACGTAGTTCTAGCAGACATCAGCTACGCACCCCTATATGAAAGTAGCATTAAAAAATATCAAAAAAATTATTTTTTTTGAAGTTTTGGGATATCAAACCTGGGTGCTCGCTGTATACCCGTGTTCATTTTCATGGGGAATGGTGCCCGTGGTATCTGCAGTGCTAGAATTGTGGTCCGACATACAAACATCCAAAAAATAATATATAAATACAATCTTTTTACTGACATTGCCATGTGCACCCATTCCCCACGAACTAAACACGGATGTACAATGGACACCATGTTTCATATAAAAAATCAGATTTTTTTGGAAAATTCCTAACATGTTTTTAATGCTACATTCATATAAGGGTGTATGGCACCCGTGAGCCATAAAGCTTCCTCCTTCTCTCTGTCGTCCAATGAAGCAAAGTCCGGTCATCTCTATGTTCGCATGACTCTACACATGGCCCGCCTTTAAAAAAATTAACATAACGCTGGAACATCAGAAATCTGGCTTCTCCTCTGAAAGGCTTCATAGTCGGTGCACGAATCTTGGCAATCCCATGTTGTCATGTCCTTAAGAGGCACTCGTTCGCTCGAAGGCTCACGTGGACGTTTTTCACTCGCTCGCATCGCATATTGCCTCACTCCCCCAGTTCTCGCCTCACCTCTCTTCCCTGGTTCTCTTGTCACCTCACTCCATCCTCGCACTCTCCTATCTACATGGGAGCTCTCTGCCATGACGGGGGAGGCCATACACCGGCGACGAGGAGCCCATGTGTGGCGACAAGGCGGGTTCCGCCGTTCCCGTGGCTGGCGGTAGTGGAGCCTAGGCGGGTCACTACGGAGAGGAGCTCCACCAGACCAAATCAGGGTGTCGCGCGACGGAGTTCATGCGCGCGGGCCTTGAGGCATCACACGCGGGGTGATTTTGCGGGTTTCGTCGTTCCAGTGGCTGGCGGTGGGGAGTCGAGGCGGGCCGCTACGGAGAGGAGCTCGACTGGACCAAAGTGGGGTGTCGCGTGACGGAGGCGGGCCGGCACAGCAGAGGCGGGCTTTCCACAGATGCTCCTACCTCGCTCCGTTCTTCGTCCTGCTTCTTGGGTCCCCTTCAAGCTTGACATCGTCTCCCCCAAGGTGAGCAGCGTCTTACCCTCCTTCCTCCCTTTCAGATCGATGCCCAAAGGCGTCGTGCCCGTCAAATCCAGCCGCGACCTACCCATCCTCGATATTTTACTTGAATGAGGTGATCCCAAGATTCGGCCGCCCATAGTTGTTGTGTTGAGTTTAGTATCAACAACATCGAGCAGTAGGATATGAGATGCGGGGATCAAAATTTTCCATGTGGTTGTATTATTTTGTATTTTGAATTAGAGAACTATTGTTCCACGTACACACCATGGCAAGTTTTAGATCCATGGCAAAGTTAAATTTCCAAGACATGACAATTTGCATTGCTCGGCCATGGCTAGATTTATATCCATGGCAAACTTTTTTCAGAGCCATTGTAAATTTTAGTTCAATAACCATGGCAAATTCATTATCTACAACTTGTCAATTCCTTTTGTTTTTGCTTTTTAAACTATATATGTCTTTGCATGATTTTCAAATCACTGGTATGTGGTAGTTGGTCATGGTAAATTCTATGTGTACAGTATGAAAATTCCATGGACATAACATGGCAAAAAAATTGATAAGGGAATGGGGGTCGGGTGGGCAAAACCACACTTTTTTCCTATAGGGGGTGGCAAATCCTTTATATGTAGCATGACCAACATAGCATGACAATTTCTATATTTGATCACATGGCAAGTTTAGAAATTGTTCCAATAAACGGTTTTTAAAGTTTGCCATGGCAAAGCTGTCATGATTATTTTCCATGGCAGAGAAACATATCCAATTTTTTTCCATCAAGTTCACATGATGTATGCATAGGTGCCATGGCAGAAAAAACTTCCTATAGATGATACTATAATTCATGGCAACAATGTCAGGAAAATGTTCTATAGTTCATGGCAATTTTAGACATGTTTTTGTATTGACGAGAATTTGAAGTTTAGAAATTTTCCTTATAACAAATTCTTAAGGTTTTTGCCATGGCAAAAATGTTATGGACATAACAAGGCATTTTTTGATAAGGGGGTATGGGGGGGGGGACCACACTTTTTCCTATAAGACGATGGCAAATCTTCCAGATGCAGCATAGCAAATGTTTTTGTAGACAACATGGCAATGATTCGTCGCCATGGCACCTCAAAATTTGTTGACACGACAAGAAACCCTAGGATACATCATATGTTCCTTTTGAAACAGAAAATATATTGCCATATTAACTCAACTTTTGCACCATTTTGTCAAATTAAACCATGCTTTTATTGCGATGGCAAGCTAGATCAAGAGAAATGAACTTAACTTTGTCATGATGGGGAAAGCAATTGTGCCATATCATTTTGCTTATGAATCAACCATTTACTTTATGAATCAATGAATATTAAGATGCATTTTCCATGGCAATGTCTCTCTCAAAATTTATACTATGATTTTCCCATGGGAAACTAAAACTATATGTTGCCATGATGGCAACTTTTCGTAGTGTTTTCGCCATATCTATTTCAAGAATATTGCCATGGTTACTTACATACTTTTTTGGCCATGGCATCTTGCAATCTAGTTTTTTCCATGGCAAATTTTTAATACGATGTCATTGCAACTTAAGATGCCTTTTCCATTGAAATGTCTCTCTCACATTCTATATAGATGTTTTTGCCATGGCAAACCAAAACTATACACTAGTGGAAAAACAGCTAGCCACAACTTTTGTTGGTGGCGTGCCATTTTCCATCAATGGCAGCACAATTTTTTTCAAATAGTGTTGGCGGCTGCATAATTAGCACGTTAGCTATACATAGTTAGTCCTGGTGTCGATATTTTGTAATACATCAGTACTATGTGGACCCAACTGTGCTGAACAGTTGGAAGATACTGCTGGTGTAGGATTGCTATGCATGTAGTAGTTAATTAATTAGTGCTGGCGTGCCAACTTATGTTACACCAGAAATAATTTTTCCATTTTATCAAGTGTTTTAAGTGTTTAATGATTATAGTAGTCAAAAAATAATGCACATATTATATTATATTTTTGTCATCATTATTATTAGTATTTTTTTTATCATTTTGGGTCTTTTATTTCTTTACTACAGTTCTAATTTTGAGTCTTTTATTATGTTAAGTCTTTTATTAATCTTAGTCTTTTTTATTTGGGATGTTATTATCTATGACGTTGCATTTTTGGCCCACGCTAGCACTGGCCCACTTGAGTAAACTCCCCACCTTAGTAAAAGACCTAGTCGTCGCACTCATTTCACCCACTACACTCCCCCTCAACTAGCCGTCGTCGCCACCTCCAGACCTCGCCGCCCCGTCGCCGCACCGCCGGCAGCAAGGTTCGATCCTCTCCTTCCCCTCCCATCACATCTCCTTCCTCTCCACTCGCACCTCCTCCATCCGCGGGCATGCCACACGGAATCCATGGGGATTGCTTTGTGTAGGAATTTAGGGGATTACTTTGTGTAGAATTTTAGTATCATGGATTGCTTTGTGTGATGTAGAATTCACAGTTAGTTCCATGAATTGCTTTGTGTAAGAATTTTAGTGATAGTCTGGTTGCTATTGTGTAGAATCCGATTTTAATACTACATTTTGAGTAGAAATTTTTTGAGTGTCTCAAATGTTAATGATTCAAGTTTAACTTAATTTGGTAGTGTAGTCTAGAATGTTTGGAATAAAGAAGATGAACTCCTATAAGTTAGATTGGCAGTGTAGAATTTGTTTATTTGTGTCTCCCTCCGTGGATTTTGTTTATTTGTATAGAGAAATACTAGTGTAGAATAATATTTAGCACTATAGCATCCGATCATATTTAGTAGAACTAGTGTAGAAACCGATTGTACTTAGTGTTGATCAGTAGTCTAGAATCTGATTATACTTAGTTTTCAATATGTTTTTTGTAGAATGGTGCAACCACCATCATGTCGAGTGTGCAAATCAAGGTGTGCAACTGGCACGTTGTTCGGCATCTACTTCCAGTCGTGTTTTGTTCCTACAGTGGTAACAAATTATATGAACATTCTAACAGTTAATTCTTTGTTTTTGTTGCTATTTCCACTAATGCATTTATGTGTTTTTTGGTTTTTCTTACACAGATTGTCCCTTGCAATGTGATATTAGAATTCAGTGAGCTCATTACTGGAGACACTGTGATCTTCGACGCTCCTGGGGACACTACACTATGGAGGTTGATGGGTGATATTTTTACACTCATTTCAACCTTGTTTAAACTGAATTATTTCACTAAAAGAGAGATATATGTTTCAATATTGCCACTAATGACTAATGAATGCAAAGGATTCCACAAATACTCTCTTTGTTATTTTTTCCACAGGAAATGGGCTAAAAAGGGAAGAGATCACATGGGAGATAGGAAAGGAAGGAAAATGGAGAAGAAATAAGTCACCAGGAGGTGTCAGAAGGCCACCATAACCAAAGACGGTGTTCCAGGTGACCGCACACGCTTGCATGAGCAGTTTTTTGGCGTGGAAGCCGAGGCAGGTTGTCAACCTAAGCAACTTTATAAAGGGGGCCCCATCGAAATGTCAACAGAAAGGGGGAGAAGGAGGAGCGTCGAGCACAGCTAGAACTTGTTCATCATCATCTTCATCCACAAATCCTAGCCACCGCCATCTCCACCACCATAGCAGCTCTCTCATCTAGTTCATACTTCTAATCGTGCATCGCACAAGTTATCCATTGTAAGACATATTGCAATCAATCAATTCCAAGATGTATTCTTCAATGATTTATTCTCATGGTCTGATCTCCATGTGTGAGTAGTTCGGTTAGTTATGGGGTGAGGCATGAGCCTTGCAACCCTGGGTATTTGGTGAAGGGATCAATGGAAGTCTTTGACACAACGTCTCGTATGTGTGAAATAAAATTGTTTTGTGAAGTATCTCTTGTCTTGTCCGCGATCTTCATCCCTGCAGGTACCCAGGATCATGCAGATTGAGCACTGGTGATGCTAGGAGCAAGGGGACTGTGACGTGTTATATCAAACACCGGTGACAACAAGGTTTAGTAGGGTAACATGGATCATATCCTTGGGGATTCATGAGGTTTAGTCATTAAACATCAAATGCTTTTGTCTGATATTACTATCTTAATTATCGGGGCAACCCCGCGAGACGGATAGGGCCTTCGACAGGACAACTGATTCTTGACGCAAGACTCGTGCCAGTCAAGATGTTATTGAAGGAAATATGCCCTAGAGGCAATAATAAAGTTGTTATTTTATAATTCCTTATATCATGATAAATGTTTATTATTCATGCTAGAATTGTATTAACCAGAAACTTGATACATGTGTGGATACATACACAAAACACCTTGTCCCTAGTAAGCCTCTACTAGACTAGCTCGTTATCAAAGATGGTCAAGTTTCCTAACCATAGAGATGTATTTTCATTTGATGAACGGGATCACATCATTAGGAGAATGATGTGATGGACAAGACCCATCCGTTAGCTTAGCATATTGATTGCTCAGTTTTATTGCTATTGCTTTCTTCATGTCAAATACATTTTCCTTGGACTATGAGATTATGCAACTCCCGGATAGCGGAGGAATACCTTGTGTGCTATCAAACGTCACAACGTAACTGGGTGATTATAAAGATGCTCTACAGGTATCTCCCCAGGTGTTTGTTGGGTTGGCAGAAATTGAGATTAGGATTTGTCACTCTGAGTATCGGAGAGGTATCTCTGGGTCCTCTCGGTAATGCACATCATAAGAAGCCTTGCAATCAAAGTGACTAATGAGTTAGTTACAAGATGATGTATTATGGAACGAGTAAAGAGACTTGCCGGTAATAAGATTCAACTAGGTATGTGGATACCGACAATCGAATCTCGGGCAAGTAACATACCGATGGACAAAGGGAATAACTTATGTTGTCATAGCGGTTCGACCAATAAAGATCTTCGTAGAATATGTAGGAGCCAATATAAGCATCAAGGTTCTGATATTGGTTATTGACCGGAGAGGTGTCTCGGTCATGTCTACATAGTTCTCGAACCCGTAGGGTCAGCACGCTTAACGTTCGACGATGATTTAGTATTATATGAGTTATGTGATTTGGTGATCGAATGTTGTTCGGAGTACTGGATGAGATCACGGTCATGACAAGGAGTCTCGAAATGGTCAATAGGTAAATATTGATATATAGGACTATGATATTCGGACATCGGAAGTGTTCCGAAAGGTACCGGGTACATATCGGTTCACCCTAAGGGGTTCCGGACACCCCCGACAAAAGATATGGGCCTTATGGGCCAAGAGGGGAAACACACCAGCCACAAGGGGCTGGTGCGCCCCCATATGGGCCGGCCAAGAAGGAGAAGGAAAGAGGGGAAGGGAAAGGAAAAAGAGGGAATAGGATTCCCACTTCCTTCCCTCTCCCCCTCTCTTTCCTTCCCCCTCCGGTAGATAAGGAAAGGGGGTGCCAGCCATAGGGAGGCCCCAAGTAGGATTCGGCCTACTTGAGCGCCTCCTTAACTACCTCCCCTCTCCCCCCACCCATATATATGTGGGGGCACCCCTAGCACAGACCATACAATTGCCTAGCCGTGTGCGGTGCTCCTCCACCGTTTACTCCCACGGTCATATCTTCATAGTGCTTAGGCGAAGCCCTGCGCGGATCACTTCACCATCATCGTCACCACACTATCGAGCTGACGGAACTCATCTACTACCTCGACAACTTGCTGGAACAAGAAGGCGAGTGACGTCACCGAGCTAAACATGGGTAGAACTCGGAGGTGCCGTATATTCGGTACTTGATCGATCGGAGCTAGAAGAAGTTCGACTACATCAACCGCGTTGTCAAATGCTTCCGCTTTCGGTCTAGGAGGGTACATGGACACACTCTTCCCCTCTCATTGCTATGCATCTCCTAGATAGATCCTGCATGAGAGTAGGGATTTTTTTGAAATTGCATGCTATGTTTCCCAACAGTGGCATCCGAGCCAGGTCTATGCTTAGATGACATGCACGAGTAGAACACAAAGAGTTATGGGTGGTGATAGTCATACTGCTTGCCACCAATGTCTTATTTTGATTCGGTGGTATTGTGGGATGAAGCGGCCCGGACCAACCTTACATGTGCACACACATGAGACTGGTTCCACCGACAAACATGCAACTAGTTTTGCATAAAGGTGGCTGGCGGGTGTCTGTTTCTCCTACTTTAGTTGAATCGAATTTGACTGCGACCGGTCCTTGAAGAAGGTTAAAACATCAAACTTGGCGAAACACCGTTGTGGTTTTGATGCGTAGGTAAGAACGGTTCTTGCTAGAAGCCCGTAGCAGCCACGTAAAACTTGCAACCACAATGTAGAGGACGTCTAACTTGTTTTTGCAGGGCATGTTGTGATGTGATATGGTCAAGACATGATGTGATATACGTTATTGTATCAGATGATCATGTTTTCTAAAAGTTACTGTAAACTGGCAGGAGCCTTATGGTTGTATTTATTGTACAAAATGCAAACGCCACGTAATTGCTTTACTTTATCACTATGCGTTAGCGATAGTTGTAGAAGCAATAGTTGGCGAGATGACCACGACGCTATGATGGAGATCAAGGTGTCGAGATGGTGACGATGGAGATCATGATGATGCTTTGGAGATGGAGATCAAAAGCACAAGATGATGATGGCCATATCATGTCACATATTTTGATTGCATGTGATGTTTATCTTTTAAGCATCTTAGTTTGCTTTGTAAGGCGGTAGCATTATAAGATGGTCCCTTAACTAAATTTCAAGGTATAAGTGTTCTCCCTGAGTATGCACCATTGCTACAGTTCTTTGTTTCGAGATACCACGTGATGATCGGGTGTGATAGACTCTACGTTCATATATAATGGGTGCAAGACAGTTTTGCACATGCGGAATACTCAGGTTAAAATTGACGAGCCTGGCATGTACAGACATGGCCTCGGAACACTGGAGACCGAAAGGTCGAACGTGAATCATACAGTAGATATGATCAACATAGAGATGTTCACCATTGATGACTAATCCATCTCACGTGATGATCGGACATGGTTTAGTTGATGTGGATCATGTATCATTTAGATGACTTGAGGGATGTCTATCTAAGTGGGAGTTCTTAAGTAATTTGATTGATTGAACTTTAATTTATCATGAACTTAGTCCTGATAGTATTTGCAAATTATGTTGTAGATCAATAGCTCGCGTTGTAGCTCCCTTATGTTTTTGATATGTTCCTAGAGAAAACTAAGTTGAAAGATGATGGTAGCAATAATGCAGACTGGGTTCGTGATTTGAGGATTATCCTCATTGCTGAACAGAAGTATTATGTCCTTGATGCACCGCTAGGTGACAAACCTGTTGCACGAGCACATGCAGACATTATGAACATTTTGCAAGCTCGATATGATGACTACTTGATAGTTTAGTGCGCCATGATTTACGGCTTAGAACCGTGATACGTCTCCAATGTATCTATAATTTTTGATTGTTCCATGCTATTATATTATCCATCTTAGATGTTTTATATGCATTTATATGCTATTTTATATGACTTTTGGGACTAACCTATTAACCTAGAGCCCAGTGCCAGTTTCTGTTTTTCCTTGTTTTTGAGTTTTACAGAAAAGGAATACCAAACGGAGTCCAATTGACATGCCAATTTTCTATGATTTTTATGGACCAAAAGAAGCCCCTGGAGTAAAAGAGTTGGGCCAGAAGAGTCCCGAGGCATCCATGAGGGTGGAGGGTGCACCCACCCCCTAGGTGCGGCCCCCTATCTCGTGGATGACTCGGAGAACCCCCCCCCTGACGTGAGACCTACGCCAAAAATTCCTATAAATACAGAAACCTCTAGAAAATACCATAGATCGGGAGTTCCACCGCCGCAAGCCTCTGTAGACACAAAAAACCAATCGGGACCCTGTTCCAGCACCCTGCCGGAGGGGGGATCCCTCACCGGTGGCCATCTTCATCATCCTGGCGCTCTCCATGACGAGGATGGAGTAGTTCACCCTCGGGGCTGAGGGTATGTACTAGTAGCTATGTGTTTGATTTCTCTCTCGTGCTCCTGATTTGGCACGATCTTGATGTACCGTGAGCTTTGCTATTATAATTGGATCTTCTGATGCTTATCCCCCTCTACCCTCTTGTAATGGATTGAGTTTTCCCTTGTGTGATGCATATCATATAATCATACCCACGGATACTTGAGGTGACATTGGAGTATCTAGGTGACATTAGGGTTTTGGTTGATTTGTGTCTTAAGGTGTTATTCTAGTATGAACTCTAGGACAGATCGAACGGAAATAATAGCTTCGTGTTATTTTACTACGGACTCTTGAATAGATCGATCAGAAAGAATAACTTTGAGGTGGTTTCGTACCCTACAATAATCTCTTCGCTTGTTCTCCTCTATTAGTGACTTTGGAGTGACTCTTTGTTGCATGTTGAGGGATAGTTATATGATCCAATTATGTTATTATTGTTGAGAGAACTTGCACTAGTGAAAGTATGAACCCTAGGCCTTGTTTCAACACATTGCATTACCGTTTGTGCTCACTTTTATCATTAGTTACCTTGTTGTTTTTATAATTTCAGATTACAAAAACGTATATCTGCCATCCATATTGCACTTGTATCACCATCTCTTCGCCGAACTAGTACACCTATACAATTTACCATTGTATTGGGTGTGTTGGGGACACAAGAGACTCTTTGTTATTTGGTTGCAGGGTTGTTTGACAGAGACCATCTTCATCCTACACCTCCCACGGATTGATAAACCTTAGGTCATCCACTTGAGGGAAATTTGCTACTGTCCTACAAACCTCTGCACTTGGAGGCCCAATAACGTCTACAAGGAGAAGGTTGTGTATTAGACATCAAGCTCTTTTCTAGCCCCGTTGCTGGGGAGGTGAGTGCTTGAAGGTATATCTTTAGATCTTGCAATCGAATCTTTTAGTTTCTTGTTTTATCACTAGTTTAGTTTATAAAAGAAAACTACAAAAAAAATGGAATTAAGGGTGCATCATATGCTTCATCTTTTTAATGTCTTCCGTCAAAATGATGGGAAGGAAAATTGTGCTCAAGTACTAGAAGAAGAATTACATAGAATGCTTAAGATATGTGAATGATGAGCATGATTGCAATGTTGTTAGTATGAATTCTTTGAATACCTATGATGCTAATGATATGCAAAGCCACAAGCTTGGGGATGCTATGTTTGATGAAGATGATATTTTTTGTCCCCCAAGTTTTGATGAGAAAATATATCATGATGATAGCATGCCTCCTATCTATGATGATTATTGTGATAACATGTATGCTATAAAGAATAAAGATAACCATGAAACTTGTCATCATGATTTTAGTTTTCAATTGGATTGTGCTTCACATGATTGTTATTTTGTTTAGTTTGCTCCCACTACTATTGATGATAATACATTTGCTTATGTGGAGAGTAATAAATTTATATGCTTGTAGATCATGAAAATAATGCTTTATGTGATAGTTATATTGTTGAATTCATTCATGATGCTACTGAAAATCATTATGAGAGAGGAATATATGCTCGTAGGAGTTGCAATAACATCAAGTTTCCTCTCTATGTGCTTAAAGTTTTGAAGTTATGCTTGTTTTTCCTTCCTATGCTAGTTGATTATTGTTCCCATAAGTTGTTTGATCACAAAATCCCTATGCATAGGAAGTGGGTTAGACTTAAATGTGCTAGTCATATTCTTCATGATGCTCTCTTTATGTTTCAATTCTTATCTTTTATGTGAGCATCATTGAAATCATCATGCCTAGCTAGGGGCGTTAAACATTAGCGCTTGTTGGGAGGCAACCCAATTTTATTTTTGTTCTTTGCCTTTTGTTTCTGTTTAGTAATAAATAATTCATATAGCCTTTGTTTAGATGTGGTTTTATGTTTTAATTAGTGTTTGTGCCAAGTAGAACCTTTGGGAAGACTTGGGTGAAGTCTATGCGATCTTGTTGTAAAAAACAGAAACTTTTGCGCTCACGAGATTAGCTGCCATTCTTTACTGGAGAGTGCTTTTAGGTTGATTCGTTTTGCAGATTAATAGACAAATTCCTCGGGTCCACCAATTTATTTCAGAATTGTTGGTGTTCCAGAAGTATACGTTTCATACAGATTACTACAGACTGTTCTGTTTTTGACAGATTCTATTTTCTATGTGTTGTTTGCTTATTTTGATGAATCTGTGAGTAGTATTGGAGGGTATGAACCATAGAGAACTTGGAATACAGTAGATATCACACCAATATGAATTTAGAATGAGTTCATAACAGTACCTAAGTGGTGATTTATTTTCTTATACTAACGGAGCTTACGAGTTTTCTATTGAGTTTTGTGTTGTGAAGTTTTCAAGTTTTGGGTAAAGATTCGATGGACTATGGAATAAGGAGTGGCAAGAGCCTAAGCTTGGGAATGCCCTGGATGGCATCCCCTCTTTCGTTTCCGTTCATCGGTACCTATACTTGGAGCTATATTTTTATTCACCACATGATATGTGTTTTGCTTGGAGCGTCATTTTGTTTTATTTTGTTTTGCTTGCTGTTTGAATAATATCCCAAGATCTAAAATTCTTAAATGTTAGAGAGTCTTCACATAGTTGCATAATTATTCGACTACTCATTGATCTTCACTTATATCTTTTGGAGTAGTTTGTTATTTGCTCTAGTGCTTCACTTATATCCTTTTAGAGCACGACGGTGGTTTTATTTTGAAGAAATAGATGAACTCTCATGCTTCACTTATATTATTTTGAGAGTCTTAAACATCATGGTAATTTTCTTTGGTTATGAATTTAGTCCTAATATGATGGGCATCCAAGAGGGATATAATAAAAACTTTCATATAAAGTGCATTGAATACTATGAGAAGTTTGATTCTTTATGATTGTTTTGAGATATAAAGGTGGTAATGTTAGAGTCATGCTAGTTGGGTAATTCTGAAATTGAGAAATACTTGTATTAAGGTTGGCAAGTCCCGTAGCATGCACGTATGGTGAATGTTGTGTCACAAATTTGAAGCATGGGGTGTTCTTTGATTGCCTTCCTTATGAGTGGAGGTCGGGATCGTGCGATGGTTAACTCCTACCAACCCTTCCCCTAGGAGCATGTGTAGTAGTACTTTGCTTCTAGGGCTAATAAACTTTTGCAATAAGTATATGAGTTCTTTATGACTAATGTGAGTCCATGGATTATACGCACTCTTACCCTTCCGCAATTTGCTAGCCTCTACGGTACCGTGCATTGCCCTTTCTCACCTTGAGAGTTGGTGCAAACTTAGCCGGTGCATCCAAACCCCGTGATATGATATGCTCTATCACACATAAACCTCCTTATATCTTCCTCAAAATAGCCACCATACCTACCTATTATGGCATTTCCATAGCCATTCCAAGATATATTGCCATGCAACTTTCCACCATTCCGTTTATTGTGACACGCTCCATCATTGTCATATTACTTTGCATGATCATGTAGTTGGCATCGTATTTGTGGCAAAGCCACCTTTATAATTATTTCATACATGTTGCTCTTGATTCATTGCATATCGTGGTACACCGCCGGAGACATTCACATAGAGTCATTGAGGGAGTCCTGGACTAGGGGGTGTCCGGATAGCCGAACTATCATCATCGGCCGGACTCCAAGACTATGAAGATACAAGATTGAAGACTTCGTCCCGTGTCCGGATGGGACTTTCCTTGGCGTGGAAGGCAAGCTTGGTGATACGGATATGTAGATCTCCTCCCATTGTAACCGACTCTGTGTAACCCTAGCCCTCTCCGGTGTCTATATAAACCGGATGGCTTTAGTCCGTAGGACGAACAACAATCATACCATAGGCTAGCTTCTAGGGTTTAGCCTCCTTGATCTCGTGGTAGATCTACTCTTGTAACACACATCATCAATATTAATCAAGCAGGACATAGGGTTTTACCTCCATCAAGAGGGCTCGAACCTGGGTAAAACATCGTGTCCCTTGTCTCCTGTTACCATCCGCCTAGACGCATAGTTCGGGACCCCCTACCCGAGATCCGCCGGTTTTGACACCGACATTGGTGATTTCATTGAGAGTTCCTTTGTGTCATCACCGAAAGGCTCGATGGCTTCTTCGATCATAATCAACGACACAGTCCAGGGTGTGACCTTCCTCCCCGGACAGATCTTCGTATTCGGCGGCTTTGCACCGCGGGCCAATTCGCTTGGCCATCTGGAGCAGATCGAAAGCTACGCCCCTGGCCGTCAGGTCAGATTTGGAAGTTTGAACTTCACGGCTGACATCCGCGGGGACTTGATCTTCGATGGATTTGAGTCACAGCCAAGCGCGCTGCACTGTCACGACGGGCATGATTTAGCTCTGCAGCCGGACAGTACCCTGGAGGCCGCACTCGAGCCCGCTCCGATCTTCAATTCGGAGCCGGCTGTGCAGATCAAGGACGGATGGCTAGACACCGCCTCGGGGGCTGCAACCTCTACGGCGATAGAGCCGAACACTAATCTTGTCCCTCATGAAGCCCGTGACTCCGAGGTGCCGGACTCCTCGCCGGACTCCGAGCCTCCCGCGCCCCCTCCAACCGAATCCGGTTGGGCGCCGATCATGGAGTTCACCGCCGCAGACATCTTTCAACACTCACCTTTCGGCGACATCTTGAGCTCGCTAAAGTATCTCTCGTTATCAGGAGAGCCCTGGCCGGACTGCGGTCAGGGCGGTGGGATGCGGACGACGAAGAAATTCAACGCCCACCCACCACCCAGTTAGTAGCCACTGTCGACGATCTAACCGACATGCTAGACTTTGACTCCGAAGACATCGACGGTATGGACGACGATGCCGGAGACGACCAAGAACCAGCGCCTATCGGGCACTGGAAAGCCACCCCAACTCATGATGTATACATGGTGGATACACCAAAAGGAAGCGATAATGAGGAACAACGGGACATGGCGAAGGACAACTCCCCCAGCAAACAACCAAAACGGCGGCGCAAGCGTCACCCGAAGTCCCGCCTCGATAAAAACGACACCCATACAGACCCGGCCCTAGAGCAGGGCGAAGCAGTGGATGGCGAACACGCCACCAAGCAATCATCCGAACATGGTGAACTGGACAAGCAACCCATCCCCGGCGAAAACAAGAGCCTAGACGATCTCACGCCGAACACATCACCAGAGCATAAGAACCTTCATAAAAGGCTCGTCGCTACTGCAAGAAGTTTGAAGAAGCAAAAGCGGAAGCTCAAAACAGCGGAGGACGCACTCCGAATGAGATGGAGCAAAGTACTCAATACCGCAGATAAATATGACGCTAGTCACCAGGCAAAGAGTTACCCGAAGCGCAAGCTGTTGCCCGAATTCGACGAGGAGGCTTAGAGCCCCCGCAGTCAAAAAAAGAAAGAGGCCGCCTGGCCGGATAGACGACCAGATGACAGGCTAAGAGCAGCAAGGGGCTCCGCACACAAGCCGGCACACGATCAGCATAAAGATCCTCGGAAAAAGGATGACCCGGTCAGGTCTATCTATGGGCCAAAAAAGAAGACTCCAGGAAGCAACACAACCCGCCGAGCGTTTGAAGACAACAGCACACCTAAATACAGGGGCGCTGCACACCCACTATGTTTCACCGACGAGGTACTGGATCATGAATTTCCAGCGGGATTCAAACCCGTAAACATAGAGGCATATGACGGAACAACAGACCCCGGAGTCTGGATTGAGGATTATATCCTACACATACATATGGCCAGAGGAGACGATCTCCATGCCATAAAATACCTACCCCTCAAGCTCAAAGGGCCAGCTCGGCATTGGCTCAAAAGCCTCCCAAAAAATACCATTGGAAGTTGGGAAGAGCTCGAGGATGCGTTTCGAGCAAATTTTCAAGGGACTTATGTTCGCCCTCCAGATGCAGACGATTTGAGTCACATAACTCAACAGGCCGGAGAGTCAGCACGCAAATTCTAGAACAGGTTCATCACCAAAAAGAACCAAATAGTCGACTGTCCGGACACCGAAACCTTAGCAGCCTTTAAGCACAACGTCCGAGACGAATGGCTCGCCAGACACCTCGGCCAGGAAAAACCAAGAACAATGGCCGCACTAACAAGCCTCATGACCCGCTTTTGCGCAGGGGAAGATAGCTGGCTGGCTAGATGCAGCACCAGCGACCCGAGTACATCCGAAGTCAGGGATGGAAATGGGAAATCACGACGCAGAAAAGATCAGCGCCGGAATAAGGAAGATGGCCCAAATAGCACGGCGGTCAACGCCGGATTCAAAAGCTCTCGGCCGAATAATAAAACACTGCCCCTCAAGGATAACAGCGACGAGCTATCCAACCTAAACAAAATTCTGGATAGGCTATGTCAAATACATAGTACCTCCAGGAAGCATGCAAACCATACCCACAGAGATTGTTGGGTCTTCAAACAGTCCAGCCGACTTAACGCCGAACGCAAGGGGCTCGACACACCAAGCGAAGACGACGATGAACCCCACAAGCAGCACGCCGGAAAACAGAAGACTTTCCCACTAGAAGTCAAAACAGTGAACTCACTTCATGTGGTAACACGAAAACACAGTGCGGCACCTGCCATACCAGGACACCATCCGCAGAATGGGGATAGACCCTACCAAAATTCGCCGTAGCAGCACTTCCTTCAAAGGAGTGACGCCAGGCCTTTAAGCCAATTGAACAGGCTCTGTAGCACTAGAGGTTGTGTCCGGTTCATCCGACAACCTCCGTCGTGAAAAGCTCACTCTCCATGTCGCCCCATTTCACAGTGGCCCTCAAGCACTACTGGGACGCGAACCTTTCGCCCGCTTTAACACAATAACACATTACACGTCTCTTACGCTTAAAATGCCCGGTCCATGCGGCATAATCTCATTAAAGAGTAACTCCGAGTGTTCCTCGACCACGGAGAACGTGAGGCCGCCTTGACAGCCACACACTAATCTGACCTTGCAGGTCAAAGCCCCTAAAAACAGGTCATTCAGACCTCGGACACGGTTAGGCGAGTCCGGCGTAAATAAACAAGGGGCTTCCTAGCCACATACCCCTTTACAAGGGGCTGCGCGTATAAACGATGAGAGCCAATAAAGCTCAACTTTATTCATCTTCCAAATTATACTTTATTTTAAATAGAACTTTTGCACGATATTTATTCCAAACTAAGTCCTTCTCTTTTACAGATGAAGCACGTGCTACACCCGTCCAAGATACAGCACAACGGAGACACATGCGCATACGTGCAGCAGGGACCCGTTGCAAGGATTCTTTTCAGATTAAGATCGTGCGTAAACCTTTCTTACTGTCTCTTGTTGATACACATCCCCCGGTTTTCTACCATAACCGAGGAGGAGGCTGGCATTTTGGCATCGTACGCGTCAGAAGTTCCCACCTGTACCTGGACACTAGGGGCTTAGGGCATTGTTCTGCCCGGTATCATAAAGACCGAACACCTCAGGGAGTGTTCGGCGTCTCGAGTTAGGCCTTATATGCACCAGCTCCGAATCATGTCTTTGGTCAAATGTTGGGTTTGCCCGGCTCCTGTGTTTTGCTGCCTTATGTTCCGCTCCATCGGCTAACGCGGCACCATGAGAACTACTGTGATTGTGCCCCGGTTCGGCCGGGCGAGCACCTCAGTAGAGAAAGCCGAAAACTGACTGTCATGATATAGCGAGAGACTGGTCAACCACTCGATCGACTATTGGAATGTTTAGAATTCCTCCGCTTTGACGAAGGACCGCTTCCCGGTCAGGCACATACGCGCCCCGAGTTCGGAGAGTGCAGTGCCTCTAGGGGCTATATAGTAGCCCCACCATCGAGCTCCTATGGCTAAGTGAAAGTGACAAAGCATTATAGTCCGGTTGCCTAGTTTGCTATGCTATCACCTCCTTCAAAGGACCAAGACGTTGGATTAAGTGTGAAAAAGCGCTTTTCTTTTTTGCAAACACCCCCGCACCATGTGCGTGGGGGCTGAAGCCAAAGACTGCAACTTTTAGGTTATTCATACATATATGGCCACACAGGAGATAGTTCAATACTTGAACGCACAAGTATAAAAAGCCGTTGCATTATGAACATGATCTCAGAAATCATACATGTCATTTGAACATAACATCTTTCGAGCACTGTGACTCTATTAAACGAGCGCCCTGCAGGACTTCCTCAAAATAGTGCTCGGCGGGTAATCGGCTTTTGTCCGAACCCCGGGATGCAACAGCGGTGGCATCCATCTCCGCCCAGTATGTTTTCACATGGGCGAGAGCCATCCATGCACCTTCTATGCATGCCGACCGCTTCATCGCCTTGATATGCGGCACCGCCCCAAGGAATTGTTGCAACAAGCCAAAATAACTCTTCGGCTTGGGCCTTTCCGGCCATAGATGAGCGACCACATCCGTCATGGCAAGTCCGGACAATCTATTCAGCTCAGCCCACTCAGCCAGCCGATCAGTCAACGGAAGTGGATGCTCCGGACTATGGAATTGAGACCAGTAAAGCTCTTCCATTTCGTGATCCTTCTGGCTTCGGAAGTGCACGACTGCGTCCGCCGCACTCGCCGCCAAATCCAGATAAGGATCCTCCGCACCACACAACTGGCCCAGCTGAGCATACTTCGGATCCGTGAACTTCCTACGCAGAAGAAAGGGCTTTCCAGCCGCAATGTCTCCGGCTTGACGCAGTTCCTCCTTCATAGCCCGCATCTCACTCCGGGCATCCTTGACTTTGGCGGCGGCCTTCTTCAGGCCCTCTTGCTCCACTCGACGTTCTCCTTCAAGAACCTCACAACGATCGGTAGCATCTTTTAATTTCAAGGCCATTCCGGCCATCTCTTCCCTGCTTCGACAGTGAGCAGCCTTTTCGGCTTTTAGCTCTTCTGCTGCCTTCGAGGTAGCCGCATCACTTTTCCTGGCTTGCTCCTTGGCTCGAGCAAGCTCTGCTCGAAGGTCTTCCACAACAGCGGCACCATCTGCATCAAGCATACAAATTGTAAAGAATGGGCGTCAGCTCCCTTACTAGGCGACCGCGGAGCAACCACCTACCTTGTGAATCATCAAGTTGTTTATTGACCAGCGCGATGTCCGCATCCGCAACATCGAGTTGCCTCTTCAGCTCGGCAACTCCATCAGTCCGTCTGGCCACCGAATGTTTCGCCACCTGCATAGGAAAGGCGACATTCTATTACTGAGATTATGATCCTTGGCACGCTGTCGCTTTCGACAGCATACCAAGTCTCAGGGGCTACTATCTATACAGGGCGCACTCCATGTGCAAAACTGTCAAAAGGTATGTCATTTTTTGCGTACCTCAAACCCCGTCAGCAAATTTCCGACGGCCTCATACAACCCGCTTTCGGCGGATGAGATCCTCTCAATTACCATACTCATTAATGTGCGGTGATCTTCCGAGATAGACGCCCTCTTGAGCAAATCCTGCAGCTCCACCGGCCGTACTCCAATGGGTGCCGGACTCTCCGGCCCTGCCGGACTCGGGGAGACCCTCCGTGACGACACCTCAGGGTTGTCCGCCCCGCCCGACGGGGCGGCAGTTGGAGGCGTCTCACTCTCCATCATCTCCGGACGAAGGTCCCCCGAAGTTGAGCTCTGCTGAGATGGGCTGAGATCCGAACTACAAGGTGAAAACTTCGGTTACCTTTGGAAATAATATAGGGGCGTTCCCTATTACAAAATTCCCCCTTTTTTACTTACGGCTCGCTGGAGGGCTGATTCCTATGGGGAGACTGTGCGGCCGGGGCTCTTCCCGGCATAGGACCTTCCGGTGCAGATTTCTTTCCCCGCTTTGAGGCCTTGGCCTCCGGGTCTTCGGAAGCAGTCCTTTTCTCCCCCTGGAAGGAGGGACTCTCGATTACCTCCTTACTGAAAGCCTCCTTGGCAGAGGTGGTAGTTTCCCTGTGCCCCCCTTCGCTCTCCTCCGAAGGCGCAAACTCCAACATTTTGACTAACACGGGATCCGGCGTGGTCTCAGGGAGGGGGGCCGGACACCATATCGGTTTTGCTTGCGCTATCCACTCCTGTCCAAGGGATAGCTAGTTAAAAGGCAAACCCATGATAAATAAATGGACACTATATCCGGACACAGGGCTACTTACTTGAGTATCCGGGCGATTGCAGCTTAGGCCGGCGTCCTCGGTCAAGTCCGGACGCATCTCTTGCGATCCGAAGAACAGTTTGTACATCTCCGCGGGTGTCAAACCCATGAAGTGTTGGAGAGCTCGTGGCCCCTCCGGATTAAATTCCCACAGGCGGAGGGGGCGACGTTTGCAGGGCAGAAGGCACCGGATCAGCATAACCCGTGCCACTACAACCAGATTAATCTCCCTTTCTTGGAGGTCTCGAATCCGGTCCTGCAACAGGGGTACGTCTTTGGACGGCCCCAGTTAAGCCCCTTGTTGACCCATGACGTCAGCCGTTGTGGAGGGCCCGAGCGGAAGACGGGCGGCGGCTTCTGCCTGCTGCCCCTTGGAGCGGTGATATAGAACCACTCCTGTTGCCACGAGCCGAGCTCCTCCTGAAAAGAGCCCTCGGGCCATGGAGCATCGGCCCTCTTGCTTATAACCGCCCCGCCGCACTCTACCTGATGCCCCTCAATCATCTTTGGCTCCATGTTGAAGGTTTTGAGCCACAAGCCGAAGTGAGGGGTAGTGCGGAGGAAGGCTTCGCAAACGACAATGAATGATGAGATGTGGAGGATGGACTCCGGAGCCAAGTCATGGAATTCCAGCCCATAGTAAAACATGAGCCCCCTCACGAAGGGATCCATCGGGAAGCCTAAACCCCAACGGAGGTGAGACACGAACACGACGCTCTCGCCGGGCTCGGGAGTAGGAATAACTTGCCCTCGGGCAGGCAACCTATGCGAAATCTCGTAGGTCAAGTACCTGGCGTCTCTCAGCTTTAGCACGTCTTCTTCCGTGACGGAAGAGGGCATCCACCAGCCTCGTAGGTCAGAGCCGGACATTGTCGAAGGTCGAAGGTACCCGAATCTGGAGCCCTGGGTGTTGGAACTCAGGAGCGAGGGGCGGATTCGATTGAGGATTGAAGAAAAAGAACAGGCCTTGGTCTCATTATAAAGAGGAAGAATACCAAGAGCCGTCCCCGTGACCGTTTGGAACCCGCCTTCGATGGAGGGGGCATGGCAACGGGCGCGGTTGGGTTACCCACGTCCGTATTTATGAGAATCCCGGAATAAGGGGAACACGATCTCTGCCTCGACAAGACGTGCCAAGGAAACTGCTTCGCTAAACACGCTGAGGTGGCACAATAAAAACGATTCCAGAAAAGGCTTGGTAGTGGTGTGACGTCGCGCCACCAAATACGTTAGCAGATTGAACTTGTGTAATATTATTCTCTCTACGGTGGTACGTGGAATTTATTTTGCAGAGTCGGACACTATCCTGGTGTTCACAATCTTCTATAAATTATTCGGAGGAGGAACCCGCCTTGCAATGCCGAAGACAATATGCGCGCCGGACTCGTCATCATTGAAGCCCGGTTCAGGGGCTACTGAGGGAGTCCTGGACTAGGGGGTGTCCGGATAGCCGAACTATCATCATCGGCCGGACTCCAAGACTATGAAGATACAAGATTGAAGACTTCGTCCCGTGTCCGGATGGGACTTTCCTTGGCGTGGAAGGCAAGCTTGGCGATACGGATATGTAGATCTCCTACCATTGTAACCGACTCTGTGTAACCCTAGCCCTCTCCGGTGTCTATATAAACCGGATGGCTTTAGTCCGTAGGACGAACAACAATCATACCATAGGCTAGCTTCTAGGATTTAGCCTCCTTGATCTCGTGGTAGATCGACTCTTGTAACACACATCATCAATATTAATCAAGCAGGACGTATGGTTTTACCTCCATCAAGAGGGCCCGAACCTGGGTAAAACATCGTGTCCCTTGTCTCCTGTTACCATCCGCCTAGACGCACAGTTCGGGACCCCCTACCCGAGATCCGCCGGTTTTGACACCGACAGTCATATTTTGTCATAAGTATTGAGTTGTAATTCTTGAGTTGTAAATAAATAGAAGTGTGATGATTTCCATTATTAGAGCATTGTCCCATGTGAGGAAAGGATGATGGAGATTGTGGTTCCCCCACAAGTCGGGATGAGACTCCGGACGAAATAAAAAAAGAGAGAAAAAAAGAGGCCAAAGAAGCCCAAATAAAAAAAGAGAGAAAAAGAGAGAAGGGACAATGTTACTATCCTTTTTCCACACTTGTGCTTCAAAATAGCACCATGATCTTCATGATAGAGAGTTTCTTATTTTGTCACTTTCATATACTAGTGGGAACTTTTCAATATAGAACTTGGCTTGTATATTCCAATGATGGGCTTCCTCAAAATGCCCTATGTCTTCGTGAGCAGGCAAGTTGGATGCACACCCACTTAGTTTTTTATGAGCTTTCATACATTTATAGCTCTAGTGCATCCGCTGCATGGCAATCCCTACTCCTCGTATTGACATCAATTGATGGGCATCTCCATAGCCCATTGATTAGCCGCGTCAATGTGAGACTTTCTCCTTTTTTGTTTTCTCACATAATCCCTATCATTATACTCTACTCCATCCATAGTGCTATGTCCATGGCTTGCGCTCATGTATTGCGTGAGGGTTGAAAAGGATGAAGCGCGTTAAAAAGTATGAACCAATTGCTTGGCTAAAACCGGGGTTGTGTATGATGGGAGCATTTTGTGTGACGAAAATGAAGCATGGCCAAACTATATGATTTTGCAGGGATAAACTTTCTTTGGCTATGTTATTTTGATAAGACATAAACTGCTTGGTTAGCATGCTTGAAGTATTACTATTTTTATGTCAATATTAAACTTTTATCTTGAATCTTTTGGATCTGAACATTCATTCCACAATAAAGAGAATTACACTTAAAATTATCTTAGGTAGCATTCCACATCAAAAATTATGTTTTTGTCATTTACCTACTCGAGGACGAGCAAGAATTAAGCTTGGGGATGCTTGATACGTCTCCAACGTATCTATAATTTTTGATTGTTCCATGCTATTATATTATCCATCTTAGATGTTTTATATGCATTTATATGCTATTTTATATGATATTTGGGAGTAACTATTAACCTAGAGCCCAGCGCCAGTTTCTGTTTTTCCTTGTTTTCGAGTTTTACAGAAAAGGAATACCAAATGGAGTCCAATTGACGTGCCAATTTTTGATGATTTCTTATGGACCAAAAGAAGCCCCTGGAGTAAAAGAGTTGGGCCAGAAGAGTCCCGAGCCGTCCACGAGGGTGGAGGGCGCGCCCACCCCCCTGAACGCGCCCCCCTATCTCGTGGATGACTCGGAGACCCCCCTGACGTGAGACCTACGGCAAAAATTCCTACAAATACAGAAACCTCCAGAAAATACCATAGTCCGGGAGTTCCGCCTCCGCAAGCCTCTGTAGCCACAAAAACTAATTGGGACCCTGTTCCAGCACCCTGCCGTAGGGGGGATCCCTCACCGGTGGTCATCTTCATCATCCCGATGCTCTCGACGACGAGGAGGGAGTAGTTCACCCTCAGGGCTGAGGCTATTTGATAACCCACAAGTATAGGGGATCGCAACAGTTTTCGAGGGTAGAGTATTCAACCCAAATTTAATGATTCGACACAAGGGGAGCCAAAGAATATTCTCAAGTATTAGCAGTTGAGTTATCAATTCAACCACACCTGGATAACTTAGTATCTGCAGCAAAGTATTTAGTAGCAAAGTAGTATGGAAGTAACGGTAACAGTAGCAAAAGTAACAGTAGCAGTTTTGTAGTAATTGTAACAGTGGCAACGGTAAAGTAACTAAGCAAAGAGCAATATGTGAAAAGCTCATAGGCATTGGATCAGTGATGGATAATTATGTCGGATGCGATTCCTCATGTAATAGTTATAACATAGGGTGACACAGAACTAGCTCCAGTTCGTCAATGTATTGTAGGCATGTATTCTGAATATAGTCATACGTGCTTATGGAAAAGAACTTGCATGACATCTTTTGTCCTACCCTCCCATGGCAGTGGGGTCCTATAGGAAACTAAGGGATATTAATGCCTCCCTTTAATAGAGTACCGGACCAAAGCATTAACACTTAGTGAATACTTGAACTCCTCAAACTACGGTCATCACCGGTAAGTATCCCGATTATTGTCACTTCGGGGTTAACGGATCGTAACACATAATAGGTGACTATAGACTTGCAAGATAGGATCAAGAACTCACATATATTCATGAAAACATAATAGGTTCAGATCTGAAATCATGGCACTCGGGCTCTAGTGACAAGCATTAAGCATAGCAAGGTCATAGCAACATCAATCTCAGAACATAGTGGATACTAGGGATCAAACCCTAACAAAACTAATTCGATTACATGGTAAATCTCATCGAACCCATCACCATCCAGCAAGCCTAAGATGGAATTACTCACGCACGGCGGTGAACATCATGAAATTGGTGATGGAGGATGGTTGATGATGACGACAGCGACGAATCCCCCACTCCGGAGCCCCGAATCCGAGAGAGTTTAGGGCTTGGCGGTTGCTCTGTATCGTAAAACGCGATGAATCCTTCTCTCTGATTTTTTTCTCCCCGAACATGAATATATGGAGTTGGAGTTGACATCGGTGGAGCTCCAGGGGGCCATGAGGCAGGGGGCACGCCCTAGGGGGGGGGGGCGCCCCCACCCTCGTGGACAGGGTGTGGGCCCCTAACGTTGATTCTTTCACCAATATTTTTTATTAATTCCAAAAGGTTGCTCCGTGGATTTTCAGGTCATTCCGAGAACTTTTATTTCTGCACAAAAATAACACCATGTCAGTTCTGCTGAAAACAGCGTCAGTCCGGGTTAGTTTCATTCAAATCATGCAAGTTAGAGTCCAAAACAAGGGCAAAAGTGTTTGGAAAAGTAGATACGACGGAGACGTATCAACTCCCCCAAGCTTAAACCTTTACTTGTCCTCAAGCAATTCAGTTGACAAACTGAAAGTGATAAAGAAAGACTTTTACAAACTCTGTTTGCTCTTGTTATTGTAAATATGTAGAGCCAGCATTCAATTTTTCAGCAAATATTACGAACTAACCATATTCACAATAACACTTAGGTCTCATGTTTACTCATATCAATGGCATAATCAACTAGCGAGCAATAATAATAAATCTTGGATGACAACACTTTCTCAAAACAATCATAATATGATATAACATGATGTTATCTTGCTAGCCTTTTTGAGACTGCAAAACATAAATGCAGAGCACCTCTGAAGATCAAGGACTGACTAAACATTGTAATTCATGGTAAAAGAGATCCAGTCATAGTCATACTCAATATAAATTAATAGTAATGCATGCAAATGACAGCGGTGCTCTCCAACTGGTGCTTTTTAATAGGGGATGATGACTCAACATAAAAGTAAATAGATAGGCCCTTCGCAGGGGGAAGCAGGGATTTGTAGAGGTACTAGAGCTCGATTTTGAAATAGAGATAAATAATATTTTGGGAGGCATCCTTTCATTGTCAACATGACAACCAAGAGATCTCGACATCTTCCATTCTACACACATTATAGGCGGTTCCCAAACAGAATGGTAAAGTTTTTACTCCCCCTCCACCAACAATCATCAATCCATGGCTCGCCCGAAACAACGGGTGCCTCCAACTAACAACAATCCTGGGGGAGTTTTGTTTGCAATTATTCTGATTTGAGCATGGGACTGGGCATCCTGGTGACCAGCCATTTTCTCGTGAGTGAGGAGCGGAGTCCACTCCTCTTGAGAATAACCCGCCTAACATGGAAGATACAGACATCCCTAGTTGATACATGAGCTATTCCAGCATGCAAAACAGAATTTCATTTGAAGGTTTAGAGTTTGGCACATACAAATTTACTTGGAACGGTAGGTAGATACCGCATATAGGAAGGTATGGTGGACTCATATGGAATAACTTTGGGGTTTATGGATTTTAGATGCACAAGCAGTATTCTCGCTTAGTACAAGTGAAGGCTAGAAAAAGACTGGGAAGCGACCAACTAGAGAGCAACAACAGTCATGAACATGCATTAAAACTAATAGACACTGAGTGCAAGCATGAGTAGGATATAATCCACCATGAACATAAATATTGTGAAGGCTATGTTGATTTTGTTTCAACTACATGTGTGAACATGTGCCAAGTCAAGTCACTCGAATCATTCAAAGGAGGATACCACCCTATCATACCACATCACAACCATTTTAATAACATGTTGGCACGCAAGGTAAACCATTATAAACTCCTAGCTAATTAAGCATGGCATAAGCAACTATAATCTCTAATTGTCATTGCAAACATGTTCATTCATAATAGGCTAAATCAGGAACGATGAACTAATCATATTTACAAAAACAAGATAGGTCGACTTCATACCAGCTTCTCTCATCTCAATCAGTTCATCATATATCGTCATTATTGCCTTTCACTTGCATGACTGAACGGTGTGGAAAATATAATAGTGCACGTGCATTGGACTAAGCTGGAATCTGCAACCATTCAATTCAAGGGAGAAGACAAGGTAATATGGGCTCCTGGTTAAATCAACAATAATGCATATAAGAACCACTTAAACATTTTCATCATGGTATTCTCTAAAGGAAATATGCCCTAGATGCAATAATAAAGTTATTGTTTATTTCCTTATTTCATGATAAATGTTTATTATTCGTGCTAGAATTGTATTAAGCAAAAACATAATACATGTGTGAATACATAGACAAACACATTGTCACTAGTATGCCTCTACTTGACTAGCTCGTTAATCAAAGATGGTAAAGGTTTCCTAACCATAGACATGAGTTGTCAATTGATAAACGGGATCACATCATTGGGAGAATGATGTGATTGACTTGACCCATTCCATTAGCTTAGCACTTGATCGTTTAGTTTACTGCTATTGCTTTCTTCATGACTTATACATGTTCCTATAACTATGAGATTATGCAACTCCCGATTACCGGAGGAACACTTTGTGTGCTACCAAACATCACAACGTAACTGGGTGATTATAAAGGTACTCTACAGGTGTCGCCGATGGTACTTGTTGAGTTGGCATAGATTGAGATTAGGATTTGTCACTCCGATTGTCGGAGAGGTATCTCTGGGCCCTCTTGGTAATGCACGTCACTATAAGCCTTGCAAGCAATGTGACTAATGAGTTAGTTGCGGGATGATACATTACAGAACGAGTAAAGAGACTTGCCAGTAACGAGATTGAGCTAGGTATTGAGATACCGACAATTGAATCTCGGGCAAGTAACATACCGATGACAAAGGGAACAACGTATATTGTTATGCAGTTTGACCGATAAAGATCTTCGTAGAATATGTAGGAGCCAATATGAGTATCTAGGTTCCGCTATTGGTTATTGACCGGAGACGTGTCTCGCTCATGTCTACATAGTTCTCGAACCCATAGGGTCCGCACGCTTAACATTTGGTGACGATCGGTATTATGAGTTTATGTGTTTTGATGTACCGAAGGTTGTTCGGAGTCCCATATATGATCACGGACATGATGAGGAGTCTCGAAATGGTCAAGACATAAATATCTATATATTGGATGACTATGTTTGAACTTCGGAAGGGTTCCGGGCAAGTTCGAACAAATACAGGAGTACCGGGGGGTTACCGGAACCCCCCGGGGAGTGTAATGAGCCTATTGGGCCTTAGTGGAAAAGAGGAGGGGTGGTCAGGGTAGGCCGCACGCCCCCTCCCCCTCTAGTCCGGATTGGACAAGGAGGGGGGCAGCACCACCCTTTCCTTCCCCTCTCTCCTTCCCTTCCCCCTTCTCCTACTTCTACTAGGAAAGAGGAGTCCTACTCCCGGTGGGAGTAGGACTCCCCCCTTGGCACGCCCTCCTCCTTGGCCGGCCGCCTCCCCCCTAGCTCCTTTATATACGGGGGCAGGGGGGCACCCCAAGACACACAAGTTGATCATTGATCTTTAGCCGCGTGCGGTGCCCCCCTCCACCATAATCCACCTCGGTCATATCGTAGCAGTGCTTAGGCGAAGTCCCGCGTCGGTAGCTTCATCAACACCGTCTTCATGCCGTTGTTTTGACGGAACTCTCCCTCGAAGCTCTACTGGATCGTGAGTTCGCGAGACGTCACCGAGCTAAATGTGTGCAGATCACGGAGGTGCCGTACGTTTGGTACTAGGATTGGTCCATCGTGAAGACGTACGACTACATCAACCGCGTTGTCATAACGCTTCCACTTTCGATCTACGAGGGTACGTGGACAACACTCTCCCCTCTCTTTGCTATGCATCAACATGATCTTGCGTGTGCGTAGGAACTTTTTGAAATTACTGCGTTATCCAACAGTGGCATTCGAGCCAGGTTTATGGGTACATGTTATATGCATGAGTAGAACACAAGTGAGTTGTGGGCGATACTAGTCATACTGCTTACCAGCATGTCATACTTTCATTCGGCGGTATTGTTGGATGAAGCAGCCCGGACCGACATTACATGTACACTTACGCGAGACTGGTTCTACCGACGTGCTTAGCACACAGGTGGCTGGCGGGTGTCAGTTTCTCCAACTTTAGTTGAATCGAGTGTGGCTACGCCCGGTCCTTGTTGAAGGATAAAACAACACTAACTTGAAGAAATATCATTGTGGTTTTGATGCGTAGGTAAGAACGGTTCTTGCTCAGCCCGTAGCAGCCACATAAAACTTGCAACAACAAAGTAATGGACGTCTAACTTGTTTTTGCAGGGCATGTTGTGATGTGATATGGTCAAGACATGATGCTATATTTTATTGTATGAGATGATCATGTTTTGTAATGAAGTTATCGACAACTAGCAGGAGCCATATGGTTGTCGCTTTATTGTATGCAATGCAATCGCCCTGTAATTGCTTTACTTTATCACTAAGAGGTAGCGATAGTCGTAGTAGCAATAGTTGGCGAGACGATAACGATGCTTCGATGGAGATCAAGGTGTCAAGCCGGTGACGATGGTGATCATGACAGTGCTTTGGAGATGGAGATCAAAGGCACAAGATGATGATGGCCATAAAATATCACTTATATTGATTACATGTGATGTTTATCCCTTATGCATCTTATTTTGCTTTGATTGACGGTAGCATTATAAGATGATCTCTCACTAAATTTCAAGGTACAAGTGTTCTCCCTGAGTATGCACTGTTGCCATAGTTCGTCGTGCCGAGACACCACGTGATGATCGGGTGTGATAAGCTCTACGTTCACATACAACAGGTGCAAGCCAGTTTTGCACACGCAGAAATACTCGGGTTAAACTTGACGAGCCTAGCATATGCAGATATGGCCTCGGAACACTGAGACCGAAAGGTCGAGCGTGAATCATATAGTAGATATGATCAACATAGAGATGTTAACCATTGAAAAGTACTCCATTTCACGTGATGATCGGACATGGTTTAGTTGATTTGGATCATGTGATCACTTAGGTGATTAGAGGGATGTCTATCTAAGTGGGAGTTGATACGTCCATTTTGCATCATGCTTTTATATCGATATTTATTGCATCATGGGCTGTTATTACACGTTATGTCACAATATCTATGGCTATTCTCTCTTATTTTACAAGGTTTATCATGAAGAGGGAGAATGCCGACAGCTGGGATTCTGGCTAGAAAAGGAGCAAATATTGGAAACCTATTCTGCACAGCTCCAAAAGTCCTAAACTCCACAACACTCATTTTTGGAATTAATAAGAATTATTGAGAAAAGAAAGTACCATAGGGGGCCCACACCCTGGCCAGGAGGGTGGGCCCCCCTACTGGGCGCGCCCCCTGTCTCGTGGGCCCCCTGGTGGCCCTCCGGTGCCCATCTTCTGCTATACAGGCTTTTACCCTGGAAAAAATCATAAGCAAGCTTACGGGACGAAACTCCGCCGCCACGAGGCGGAACCTTGGCGGAACCAATCTAGGGCTCCGGCAGAGCTGTTTTGCCGGGGAAACTTCCCTCCGGGAGGGGGAAATCATCGCCATCGTTGTCGGTGTCAAAACTGGCGGATCTCGGGTAGGGGGTCCCGATCTGCGCGTCTAAGGCTAATGGTAACAGGAGGCAAGGGACACGATGTTTTACCCAGGTTCGGGCCCTCTCTATGGAGGTAAAACCATACTTCCTACTTGATTGGTCTTGATGATATGAGTATTACAAGAGTTGATCTACCACGAGATCGTAGAGGCTAAACCCTAGAAGCTAGCCTATGATGATTATGATTGTCCTCCCAAGGACTAAACAGTCCGGTTTATATAGACACTAGAGGGGTCTAGGGTTTACACAAAGTCGGTTACAAAGAAGGAAATCTAATATCCGGATCGCCAAGCTTGTCTTCCACGCAAAGGAGAGTCCCATCCGGACACGGGACGAAGTCTTGAGTCTTGTATCTTCATGGTCCAACAATCCGGCCAAAGTATATAGTCCGGCTGTCTGGATACCCCTTAATCCAGGACTCTCTCAGTAGCCCCTGAACCAGGCTTCAATGACGATGAGTCCGGCGCACAGTTTGTCTTCGGCATTGCAAGGCGGGTTCCATCTCCGAATACTCCAAAGTAAACTCCGAACACTTAAATCGTGTCCGGCTCTGCAAGACGACCACCGTAGAGAAAACGATATTCCACAAATATAATCTGCTGAAAACTTTAGATAAAGTGACACGACGAAATGGTCGAGTCATTATTGAATCGTCTTCCTACAACCTGCTACCGCACATATCGAGGCGGTTTCCTCGGCACGTCTTGTCAAAGCAGAGATCATGTCCCCTTATCACGGGATTCTCATCAATACGGGTACGGGTAACCCAACCGTGCCATCAATCGTGGCGCTTGGGAAATAAGCGATTTTCAACGAGCAAGTGGGGAGGCGCACCGTTTTCGGTGCCTCTATAAAGGGGATAAGGATTCCCCATTTTTACCCACGCCTTCTTCCTCCTTCGTTTATCCATTCTTGCCCCCTCGAGCTCCAGCGCCCTAGTTCACACCTTCTCCGCATAGCCAAACATGTCCGGAGCAGGAGGCAAGTGGGTGGCCTCCACCGCCAAGGAGGTGCATATTACGAAGCTCCGGGCTGCTGGATACTTGGCCGCAGATATCGCGCACCGGCTGCCGGATGCAGGGCAGATCATTCCGACTCTGGGACCCCATGAGAGGGTCATGTTCCTTGCCCACTTCGTCCGTGGACTGGGATTTCCACTTCATCCCTTTATCCGTGGGCTCATGTTTTACTATCGGCTGGACTTCCATGATCTAGCCCCAAATCTCGTCCTCAACATCTCGGCGTTTATCGTCGTGTGCGAGGCCTTCCTCCGCATCAAGCCTCACTTCGGCTTGTGGCTACGAATCTTCTGCGTGAAGCCGAAGATCGTGAGTGGCCAGCAAGCGGAGTGCGGAGGCGCCATGGTGGGCAGGATGCCCAATGTTACCTGGCTTGACGGCTCCTTTGCAGAGACCGTGAAAGGGTGGCAATCAGGGTGGTTCTACATCACCGAGCCACGTGATGCCAACTGGCTGGCGGCCCCCAAATTCTGATCCGGAATTCCCATGCGGCTCACCTCTTGGGAAAAGAAGGGCCTGGCCTGGGGTGAACCTGCGGAGCTGAAAGGACTTCAGAACTGCATCAAGAACATGATGGACAAGAAAATCAAGCTTGTCAACGTGGTCCAGGTCATGCTCGTCCGCCGAATTCTTCCGTGCCAAAGATGGGCATTTAATCTATGGGAGTTCATTCCGGCCGAACACCAGACACTTCAAGAGCTCTATGGCACGACACACAAGGACGCATGGAAGGTGTTGTTCAAGGCCTCCAAAATACCTCCTCCCACATCCGAGGACCGCGGACTTCACGCCACGCGGCTCCCCCATCCGGTGAGTTTTCTGACCATCACCAGATGTAGCTTTCTCAGCATACTCATGGGAGGATTTCAAGTCATCGTGTGTATTTAATCAGGATTACATGGTGACGGCGGAGTGGATCGACTGTCCGGCTCCACTGCCAGAAGGTCCAGCGACCGCTCTCCTGACGGAGATGCTAGTCCCGGCACCTTACAAGGTGCCGGAAAAGAAGGCCGAAAAGAAGGCCCCGGGGACCAGGAAGGGTCTCCGGCGTAAGGTCGTACCAGAAGCATCGTCCGAAGACGATGAGGCACACTCTTCCCACAAAGGGGAGGAGGAAAAGGAAAGGGCCGCCCCATCCGGGGAGTCTGAAGGGCCTAAGAGGGCGGCCCAGGGGACCAGGAAGGGTCCCCGATGCAAGGCCATCATAGGCTCGTCGTTCGAGGACGACGAGGCAGATTCCTCCCGCGGAGGCGGGGGGAAACATGAGGAAATTCCGCCTCCCCGCACTGGGGAGGAGAATAAAAGGAAAGCCGCCCCACAGGGGGAGGCTAGGATGCCCAAGAAGGGAAAGGCGTCCCTTCCGGATCACTCCACCACGACCGCCTACAGCGAGGAGGAGTGGCTGCCCAGGGGCAAGCCCCTAGTAAGATCGTAAGTATCCACACTCTTTTGTACTTTAGTGCGACTTAGCTTCATAGTTTGTTATAATGCCGAACACGTATGTGCAGTCCGGCCAGGGCCCATCCCGAGGTATCCTCTTCGGATGGGTCTTTGAGCGATTCGGCGATGAATTTGCTCCCGACGGCCACCTCACCTCGGCCTGCAGATGACACAGAGGTGTGGTCCCAAAGGGTACCAAAGCAGGGGGAGGCGGAGCTGGAGACGTCCCAAGGCAAGATTCCCGACGCCGGGCACAAGGGGAGTAAGATCCCTGCAGATTACGCTGACGAGGGCCGCAGCAAGTCAGGCTCCCAGTCGGACACTATGCCGGAACCTCCAAAGGTTCCAGATTTGGGTAGGCAGCCCCTTGCTAAGGAGGGCGAGCAGGCCGTGATGACTTCCGTTGCACCAGAGGTGTCGGATAGTCCGTTGGAAGTGCATCGAGGCGCTTCCATGGATGAAGAGCATCGTACTCTTATGAGTGCGGTGATTCAGAAGGTTCGGTCTACCAAAAGCAGATTGATCGAAGCCTGCACCAGCCTCCTGACAGGCTTTGAGGTGAGTAATCAAAAGTGTGTGAAATTATCACCCGATAGACAGTAGCCCCTGATACTCTGTTTGGTGTTCGGAAAGAAAAGCCAAACGGAGGGTCAACTTTAAACCGCAGGAGTCTAACAGTAGGTGTCTATGTGAATAAGCAGGCAGTGCTGCTTGCCACTACTGCCCGCACAGCCGAGGTCACCGGACTCAAACGAGACCTTGAGCAGGCCGAAGAGGAGCTCAGCCTCACAAAGAGGCAGCTCGGAGATAATAAAGGTGAGTGATACCCCGTTCACCTATCATATAGAGGAGAAAAAAAATTGATGATGCTAACAAAAAGCGTCATGATTTTGTAACAGGGGCCATGACCGAAGTGGCGGACCTGAAGAAAGCGCTATCCGAGGATGAAGACAAGGCGGCCGTAGAGCGCATTGAGCGTGAGAAGCAAGATGCTAGGATGGCCGAGGTGTAGCAAGAGCTTCAGGAGCTCGGCAAGAAGTTCGAGTCCTTGGAGCGTGACTTCAAGACGAAAGAGTCTGAGCTTGCGCAGGCCCTTTTGAGAACGAAAGACGCCAAGGCCGAAGCCCAAAAGGCCCAGCAGGAAATCCAGGCGGCCAAGAAGATAGCGGCGGGTAAGGCATTCATTATGCAAAGCAAGCATGTGGAGGAGACATTTCTTCTACTTACCCGAATTCAGAGCTCGCCAGGGGCATTCGCAAATCTGCCACGCAGCATATCGGATGCCGCGGAGTTCTACCGTGCCAAAGAGGGGAGCTCAACGGAGAAGCTATTCTAGTCCCAGTATGCCGGAGCCGAACACGCGATGCCTCTGAGTGACCAACTAAGTCAATTGGTTGAACTTCGCAGGGCGGCCGAAGTGGCCATGAAGGACTTTAGAGTCCGGATGTGGCCTTATGAGCCCCTTCCCGCCAGCTACTTCGGCCTTATAAAGCGGATGGTAAATGCCTATCCGCGACTTGAAGTTATCAAGTGATCCGTTTGCATTGAGGGTGCCCGCCGGGCCTTTGCCCGTGCGAAGATGCATTGGGCCAAGCTGGATGTAGAGAAGCTGGTGAAGGATGGACCTCCAGAGGGCAAGGCGCATCGCTACCCCGAGAAATATTATGATGGCGTGATGAAAGGCGCTCGTCTCGTGGACGATGAGTGTACCAAGGACACGATCTTTGAGTGAATGTACTCCTGTCGTTTTTGTAATATGAAAACGAATTTGTTTGCACTATATAGCGCTTTGTTGATTTAAAATATTACCTTCTATGCGACTGTTTATAAAATTCTGAAAGTAGGCCAGTTGTCGGCTTCCGCCCCCACATAACTAGTACTGGGGTGTTCGTGGAAAACCCAAACACTCTTTATCCAAATTTTTGGTCCCTGAAGGAGGTGTTTGGCGCAGCGAACAAGGCAATCGGACTATGCGGCTTTATAACTCTCACTTAGCCATAGAAGTCTACAATTTTAAATTTCGGTGAAGCCCCTAGAATTCGGAAAGCCGAATTGGGGCGCTATATACGCCTAAATCGGACGAGGCCGATTCCTCGCCTAAAGCGGAGAAAATCATTAAGGATTTTAAGACCTCTCGAACAGCGACCAGCTCTCACCGCATCATGACAGTCAGTTTTTGGCTTTCTCTACTGAGGTGCTCGTCCGGAAGAACCGGGACACAATCACAGTAGTTCTCCCTGCGCTACCTTAGCCGATATAACGGAACATAACGTACGAAAACAAGGGAGACATGCAAACCCAACTATTGACCCAAGACATGATTCGGAGCTGATGCATATAATGCTATAAATGCGGGGTGCTGCACTGTCGAAAGTGTTTGGACTTATCTTGCCGTATTAAGGGGCGCCATGAGAAGCCCCTGGCAAACTGATCGTACCAAAGTGTACGGATTCAATATTAAATAAACATTTTTAGGAAAAATGTGAAGGTAAGAATAATAAGCTGACACTATATTATCTCCCATTGATGAATAATACGTCCAAGCATATCTTTACAATTAATGCGTTGAGCAAAAGTAAAGAGGACTATTTGACATGTCCTATCCAAGGGCGGGCCGCATGTAGGTATATATAACAGGTATAACGATCATTAACAGATACCACCTGGGTATTCCCTTTGTGTGCAAAGCCTTTTGCCTCCTTGATTTTCCCTCCTGTGATAAGTCCAATAATCCGGCTCTCTACAGAGGCTGCCCGAAAGCTAGGTCCTGAAAGATAAAAGGGGGTTATTAAAGTATGTTGTGTCTGAACCGCACTGTTGACCGCGTCACTATTGCGCCTCCGCCTTTGCCCATGGTATTTTGAGTGCGTAATTGTGTACGCGCGGCACGAATGCTGCCTGAATGGGGCTGGGGTGGAGGCCGGACTGCTAGTCATGCTCTTGGCATGCATGGCGATCCTGTTGCAGGGTACTCCGGACTCGCTTGACGGTGTTCGGGGTTGTTGTCGCCGGATTGGTGGTTTGCCGGAGAAGGCTGCTTTGTACTTCTGCTGCAAGGGCTGCAGTATAATCTTTTGTATGGAGAGAGCGGTCCGTGTTTCCGTTGACTGTTATGACCCCGCGAGGTCCTGACATCTTGAGCTTGAGGTATGCATAGTGTGGTACCGCATTGAATCGAGCGAATGCGGTTCGTCCAAGCAGTACATGATAACCACTACGGAAAGGGACGATATCGAAGATTAACTCCTCGCTTAGGAAGTTATCCGGAGATCCGAAGACCACTTCCAGTGTTATGGAGCCTGTGCAACGGGCTTCTACTCCCGGAATTACACCTTTGAAGGTGGTTTTGGTGGGTTTGATCCTTGAAGGGTCGATGCCCATTTTGCACACTGTGTCCTGATAAAGCAGGTTCAAGCTGCTGCCGCCGTCCATAAGGACTTGCGTGAGGTGGACTCCATCGATGATTGGGTCTAGGACCAATGCGGCTGAACCGCCATGACGGATGCTGGTGGGGTGATCCCTACGATCAAAATTGACCGGACAGGCTGACCATGGGTTGAACTTTGGGGCGACCGGCTCCATCGTATAGACGTCCCTTAGTTCTTGCTTTCGTTCCCGTTTGGGAATGTGGGTGGCGTAGATCATATTGACCGTTTTCACCTAGGGAGGAAATTTCTTCTATCCCGCCGTGTTCGGACACCGGGGCTCCTCGTCATCGTTGCTATGCAGCCCATTGTCCTTGTTCTCGGCATTTATTTTACCGGCCTTTTTGAACACCCAACAGTCTCTGTTAGTGTGGTTTGCTGGCTTATCCGGGGTGCCGTGAATTTGGCACGAGCGCTCAAGTATGCGGTCCAGATTGGATGGACCCTGATTGTTTCTTTTGAACGACTTTTTCCGCTGACCGGATTTTGAGCCACTAAATCCGGCGTTGACTGTCGTGTCTTCAGTGTTGTCGCCATTGTTCCGACGCTTATGTCTGCTGCACCGTGGCTTGTCGTTATTGTCGTGGACATCTGAAGTGCCGGAGTTTATTGGCATGGTGCTACTGCGAGCCAACCAGCTGTCCTCGCGTGCGCAAAAGCGGGTCATGAGTGTCGTGAGGGCCGCCATGAACTTTGGTTTTTCCTGGCCGAGGCGTCGGGCGAGCCACTCGTCGCGGATATTATGCTTAAAGGCCACCAGGGCTTCTGCGTCCGGACAATCGACAATTTGGTTCTTTTTAGTTAGGAACCGAGTCCAGAATTTCCTGGCGGACTCTCCGGGCTGTTGGGTAATGTGACTCAAGTCATCAGCATCCGGTGGTCGCACGTACGTGCCCTGGAAGTTGTTGAGGAACGCGTCCTCCAAGTTTTCCCAACTGCCAATGGAGTTTGCCAGTAGGCTATTTAGCCAATGCCGGGCCGGTCCTTTGAGTTTAAGGGGAAGATACTTGATGGCATGTAGATCGTCACCGCGGGCCATGTGAATGTGGAGAAGGAAATCTTCGATCCATACTACGGGGTCTGTTGTGCCATCATATGATTCGATGTTTACGGGTTTAAACCCTTCTGGGAATTCGTGATCCATCACTTCCTCAGTGAAGCAAAGTGGGTGTGCGGCACCTCTATGCCGGGCTATGTGGTTACACAGTTCAAATGAGTCTGGTTGGCTATGTTTGGCCCGACCGGACTTGTCGATAGTGTATCCGGCGTGACGATCATCGTCACGTGTTGGGGCGCGCCCCCGCGATCCGTAGATTGATCTTGGCTGTCCTGCCTTGTTTTCCAGTATATCTCACAGGTCCTGCCTATTGCCCCAGGCCGTAGTGTATTGGCGTGGGGGTGCGGGCTGGTAGTCGGGTTGATACGCCGTTTTGTCCCGGCCACGAGGTGGCCGGTCAGCCATGTGGCGCTTGAGTCCATATTCCTTGGCTGCCAGGACTTTAGTCCATCTGTCTGTGAGTAGATCTTGATCAGCTTGGAGCTATTGCTGCTTCTTTTTCAGGCTCCTCGCAGTGGCCATAAGCCGGCGCTTGAAGCGCTCCTGCTCTACAGGGTCCTCAGGCACGCCAAATTCGTCGTCGCCGAGGCTAATCTCATCTTCGAAGGGAGGCATGTAGTTGTCCACCTCCGGGTATCCGTCCGTCACCTGTTCGTTTGGGCTAACCTGCCCGTCTTCCTGTTCGGCCTGCTCGAAGGCAGGCTGATCGAGGTTGTTATCATCTTCAGCACCATCCAGATTGTTTTCGTCTCCTATGTCGGTATTGCTGTGGCGGGGCTTGGAGCGGCGCCGATGACGTCCATGCTTTGCTTTCTTCCTTGAGGGGTTATCCTCCATTGCCTCATCGCCATTGGTTTCTTTCAGAGTGTCCACCATATATATATATCATGAGGTGGCTGTCCAGCGCCCCGTGGGCAGTGGTTCCTGTTCTTCTCCTACATCATCGTCCACACCGTCGATGTCTTCAGAGTCAAAGTCAAGCACGTCGGTCAAATCATCGATTATGGCAATGAACTGGGTGGTGGGTGGGTAACGAATTCCTTCGTCACCTGCTTCCCACTCAAGCCGGACATAGTTCGGCCAAGAGTCTCCTGACAAAGAGAGACACTTTAGCGAGTTCAGCATGTCACCAAAGGGCGAGTGCTGGAAGATATCTGCAGCAGTGAACTCCATTACCGGAGCCCAACCAGATTCGGCGGGCTCGGGGATGCGCGGACTGGAACCTACAGCCGGACATGAGTCCGGGGGTCCGGTGTCACAGACTTCCTTGGGGGTGAATCCGGTGCTCGGTTCTACTGTCGATGAGTGTGCGGCCTCCAGGGCGGGGTCCATCCACCCGTCCTCGGATGACGCGATCTGCCCCAGATTTAGGTCCGGAGCTCCTACATGTGCGATATCCCGAGTATTGTACGATAGCAGGTCTAAGCCATGCTACTCGTGACTGTTCAGTGCTCCCGGCATAGGCCCGAATCCGTCGAAGATCATGTCTCCGCAGATATCGTCCATGTAGTTCAAGTTTCCGAACCTGACCTGATGTCCAGGGGCGTAGCTGTCGATCTGCTCTAGATGGCCAAGTGAATTGGCCCAGAGTGCGAAGTCGCCGAACACGAAGATCTGTCCAGGGAGAAAAGTCTCACCCTGGACCGTGTTGTTGTTGATGATTGAAGGAGCCATCGAGCCTTGCAGCAACGACACAGAGGAACTCTCAATGAAAGCACCAATGTCGGTGTCAAAATCGGCGGATCTCGGGTAGGGGGTCCTGATCTGCGCGTCTAAGGATAATGGTAACATGAGGCAAGGGACACGATGTTTTACCCAGGTTCGGGCCCTCTCGATGGAGGTAAAACCCTACTTCCTGCTTGATTAATCTTGATGATATGAGTATTACAAGAATTGATCTACCACGAGATCGTAGAGGCTAAACCCTATAAGCTAGCCTATGATGATTATGATTGTCCTCCCAAGGATTGAACCCTCCGGTTTATATAGACATCGGAGCGGGCTAGGGTTTACAAAAAGTCGGTTACAAAGAAGGAAATCTAATATACGGATCGCCAATCTTGTCTTCCACGCAAAGGAGAGTCCCATCCGGACACGGGATGAAGTCTTGAGTCTTGTATCTTCAAGGTCCAACAGTCCGGCCAAAGTATATAGTTCGGCTGTCCGGATACCCCCTAATCCAGGACTCCCTCAATCGTCATCACCAACGATCCTCTCATCGGGAGGAGGTCAATCTCCATCAACATCTTCACCAGCACCATCTCCTCTCAAAACCCTAGTTCATCTCTTGTATCCAATCTTGTATCAAAACCACAAATTGGTACCTGTGGGTTGCTAGTAGTGTTGATTACTCCTTGTAGTTGATGCTAATTGGTTTACTTGGTGGAAGATCATATGTTCAGACCCTTAATGCATATTAATACTCCTCTGATCATGAACATGAATATGCTTTGTGAGTAGTTACGTTTGTTCCTGAGGACATGGGTATGTCTTGCTATTAGTAGTCATGTGAATTTGGTATTCGTTCGATATTTTGATGAGATGTATGTTGTCTCTCCTCTAGTGGTGTTATGTGAACGTCGACTACATGACACTTTACCATTATTTGGGCCTAGAGGAAGGCATTGGGAAGTAATAAATAGATGATGGGTGGCTAGAGTGACAGAAGCTTAAACCCTAGTTTATGTGTTGCTTCGTAAGGGGCTGATTTGGATCCACTAGTTTCATGTTATGGTTAGGTTTACCTTAATACTTCTTTTGTAGTTGCAGATGCTTGCAATAGGGTTTAATCATAAGTGGGATGCTTGTCCAAGAAAGGGCAGTACCAAAGCACCAGTCCACCCACATATCAAATTATCAAAGTACCGAACGCGAATAATATGAGTGTGATGAAAACTAGCTTGACGATAATTCCCATGTGTCCTCGGGAGCGCTTTTCTCATTATAAGAAATTGTCCAGGCTTGTCCTTTGCTACAAAAAGGATTGGGACACCTTTCTGCACTTTGTTTACTTTCATTGCTTGTTACCCGTTACAAATTATCTTATCACAAAACTATCTGTTACCTACAATTTCAGTGCTTGCAGAGAATACCTTACTGAAAACCGCTTGTCATTTCCTTCTGCTCCTCGTTGGGTTCGACACTCTTACTTATCAAAAGGACTACGATATATCCCCTATACTTGTGGGTCATCAAGACTCTTTTATGGCGCCATTGCTGGGGAGTGAAGCGCCTTTGGTGAGTGGAACTTGGTAAGGAAACAATTATATAGTGTGCTGAAATTTTCTGTCACTTGTTACTATGGAAACTAATCCTTTGAGGGGCTTGTTAGGGGAATCTTTGCCCCGACCAGTAGAGTAAAGAGTTGCTCCTCAACCTACTGAACCTACTGAAAATGTTTACTTTGATATTCCTTCGGGTATGATAGAGAAACTTCTAGCTAATCCCTTTGCAGGAGATGGAACATTGCATCCCAATTTACACCTTATCTATGTGGATGAAGTTTGTGGATTATTTAAGCTTGCAGGTATTCCCGATGATGTTGTTAAGAGGAAGGTCTTCCCTTTATCTTTAAAGGGAGATGCATTGACATGGTATAGGCTATGTGATGATACGGGATCTTGGAACTATAAACGATTGAAATTGGAATTTCACCAGAAGTTCTATCCTATGCATCTTGTTCATCGTGATCGTAATTATATATATAATTTTTGGCCTCGCGAAGGAGAAAGTGTCGCCCAAGCTTGGGGGAGGCTTAAGTCAATGTTATATTCATGCCCCAATCATGAGCTCTCAAGAGAAATGATTATTCAAAAAATTTATGCTCGGCTTTCTCTCAATGATCGCACCATGCTTGATACTTCCTATTGGTTCTCATATGTTGAAGACTACTAAATTCAAATGGGATTTATTGGAAAGAGTTAAATGCAACTCTAAAGATTGGGGTTCCAACAATGGTAAGGAGTCAGGTATGACACCTATGTTTGATTGTGTTAAATCTTTTATGGATGTCAATGCTTTTCGTGGATTTAGCACTAAATATGGACTTGACTCTGAGATAGTAGCTTCTTTCTGTGAATCTTTTGCTACTCAAGTTGATCTCCCTAAGGAGAAGTGGTTTGAATATAATCCTCCCATTGAAGTAAAAGTAGTTGCACCTATTACAGCTGAAGAAAAGACTATCACTTGTAATGATCCTATTGTTCCTACTACTTATGTTGAGAAACCACCTTTCCCTCTTAGGATAAAGGATCATGCTAAAGCTTCAACTGTGGTTCGTAAGAGTAATACTTGAACATATACACCTCCTGAGAAAATTAAAGTTGAACCTAGTATTGCTATGGTTAAATATCTCTTGGATGATAATATAGATGGGCATTTTATTTACTTCTGTGAACAGGCTGCTAATATTGCTAGACCCGATGCTAAGATACCTAGACCTGTTGTAGGCATGCCTCTCATTTCTGTTAAAATAGGAGATCATTATTATCATGGCTTATGTGATATGGGTGCTAGTGCTAGTGCAATACCTAGTTCCTTATACCAAGAAATTATGCATGACATTGTACCCGCTGTGTTAGAAGATATTTTTTTGACCTGAAACTGTAGGGCTTAGGCCCCACAACAATTTTTATTACTCCCAAACAAAATACATATGTGCAGTAATTACAAGGTCAAAGAGACCCTAAAAGAGAAAAAGCAAAGGTAAAAAACTAACCTCAAGGAGGCAAAAAAGAGATCCATCTAATCAGATCATCTTTGAACTTAGGTTTAATCCTATGAACTAAAAGAGAAATGTCCAAAATGAAAGAAGATCTCCACCTATGAAAAGATGGTTTGATATTCCTGAAAACCCTGTCATTTCTAACATTCCAGATATTCCAGCAAGCTAGAAAAACAACTTCAGAGAAGAAAGGCCTTGCAAAATCCCTTCTAGCTTGATAAGCAATGGCAGTCATGTCATCTCCAGCAGGCCAGCTGATTTGAAGGTAATTCCAGACCCTGCAACTAAAGTTGCACAGAAAGAAAAGGTGATCCTTGTCCTCCTTGGTGTGTGTGGGACACAGCACACAGCAATTTGAATCAGAAACATTCCAATGCCTTCTCTCCAGCATATCCTGGGTATTTAGCCGATCCATAACCAACATCCAAGCAAAGAACTTGATCCTCAAGGTGCAACAACTAGCCCAAATCCAGGACAGAATTGGGTTGGACACAATATGCTTATGCAAGAAAGAATAATATTTCTTGGCAGAATAATCCTTTCCATCCTCTTTCCAAACCCAAACATCATCCAACTGGTGGTTATGACTAGAATTTCCAAGTAAGGATTGCAAAGACTGTAACTCACCAAAAGCTCTCTCTGAGAGGGGTAAATGAAATAATGAAGTGAGTTCAGACAAGTCAAAGACCTCAGCAGTAGAAATAAGAGGGTCAATGGCAAAGGAGAAAAGTCTTGCAAATCTTTGATCAAATGGGAATATAAAGTGACATTCTTTTGCATTAAGATTTTGTGCATCCAACCCTAAAAGCACATGACAGCCTCTGCTTCCCTCTGCGAAGGGCCTATCTTTTACTTTATGTCCTTTACTTTATGCAAGAGTCAAGGTGATTTTCACCTTTCCCGTTTTCATTTTATCCTTTGGCAAGCACCTCGTGTTGGAAAGATCCTGATATATATATATCCAATTGGATGTAAGTCAGCATGAACTATTATTGTTGACATCACCCAAAGGTGAATATGTTGGGAGGCGAAATTATAAGCCCCTATCTTTCTCAGTGTCCGATTAAAACTCCATAACCATAAGTCTTGCGTGAGTGTTAGCAATTGTAGAAGACTATATGATAGTTGAGTATGTGGATTTGCTGAAAAGCTCTATTCTTGACTCTTTCTGATGTTATGATAAATTGCAATTGCTTCAATAACTGAGATTATAGTTTGTTAGTTCTCAATGAAGTTTATGATCCATATTTGACATTGTGAATAGATTATTACTTGAGCATAAGAAATCATATGACAAAATCTATATATCTTGCTATTATAAGAATGATCATGATACCATCATGTCCGTATTTTATTTTTATCGACACCTCTATCTGTAAACATATGCATATATTTTTCGATTTCGGCTTCCGCTTGAGGACAAGCGAGGTCTAAGCTTGGGGGAGTTGATACGTCCACTTTGCATCATGCTTTTATATTGATATTTATTGCATTATGGGCTATTATTACACGTTATGTCACAATACTTATGGCTATTCTCTCTTATTTTACAAGGTTCATCATGAAGAGGGAGAATGCAGGCAACTGGGATTCTGGCTGGAAAAGGAGCAAATATTGGAAACCTATTCTGCACAGCTCCAATAGTCCTGAAACTCCACGAAACTCATTTTTGGAATTAATAAGAATTATTGAGCAAAGAAAGTACCAGAGGGGGCCCACACCCTGGCCATGAGGGTGGGGGCGCCCCCCTACTGGGCACGCCCCCCTGTCTCGTGGGCCCCCTGGTGGCCCTCTGGTGCCCATCTTCTGCTATATGAAGGCGTTTACCCTGGAAAAAAAATCATAAGCAAGCTTACGGGATGAAACTCCACCGCCACGAGGCGGAACCAATCTAGGGCTCCGATGGAGCTGTTCTGCCGGGGAAACTTCCCTCCCGGAGGGGGAAATCATCACCATTATCATCACCAATGATCCTCTCATCGGGAGGGAGTCAATCTCCATCAATATCTTCACCAGCACCATCTCCTCACAAAACCCTACTTCATCTCTTGTACCCAATCTTGTATCAAAACCACAAATTGGTATCTGTGGGTTGCTAGTAGTGTTGATTACTCCTTGTAGTTGATGCTAATTAGTTTACTTGGTGGAAGATCATATGTTCAGATCCTTAATGCATATTAATACTCCTCTAATCATGAACATGAATATGCTTTGTGAGTAGTTACGTTTGTTCCTGAGGACATGTGTGAAGTCTTGCTATTAGTAGTCATGTGAATTTGGTATTCGTTCGATATTTTGATGAGATGTATGTTGTCTCTCCTCTAGTGGTGTTATGTGAACGTCGACTACATGACACTTTACCATTATTTGGGCCTAGAGGAAGGCATTGGGAAGTAATAAGTAGATGATGGGTTGCTAGAGTGACAGAAGCTTAAACCCTAGTTTATGCATTGCTTCATAAGGGGCTGATTTGGATCCACTAGTTTCATGCTATGGTTAGGTTTACCTTAATACTTCTTTTGTAGTTGCAGATGCTTGCAACAGGGGTTAATCATAAGTGGGATGCTTGTCCAATAAAGGGAAGTACCCAAGCACTGGTCCACCCACATATCAAATTATCAAAGTACCGAACGCGAATTATATGAGCTGATGAAAACTAGCTTGACGATAATTCCCATGTGTCCTCGGGAGCGCTTTTATCATTATAAGAAATTGTCCAGGCTTGTACTTTTCTACAAAAAGGATTGGGCCACCTTGCTGCACTTTGTTTACTTTCATTGCTTGTTACCCGTTACAAATTATCTTATCACAAAACTATCTGTTACCTACAATTTCAGTGCTTGCAGAGAATACCTTACTGAAAACCGCTTGCCATTTCCTTCTGCTCCTCGTTGGGGTCGACACTCTTACTTATCAAAAGGACTACAATAGATTCCCTATACTTGTGGGTCATCAGGAGTTCCTAAGTAATATGATTAATTGAACTTTAGTTTATCATGAACTTAGTACCTGATAGTATTTTGCATGTCTATGTTGTTGTAGATAGATGGCCCGTGCTGTTGTTCCGTTGAATTTTAATGTGTTCCTTGAGAAAGCTAAGTTGAAAGATGATGGTAGCAATTACACGGACTGGGTCCGTAACTTGAGGATTATCCTCATTGTTGCACAGAAGAATTATGTCCTGGAAGCACCGCTGGGTGCCAGGCCTACTGCAGATGATGCTGATGACGTTAAGAACGTCTGGCAGAGTAAAGCTGATGACTACTCGATAGTTCAGTCTGCCATGCTTTACGGCTTAGAACCGGGACTTCAACGACATTTTGAACATCATGGAGCATATGAGATGTTCCAGGAGTTTAAGTTAATATTTCAAGCAAATGCCCGGATTGAGAGATATGAAGTCTCCAATAAGTTCTACAGCTGTAAGATGGAGGAGAACAGTTCTGTCAGTGAACATATACTCAAAATGTCTTGGGTATAATATTCGCTTAATTCAATTGGGAGTTAATCTTCCAGATGATAGTGTCATTGACAGAATTCTCCAATCACTGCCACCAAGCTACAAGAGCTTTGTGATGAACTACAATATGCAAGGGATGGATAAGACAATTCCCGAGCTCTTCACGATGCTAAAGGCTGCGGAGGTAGAAATCAAGAAGGAGCATCAAGTGTTGATGGTCAATGAGACCACCAGTTTCAAGAAAAAGGGTAAAGGGAAGAAGAAGGGGAACTTCAAGAAGAACGGCAAACAAGTTGCTGCTCAGGAGAAGAAACCCATGTCTGGACCTAAGCCTGAGACTAAGTGCTTCTACTGCAAAGGGACTGGACACTGGAAGCGGAACTGCCCCAAGTATTTGGCGGATAAGAAGGATGGCAAGGTGAACAAAGGTATATGTGGTATACATGTTATTGATGTGTACCTTACTAAAGCTCGCAATAGCACCTGGGTATTTGATACTGGTTTTGTTGCTAATATTTGCAACTCGAAACAGGGACTACGACTTAAGAGAAGATTGGCTAAGGACAAGGTGACGATGCGCGTGGGAAATGGTTCCAAAGTCGATGTGATGTCGGTCGGCACGCTACCTCTACATCTACCTTCGGGATTAGTTTTAGACCTGAATAATTGTTATTTGGTGCCAGCGTTAAGCATGAACATTGTATCTGGATCTTGTTTGATGCGAGACGGTAATTCATTTAAATCTGAGAATAATGGTTGTTCTATTTATATGAGTAATATCTTTTATGTTCATGCACCCTTGAAGAGTGGTCTATTTTTGTTGAATCTCGATTGTAGTAATACACATATTCATAATGTTAAAGCCAAAAGATGCAGAGTTGATAATGACAGTGTAACTTATTTGTGGCACTGCCGTTTGGGTCATATTGGTGTAAAGCGCATGAAGAAACTCCATACTAATGGACTTTCGGAATCACTTGATTATGAATCACTTGGTACTTCGAACCATGCCTCATGGGCAAGATGACTAAAATGCCGTTCTCTGGAACAATGGAGCGAGCAACGGTTTTATTGGAAATCATACATATTGATGTATGTGGTCCGATGAATATTGAGGCTCGCGGCGGGTATCGTTATTTTCTCACCTTCACAAATGATTTAAGCAGATATTGGTATATCTACTTAATGAAACATAAGTCTAAAACATTTGAAAAGTTCGAAGAATATCAGAGTGAAGTGGAAAATCATCGTAACAAGAAAATAAAGTTTCTATGATCTGATCATGGAGGAGAATATTTGAGTTACGAGTTTGGTCTTCATTTGAAATAATGCGGAATAGTTTCGCAACTCACGCCACCCGGACCACAGCATAATGGTGTGTCCGAACGTCGTAATCGTACTTTACTAGATATGGTGCGATCTATGATGTCTCTTACTGATTTACCACTATCGTTTTGGGGTTATGCTTCAGAGATGGCTGCATTCACATTAAATAGGGCACCATATAAATCCATTGAGACGACGCCTTATGAACTGTGGTTTGGCAAGAAACCAAAGTTGTCGTTTCTTAAAGTTTGGGGCTATGATGCTTATGTGAAAAGGCTTCAACCTGATAAGCTCGAACCCGAATCGAAAAAATGTGTTTTCATAGGATACCCAAAGGAGACTGTTGGGTACACCTTCTATTAGAGATCCGAAGGCAAGACATTCGTTGCTAAGAATGGATCCTTTCTAGAGAAGGAGTTCCTCTCAAAAGAAGTGAGTGGGAGGGAAGTAGAACTTGATGAGGTAACTGTACCTGCTCCCTTATTGGAAAGTAGTTCATCACAGAAACCGGTTCCTGTGACACCTACACCAATTAGTGAGGAAGCTAATGATATTGATCAAAAACTTCAGATCAAGTTACTACCGAACCTCGTAGGTCTACCCGAGTAAGATCCGCACCAAAGTGGTACGGTAATCCTATTCTGGAGGTCATGGTACTTGACCATGGCGAACCTACGAACTATGAGGAAGAGATGATGAGCCCAGATTCCACAAAATGGCTTGAGGCCATGAAATCTGAGATGGGATCCATGTATGAGAACAAAGTGTGGACTTTGGTTGACTTGCCCGATGATTGGCAAGCCATCGAGAATAAATGGATCTTCAAGAAGAAGACTGACGCTAACGGTAATGTTACTATCTACAAAGCTCGACTTGTTGCGAAAGGTTTTCGACAAGTTCAAGGGGTTGACTACGATGAGACTTTCTCACCCATAGCGATGCTTAAGTCTGTCCGAATCATGTTCGCAATTACCGCATTTTATGATTATGAAATTTGGCAAATGGATGTCAAAACTGCATTCCTGAATGGATTTCTAGAAGAAGAGTTGTATATGATGCAACCGGAAGGTTTTGTCGTTCCAAAAGGTGCTAACAAAGTGTGCAAGCTCCAGCGATCCATTTATGGACTGGTGCAAGCCTCTCAGAGTTGGAATAAACGTTTTGATAGTGTGATCAAAGCATATGGTTTTATACAGACTTTTGGAGAAGCATGCATTTACAAGAAAGTGAGTGGGAACACTGTAGCATTTCTAATACTATATGTGGATGACATATTGTTGATTGGAAATGATATAGAATTTCGGGATAGCATAAAAGGATACTTGAATAAGAGTTTTCAATGGAAGACCTCGGTGAAGCTGCTTATATATTGGGCATCAAGATCTGTAGAGATAGATCAAGACGCTTAATTGGACTTTCACAAAGCACATACCTTGATAAAGTTTTGAAAAAGTTCAAAATGGATCAAGAAAAGAAAGGGTTCTTGCATGTGTTACAAGGTGTGAAGTTGAGTCAGACTCAATGCCCGACCACTGCAAAAGATAGAAAGAAAATGAAAAATGTTCCCTATGCTTCAGCCGTAGGCTCTATCATGTATGCAATGCTATGTACCAGACCTGATGTGTGCCTTGCTATTAGTTTAGCAGGGAGGTACCAAAGTAATCCAGGAGTGGATCACTAGACAGCGGTCAAGAACATCCTGAAATACCTGAAACAGACTAAGGATATGTTTCTCATTTATGGAGGTGACAAAGAGCTCTTCGTAAATGGTTACGTCGATGCAAGCTTTGACACTGATCCGAACGATTCTAAATTGCAAACCGGATATGTGTTTATATTGAACGGTGGAGTTGTCAGTTGGTGCAGTTCTAAACAAAGCGCCATGGCGGGATCTACGTGTGAAGCGGAGTACATAGCTACTTCGGAAGCAGCAAATGAAGGAGTCTGGATGAAGGAGTTCATATCTGATCTAGGTGTCATACCTAGTGCATTGCGTCCAATGAAAATCTTTTGTGACAATACTGGTGCAATTGCCTTGGAAAAGGAATCCAGATTTCACAAGAGAACCAAGCACATCAAGAGACGCTTCAATTCCATCCATGATCAAGTCCAGGTGGGAGACATAGATATTTGCAAGATACATACGGATCTGAATGTTGCAGACCCATTGACTAAGCCTCTCTCATGAGCAAAACATGATCAACACCAAGACTCCATGGGTGTTAGAATCATTACTATGTAATCTGGATTATTGACTCTAGTGCAAGTGGGAGACTGAAGGAAATATGCCCTAGAGGCAATAATAAAGTTATTATTTCTTTCCTTATATCATGATAAATGTTTATTATTCATGCTAGAATTGTATTAACCGGAAACATAATACAAGTGTGCACTACTAGGGAAAACCTTATACACAGAACTTTAGCAGTAGCGAGGGTCAAAAAAGCACGCTGGTGCTAAGTAGCAGTAGCGTGCCTGAGCAAACCGCGCTGCAGATAATGTTCTAGCAGTAGCGCGTCTTGCTCCAAACACGTTACTACTAAAATTCCCAGGCTTAGCCGATAGGCTACACATAGTAGTAGCGACCTATAACGAACCGGGCTACCGCTACTTTATTTGTAGCAGCGCATTTTAATCTAAACTAGCTACTGCTAAAGGATATAAAATTAAATGGAAAGAAAATAGAAAGGTAATTGAAAATGAAAGAAATAGAATAAGGTGAAAGGAAAAAAATAAAATGTGAAGAAAACTAAATGAAAAAGGGGGGAAAAGAGAAAGGAGTAGCAGTAGCGTGTATCCCAGAACACGCTGTAGCTAACGTAGCAGCAGCGCTCTTCCTGGAATGCGCTACTGCTACTTCTGACTTAACCACGGGGTTCATCCTTCCCCACGACCACTTCCCCCAAATCCAACTCTCCACTCTCGCCGCCGCCGTCGCCCGTCGGCCGCTGCGCGCTCTCCGCACACCCTCTACGCCGCCCCGACCCCAGATTCAACGCCGCCCCCGCACCCGACCTCAACGCCGCCTCGGATGCCGCCCCCGATCCCGACGTCGATGCCGCCATCCCCGCGCGCCTGAGCCCCAACCCTGACCTCGACGCCGCCCTGCCCCTCCCTCGTCGCAGGCACCCGAGGTGAGCACGCCTGCTCCTCCCTCTCCCCTACCTCTGCCTAGGGTTTCTTTATATTTTAGTTGCATCAAATTAGTTAGGGTTCATGTAAGAGTGGACACAAATCGGATGCGGATGCGTCTCAAATGAGTTAGGGTTCATGTAAGGGTGGAAACGAATCAAATTTCTAAGATGAATCATAAAACGAGTAAAATTTGACCACTTATTTCACTTTATAGTTGGATAATTGGAATATCCGCTACCACTTTCCACCCCTATAGGTTCATCAAATTAGATGATAATTAGGGCAGTAGTTCCTAGGTACTAATTAGTTAGTAAGAACTAGGTACTAATTACGTACTAGAATATTTTTATTTATAGTAAGTGTATTTTTAGTGAGAACTAGTTGAATTAATAGAACTAGTTAGTAATAACTTGTTGCTATTTTTTAGTTAAAGCAACTTTTCCCGCCTCGACATGGAAGATGCCTATCCCGCATCCTCGTCGTTGAGTCGGCGGAGGACGACACCTGCTTGACCAGATAGGCCATGTCCGGGACTGGGCTCCGCCGGGGTGGTACTGGGAGGCGTTACCTATCGGGGGGCGCAGGTTGGTGAGGAGCCAGCCTCTCGTTGACCCGAACCTTCTTTGGTGGCGGTCGCGTGGGCCAGTGACGGTCCAGAGGCTCGAGGACTCCGCGGAGGTGGTGTGTCACCGTGTCAGTGAGGAGGACGCACACGTCCGTCGCTACTTGTTTGCATTGGAGCATAGGTTCTCCAATACCTGGCAGGTTCTCCAGGGATCTCACTGGAGCTATGATCCCGTGATGGTTCCTTCTCTGTGGGTGTCCACCGCCCGCGCCGATACCCGTCGTGTGCTAGGGTTTTAGTTGTATTAGTGATGTTATATGTATGACACTATTCGTGATGTATTAGTGATAATATTCGATGATGTACGAACGCATGAGATGATTTACTTTTGCTTATTGAATGCATGCTAATTTGAGTCCTATAAGATATTTTGAAATGTATATCTTGTGTTGCTCAATATCCAAGTGGCCGGTCATGTTTGCAGGTTACACCTCCAAGTGGCCTATGTTTTGCGGAGTGTTGATTCATTTCCATTCCGGCAAATTTCAGGCGCTCGATATGTCCTATTTTAGCAAAGGCCATGCCAGATTTTTCCGTGAATTTTGGCATGACTTGTGCCAGAATATGTAGGAAATATCGAGTGCCCCAAATTTGTGTGTTGAGTATCCTGGTAGTTGTCTTCGATCGATTTTCAATTAATGTTTTAACTATGAACATAGGAAATGTCTGATGACGAAAAGGATTTCGGTGTTTGCAAATACTGCGAAGACGAGCGCGGCCTGTGCGACGAAATCTTCCTAGATGATGATAGGCGCTTCAGCATCAAGCTGGACGAGAACTTCGAAGTGGATACAGTAAGTCACAACGACAAGTCTTTTTTCGTAATTAAGCATGACATTTGCTTAATTTGCTTCAACGTATAATTTAAGCATGACATTAAGCATGACAAGTCTTTTTTTTATATTCTACTAGCGTATCCCCTGCCATGCAAGAGTTTTTGTATTGGATAAGATAGGTTTCAGTCGTACTATGGAGGAAAAGAAATTTTACTTGAAGACCGAAAATGGTTATATTTTCAACGTAAAATTAAACAATTCAGACGACTACACCTATTTTGGATGCAAAACATGGCGAGCACTATGCAAGACTTATGCATTTGAGCCTGATATGGTTATCACCTTTGATATTCGTCTGAAAGATGATATTGAAGGTAATACCGACATCTGGGTCGATGTGCAGACGCCTCCAGTTATACCATTATGTAAGTTTCTCAACCATATTTATGTCTTTGATATTGTTTATTCAAAAATAGTTGACAACTAATTTGTATTGTTAGCTTATTTCGGTGCAAGCAAACATGTCCAACGCTTGATAGACAGGACCGTATAGTGTGCCGGGGCTGAACTCAACTGCGAGGAGCTCAGTCATTATGTTTCATGGCTTGCGGATCTTGATATGTCAAGACAAATTTTCTTCTTGCATTTAGAAATGTTAGTACTGAAAACGTGCGACCAATAGTGTTCGTAATGAACTACGGTCACATCTATTTAGGAAGGATGGTAAGATTTTTACTATTTGTCCTTAGTGCATCTTTTCCATACATTATTTTCGAAGCTAAACTTCATTGCTAAGTATGTTACCATACGATGTTCTTCAACAGGGACTCCCGATGAATGTTGTGCCTTATGGGATCGAGACTAAAGGTACCATGAGTATTATCAGCTTACGGCCAAGATATCCTATATATTACTTTAGTGCATTCAAGATTAGCGACGGATGCTTAATAGTGCAAGACTGGACCAAATATGTGATGGGGGAGTGCAGAGAAGTACTAGGGGGGAACAAACAGATGCGCTACCCACGATTAGGAGATAGGTTCATCTAGATGCTCCAACTTGATCAAGGAGGAGAGCTATACATGTTTTATGTTATTTTACCTAAGAGAGAGCAGCAGGAGTGATTAGCTAGCTAGAAATGAGTTTGAGGATGATGATGTGCTACACTATTACTATGATGATAAAATAGCTAGTGTTGGTGGTAATGACTATGATGATTATTATTATCTAGTGTTAGTGGTGATTAAATAAATACTGTTGGTGGTAATGACTATGATGATGATTAAATAGCTTGTGCTGGCGGATTAGATTCAAGTGGAGGCAACATGTGGTGCACATCGAAAGTACTACTAGTCCAAACTAGATCAAGTTTGGATTAGTAGTATACTTTTGACATGCACCACATATTGCCTCCACTTGAACCTAATCCACCTTCATTTGACACACTGTTTATGGACATAATGATGTAAACCTCATAACTGGTATTGTACCAATATTTGTATGATGGCGCATAAATACACTAAAAATAAAAAAATAAAAAAAGAATACTAGTAGTGATGGAGAGAAAACACGCTGCCAGTAGTTACATTAGCAGTAGCATGGGAGTGAACAAACGCTGCAGCTATTTGTCCTAGCAGTAGTGCGTGCGGGCACGCATTACTGCTAAGCAATAGCTGTAGCGCCTTATTAGTAGCGCACCTACCCGCGCTACTAGTGAGCACATAACCAGCGCTACTGCTAGTGTTTTCCCTAGTAGTGGTGAATACATAGACAAACTAGTATGCCTCTAATTGACTAGCTCGTTAATCAAAGATGGTTAAAGTTTCCTAACCATAGACATGAGTTGTCATTTGATAAACGGGATCGCATCATTGTAAGAATGATGTGATTGACTTGACCCATTCCATTAGCTTAGCACATGATCGTTTTTAGTTTACTGCTATTGCTTTCTTCATGACTTATACATGTTCCTATAACTATGAGATTATACAACTCCAGATTAATAGAGGAACACTTTGTGTGCTACCAAACGTCACAACGTAACTGGGTGACTATAAAGGTGCTCTACAGGTGTCTCCGATGGTACATTTTGAGTTGGCATAGATCGAGATTAGGATTTGTCACTCCGATTGTCGAAGAGGTATCTCTGGGCCCTCTCGGTAATGAACATCACTATAAGCCTTGCAAGCAATAAGACTAATGAGTTAGTTTCGGGATGATACATTACAGAATGAGTAAAGAGACTTGCCGGTAACGAGATTGAGCTAGGTATTGAGATACCGATGATCGAATCTCGCGCAAGTAACATACCGATGACAAAGGGAACAACGTATGTTGTTATGCGGTTTGACCGATAAAGATCTTCGTAGAATATGTAGGAGCCAATATGAGCTTCCAGGTTCCGCTATTGGTTATTGACCGGAGACGTGTCTTGGTCATGTCTACATAGTACTCGAACCCGCAGTGTCCGCACGCTTAACATTCGGTGACGATTGATATTATGAGTTTATGTGTTTTGATGTACCATAGGTAGTTCAGAGTCCCGGATATGATCACAGACATGATGAGGAGTCTCGAAATGGTTGAGACATAAAGATCAATATATTGGATGACTATGTTTGAACTTCGGAAGGGTTCCGGTCGAGTTCGGACAAATACCGGAGTATCGGGGGGTTGCCGGAACCCCCCGGGGAGTGTAATGGGCCTATTCGGCCTTAGTGGAGAAGAGGAGGGGCGGCCAGGGTAGGCCGCATGCCCCCTCCCCCTCTAGTCCGAATTGGACAAGGAGGGGGGCGGCGCCCCCCTTTCCTTCCCCCTCTCTCCTTCACTTCCCACTTCTCCTACTCCTACTAGGAGAGAGGAGTCCTACTCCCGGTGGGAGTAGGACTCCCCCCTTGGCGCGCCCTCCTCCTTGGCCGGCCGCGTCCCCCCTAGCTCCTTTATATCGGGGGCAGGGGGCACCCGAAGACACACGAGTTGATCATTGATCTTTAGCCGTGTGCGGTTCCCCCCTCCACCGTAATCCACCTTGGTCATATCGTAGTGGTCCTTAGGCGAAGTCTTGCGTCGGTAGCTTCATCAACACCATCATCACTCCGTCATGCTGACGGAACTCTCCCTCAAAGCTCTACTGGATCGTGAGTTCGTGGGACGTCATCGAGCTGAACGTGTGCAGATAGCGGAGGTGTCGTACATTCGGTACTAGGATCATCGATCGTGAAGACGTATGACTACATCAACCGCGTTGTCATAACGCTTCCGCTTTCGGTCTATGAGGGTACGTGGACAACACTCTCCCCTCTCGTTGCTACGCATCACCATGATCTTGCATGTGCGTATGAAAATTTTGAAATTACTGCGTTCCCCAACATTCTCCTCTCGACCCCCAAAGAAAAGAAAAGAAATAAAACTGTTTACACGGGAAAGCTCCCAACAAGTAAAAGAAGAACGAGAAGTCTTTTTGGGTTTTCTTTTAATTACTACTACAAGCATGGAAAGTAAACTAGCTAAATGCTACAACTATTTTATTTTGGTTTTTCTTAAGGTTATTCAAAGACACAAGAAGAAAGCGAGAAAAAGAAAATAAACTAGCATGGATAATATAATGAAAAAGTATGAGCACCGACAACTAGAATGAGAGTGTGAACATGAAGGTAATGTCAGTGAGAAATACGTACTCCCCCAAGCTTAGGATTTTGACCTAAGTTGGTCTATGCCCATGGATTGAAGTTGTAGCTGGGGTTGTACTGAGATGCAGCAGCCATTGCCTCACGAGCTGCAGCCTCGAGGCAAGCTGCCTCCGTCCTCCTCTCATACTCGTTCGCCTCCTCCCTGGTTCTAAAGTATCTTCTTTTTGTCTGAATGTCAAAGAAACCAGGAGCAGGGAGAGCAACATGGACAGTGCGACGTCTATCAAAGATTAGTCGATACTGAAGGGAACTATTCATTCCTCTCAAGAAACTAATGGCTAACCATGACATTATAATCTAAATAAGCAGGAGGCAACTCCATATCCCTTTCATGTATGGGTATCTCAAGGAAATTAGCTACACGGCTTGCATATATCCCACCAAACAAGTCTCCAATTAAACCGTTGTTATGCAACCTACGTGCAACGATGGCCCCCAAGTTATATTGTTTATCTCCTAGTACAGCACCCCTGAGAACACTAAGATCAGGAACACACATGTGACATGCCTCATCCTTACCATTTATGCATCTACCTATAAAGGGAGCAAAATAATGTATAGCGGGAAAATGAATGCTCCCTATGGTAGCTTGTGCTATTTCTCTAGATTCCCCCACAGTGATACTAGCAAGAAAGTATTTAAATTTAGATTTGTGAGGTTCACTAACACTACCCCATTGCGGGAGTTTACAAGCAATATTAAAATCTTCTAAGTCCATGGTATAAGATTTATCATAAAGTTCAAATAGGACAGTGTGAGAATTGCGTGAAGATGTAAATTTGAACCTTCTCACAAAGGAATCAGTTAAATGGTAATACTGAGGGCACTTATCTTGCATGAAGTCCTCAAGATCAGCATTACGCACATATGCATCAAATTCATCCTTTATACCTGCTTGGACCATGAAATCTTTTGACGGCCGTTCACAAGGCCACACATGAGCTTCCCTTAGTGGTTCATCGTCCTACTCACATATTGCGAGCCTAGGTCCTTGCTTCCTTGAAGAACCACCTTGGTACATTTTCCTAAACATACTTCTTCCTCCAAAAAATTTCAAATTTTAGTGACTCAAAATAAAAGTGAACTAAACTCAACAAAATTGATAGCAACTACTCCCACAACTACCTACAGACTATATCATGCATTAGAACTACTTGGGACCATATAAATTTGACATGCAAGCTCAAGAACAGGTTCACCTAGGCAGTAAAAATTTGCAATGAATAAAGCACTAGAACAAAAACTAATTGGACCATTGGAGGAGTCACATACCAAAGAACAATCCCCCAAAGCAGTTTTGTAAATGGGGCTTTGAGCAAGGACATCGAAAATGGCAGCAAGATGAGCTAGAACTCGTGCTTGAGCTGGTTGATGATTTTCTTGGGAGGAAGAAGAAGAGTGTGGGTGCAGGAATAAGTGGAGGGGGCCACCAGGGGCCCACGAGGCAGGGGGCGTGCCCAGGGGGTAGGGCGCGCCCTGGACCCTCGTGGCCAGGTGCTTGCCCCCTCTGCTGTGTTCTTAGTGCCAGATATTCTCAAATATTCCAGAAAAAAATCATATTTCATTTTCAGGGCATTTGGAGAACTTTTATTTTTGGGGTAATTTTTATTGCATGGATAATTCAGAACACAGACAGAAAATACTATTTTTGTTTTATTTAATATAAATAACAGAAAGTAAAAGGAGGGTACAGAAGGTTGTGCCTTCTAACTTCATCCATCTCATGCTCATCAAAAGGAATCCACTAACAAGGTTGATCAAGTCTTGTTAACAAACTCATTCCGAATCGCATGAAACCAGCGAAATTTTGAATAAAACTAGGTTACCTCAACGGGGATATGTACATCCCCAATCATAAGAATATCATATTTCTTCTTGACAGTAGGAAGAGGAAATTCAAAACCTCCAATAATGATTGATGGATTTTTTCCAATAGAATTGATACTGTGAACTTGAGGTTGTTTCCTCGGAAAGTGTACTGTATGCTCATTACCATTAACATGAAAAGTGACATTGCCTTTGTTGCAATCAATAACAGCCCCTGCAGTATTCAAAAAGGGTCTACCGAGGATAATCGACATACTATCGTCCTCGGGAATATCAAGAATAACGAAGTTCGTTAAAATAGTAACATTTGCAACCACAACAGGCACATCCTCACAAATACCGACAGGTATAGCGGTTGATTTATCGGCCATTTGCAAAGATATTTAAGTAGGTGTCAACTTATTCAATTCAAGTCTACGATATAAAGAGAGAGGCATAACACTAAGACCGGCTCCAAGATCACATAAAGCAGTTTTAACATAGTTTCTTTTAATGGAGCATGGTATAGTTTGTACTCCTGGATCTCCAAGTTTCTTAAGTATTCCACCCTTAAAAGTATAAGTAGCAAGCATGGTGCAAATTTCAACTTCCGGTATCTTTCTTTTATTTGTAACAATATCTTTCATATACTTAGCATAAGGATTCATTTTGAGCATATCAGTCCAACGCATACGCAAAAAGATAGGTCTAATCATTTCAGCGAAGCGCTCAAAATCATCATCATCTTTTTTCTTGGATTGTTTAGGAGGAAAAGGCATGGGTTTCTAAACCCATGGTTCTCTTTCTTTGTTGTGCTTCATAGCAACAAAGTCTCTCTTATCATAACGTTGATTCTTTGATTGTGGGTTATCAAGATCAACAGCAGGTTCAACCTCTACATCATTATTATTGCTAGGTTGAGCATGAACATGAACATTATCATTAACATTATCACTAGGTTCATGTCCATCACCAGATTGTGTTTCAGCATCAAAAATAGAAATATCATTGGGATTCTCAGGTGTGTCTACAACAGATTCAATAGAAGCATGCAAAGTCCTATCATTTTTCTTCTTCTTCTTAGAAGGACTAGGTGCATTAGCATTATTTCTCTGAGAATCTTGCTCAATTCTCTTAGTGTGGCCTTCAGGATACAAAGGTTCTTGAGTCATTTTACCCCCTCTAGTCATAACTCTAACATCATGATCATTTTTCTTATCATTTAATTCATTGAGCAAATCATTTTGAGCCTTAAGCACTTGTTCTACTTGAGTGGTAACCATAGAAGCATGTTTACTAATGAGTTTAAGTTCACCTTTAACTCTAGACATATAATCACTCAAGTGTCCAATCATATAAGCATTACTTTTCAATTGTCTACCAACATAAGAATTGGAATTTTCTTGTTTAGCCATAAAGTCATCAAACTCATCCAAGCATTGGCTAGCAAACTTAGTAGACAAGATTTCAACTTTATCATATCTATAGAGAGATTTTACCTTTACTACCTGTGTCAGGTTATCAGGACCATGTGTTTCTTCAATAGGTGGTAAATTAAGGCCATGTATTTCTTCAATAGGAGGTAAATTCTTAACATCTTCAGCTTTAATACCTTTCTCTTTCATAGATTGCTTTGCCTCTTGCATATCTTCAGGACTGAGAAATAGAACACCTCTTTTCTTCGAAGTTGGCTTAGGAGTTGGTTCAGGAAGTGTCCAATTGTTTTCATTAGTTAACATATTATTCGATAACAATTCAGCTTGATCAACAGTTCTTTCCCTGAAAACACAACCAGCACAACTATCCAGGTGGTCTCTGGAAGCATCGGTTAGTCCATTATAAAAGATATCAAGTATTTCATTTTTCTTGAGAGGATGATCAGGCAAATCATTAAGTAATTGGAGAAGCCTCCCCAAGCTTGTGGGAGACTCTCTTCTTCAATTTGCACACAATTATATATTTCCCTTAAAGCAACTTGTTTCTTATGAGCAGGGAAATATTTAGCAGAGAAGTAATAAATCATATCCTAGGGACTACGCACACAACCAGGATCAAGAAAATTAAACCATGTTTTAGCATCACCCTTTAGTGAGAACGGAAATATTTTAAGGATATAGTAGTAGCAATTTTTCTCATCATTAGTGAATAGGGTGGCTATATCATTTAACTTAGTAAGATGTGCCACAACAGTTTCAGATTCATAGCCATAAAAAGGACCGGATTCAACCAAAGTAATTATCTCAGGATCAACAGAGAAATCATAATCCTTATCATTAACACAGATACGTGAAGTAGCAAAAGCAGGGTCATAATTCATTCTAGCATTCAGAGACTTTTCTTTCAGATTAGCTAATAATTTCTTAAGATCAGATCTATCATTGCAAGCAAGAAACTCTCTAGCAGTTTCTTCATCCATAACATAACCCTCTGGCACAACAGGCAATTCATATCTAGGGGAGAATCTTCATCGCCAGTTTCATCAATATTAACAGTTTCAATAATTTCATTCTCTCTAGCCCTAGCAAGTTGTTCATCGACAAATTCACCTAATGGCACAGTAGTATCGAGCATAGAAGTAGTTCAATCATAAGCATCACACATAGCAGAAGTGGCATCATCAATAACATGCGACATATCAGAATTAATAGCGGAAGCAGGTTTAGGTGTCACAAGCTTACTCAAAACAGAAGGAGAATCAAGTGCAGAGCTAGATGGCAGTTCCTTACCTTCCCTCGCACTTGAGAGAAAAATCTTAGTTCTTTCGTCTTTCAAGTTCCTCATAGTGATCAGCAAATATAAATCCCAAGTGACTCAAAGAATAGAGCTATACTCCCCAACAACGGAGCTAGAAAATAGTCTTGATAACCCACAAGTATAGGGGATCACAACAGTTTTCGAGGGTAGAGTATTCAACCCAAATTTATTGATCCGACACAAGGGGAGCCAAAGAATATTCTCAAGTATTAGCAGTTGAGTTGTCAATTCAACCACACATGGATAACTTAGTATCTGCAGGAAAGTATGTAGTAGCAAAGTAGTATGGAAGTAACGGTAACAGTAGCAAAAGTAAAAGTAGCAGTTTTGTAGTAATTGTAACAGTGGCAACGGTAAAGTAACTAAGCAAAGATCAATATGTGAAAAGCTCGTAGGCATTGGATCAGTGATGGATAATTATGTCGGATGCGATTCCTCATGTAATAGTTATAACATAGGGTGACACGGAACTAGCTCCAGTTCATCAATGTAATGTAGGCATGTATTCCGAATATAGTCATACATGCTTATGGAAAAGAACTTGCATGACATCTTTTGTCCTACCCTCCCGTGGCAGCGGGGTCCTATTGGAAACTAAGGGATATTAAGGCCTCCTTTTAATAGAGTACCGGACCAAAGCATTAACACTTAGTGAATACATGAACTCCTCAAACTACGGACATCACCGGTAAGTATCCCGATTATTGTCACTTTGGGGTTAACGGATCATAACATAATAGGTGACTATAGACTTGCAAGATAGGATCAATAACTCACATATATTCATGAAAACATAATAGGTTCAGATCTGAAATCATGGCACTCGGGCCCTAGTGAAAAGCATTAAGCATAGCAAGATCATAGCAACATCATTCTCAGAACATAGTGGATACTAGGGATCAAACCCTAACAAAACTAACTCAATTACATGGTAAATCTCATCCAACCCATCACCATCCATCAAGCCTACGATGGAATTACTCACGCACGGCGGTGAGCATCATGAAATTGGTGATGGAGGATGGTTGATGATGACGACGACGACGAATGCCCGTCTCCGAAGCCCCAAACAGACTCCAGATCAGCCCTCCCGAGAGAGTTTAGGGCTTGGCGGCGACTCCGTATCGTAAAACGCGATGAATCCTTCTCTCTAATTTTTTTCTCCCTAAACGTGAATATATGGAGTTGGAGTTGACGTTGGTGGAGCTCCAGGGGGCTCACGAGGCACGCGGAGCGCCCTAGGGGGGGCTCCCCCACCCTCTTGGACAGGGTGTGGGCCCCCTGACGTTGATTCTTTCGCCAATATTTTTTATTAATTCCAAAAGGTTGCTCCATGGATTTTCAGGTCATTCCGAGAACTTTTATTTCTGCACAAAAATAACACCATGGCAGTTCTACTGAAAACAACGTCAGTCCGGGTTAGTTTCATTCAAATCATGCAAGTTAGAGTCCAAAACAAGGGCAAAATTGTTTGGAAAAGTAGATACGACAGAGACATATCAGTATGTACCAGTAGCTATGTGTTTGATCTCTCTCTCTCTCTCTCTCTCTCGTGTTCTTGATTTGGCACGATCTTGATGTACCGCGAGCTTTGCTATTATAATTGGATCTTATGATGCTTATCCCCCTCTACTCTCTTGTAATGGATTGAGTTTTCCCTTTGAAGTTATCTTATTGGATTGAGTCTTTAAGGATTTGAGAACACTTGATGTATGTCTTGCATGTGCTTATTTGTGGTGACAATGGGATATTCACGTGATCTACTTGATGTATGTTTTGGTGATCAACTTGCGGGTTCAGTGACCTTGTGAACTTATGCATAGGGGTTGGCACACATTTTCGTCTTGACTCTCCGGTAGAAACTTTGGGGCACTCTTTGAAGTACTTTGTGTTGGTTTGAATAGATGAATCTGAGATTGTGTGATGCATATCGTATAATCATACCCGCAGATACTTGAGGTGGCATTGGAGTATCTAGGTGACATTAGGGTTTTGGTTGATTTGTGTCTTAAGGTGTTATTCTAGTATGAACTCTAGGATAGATCGAACAAAAGGAATATCTTCATGTTATTTTACTACGGACTCTTGAATAGATCAATCAGAAAGAATAACTTTGAGGTGGTTTCGTACCCTACAATAATATCTTTGTTTGTTCTCCGCTATTAGTGACTTTGGAGTGACTCTTTGTTGCATGTTGAGGGATATTTATATGATCCAATTATGTTATTATTGTTGAGAGAACTTGCACTAGTGAAAGTATGAACCCTAGGCCTTGTTTCAACGCATTGCAATACCGTTTGTGCTCACTTTTATCATTAGTTACCTTGCTGTTTTTATAATTTCAGATTACAAAAACCTATATCTACCATCCATATTGCACTTGTATCACCATCTCTTCGCCGAACTAGTGCACCTATACAATTTACCATAGTATTGGGTGTGTTGGGGACACAAGAGACTCTTTGTTATTTGGTTGCAGGGTTGTTTGAGAGAGACCATCTTCATCCTACACCTCCCACGGATTGATAAACCCTAGGTCATCTACTTGAGGGAAATTTGGTACTGTCCTACAAACCTCTGCACTTGGAGGCCCAACAACGTCTACAAGGAGAAGGTTGTGTAGTTGACATCAAACCGGGACTTCAAAAACGTTTTGAACGCCACGGAGCATATGAGATGTTCCAAGATTTGAAATTGGTATTTCAGACTCATGCCCGTGTCGATAGCTATGAGACCTCTGACAAGTACTTTGCCTACAAGATGGAGGATAATAGCCCAGCCAGTGAGAATGTGCTCAGAATGTCTGGGTACTACAATCGCTTGAATCAAGTGGGAGTTAATCTTCCAGATAAGATAGTGATTGATAGAGTTCTCTAGTCACTATCACCAAGCTACTAGAACTTCGTGATGAACTATAATATGCAAGGGATGACGAAAACGATTCCCGAGCTCTTCGCGATGCTGATATCGGCGAAGGTAGAAATCAAGAAAGAGCATCAAGTGTTGATGGTTAAACAAGACCACTAGTTTCAAGAAAAAGGCAAGGGAAAGAAAGGGAAGAAGAATGGCAAGCAAGTGCCACTCCCGTGAAAAAGCCCAAAGCTGGACCTAATCCTGAAACAAGTGCTTCTACTGCAAATGGATTGGTCACTAGAAGCGGAACTGCCCCTAATACTTGTTGGATAAGAAGGATGGCAAAGTGAACAAAGGTATATTTGATATACATGTTATTGATGTGTATTTTACTAGTGTTCGTAGTAACCCTAGGTATTTGATACCGGTTCAGTTGCTAAGATTAGTAACTCGAAACAGGAGTTGCAAAGACTAGTTAAAAGCAAGGTGACGATGTGTGTTGAAAATGATTCCAAGGTTGATATGATCACCATCGCACACCCCCTCTATCTTCGGGATTAGTGTTGATCCTAAATAAATGTTATTTGGTGTTTGCGTTGAGCATGAATATGATTACATCATGTTTATTGCAATACATTTATTCATTTAAGTTAGATAATAATTGTTGTCCTGTTTACATGAATAAAACCTTCTATGGTTATACACCCAATGAGAATGGTTTATTGAATCTCGATCGTAGTGATACACATATTCATAATAGTGATGCCAAAAGATGCAAAGTTGATAATGAAAGTGCAACATACTTGTGGCACTGCCATTTATGTCATATTGGTATAAAGCGCATGAAGAAACTCCATGCTGATAGGATTTTGGAATCACTTGATTATGAATCATTCGATACTTGCGAACCATGCCTCATGGGCAAGCTGACTAAAACTCCGTTCTCCGAAACAATGGAGTGAGCTAATGACTTACTAGAAATAATACATACTGATGTATGTGGTCCGATGAGTGTTGAGGCATGCGGCTGGTATCATTATTTTCTGACCTTCATAGATGATTTGAGCAGATATGGGTATATCTAAATGAAACAAAAGTCTAAAACATTTGAAAAGTTCAAAGAATTTCAGAGTGAAGTGGAGAATCATCATAAGAAGAAAATAAAGTTTCTACGATCTGATCATGGAGGAGAATATTTGAGTTACGAGTTTTGCCTTCATTTAAAACAATGTGGAATAGTTTCACAACTCACGCCACCTGGAACACCACAGCGTAATGGTGTGTCCGAACATCGTAACCGTACTTTATTAGATATGGTGCGATCTATGATGTCTCTTACCGATCTACCACTATAATTTTGGGGTTACGCATTAGAGATAGCCGCATTCACATTAAATAGGGCACCATTTATATCCGTTGAGATGACACCGTATGAACTATGGTTTGGCAAGAACCTAAGTTGTCGTTTCTTAAAGTTTGGAGATGCGATGCTTATGTCAAAAGGCTTCGGCCAGATAAGCTCGAACCCAAATCAGAGAAGTGCATCTTCATAGGATACCCTAAGGAAACAATTGGGTACACCTTCTACCACAGATCTGAAGGCAAGATCTTTGTTGCCAAGAATGGATCCTTTCTAGAGAAGGAGTTTCTCTCGAAAGAAGTGAGTGGGAGGAAAGTAGAACTCGATGAGGTAAATGTACCTCCTCTCGGATTGGAAAGTAGCTCATCAGAGAAATCCGTTCCCATGATGCCTACACCAACTAGAGAGGAAGCTAATGATGATGATCATGAAACATCAGATCAAGTTACTACAGGACCTCGTAGGTCAAACAGAGCATGTTCCGCACCAGAGTGGTACGGTAACCCTGTTCTGGAAGTCATGTTACCAGAGCATGATGAACCTACGAACAATGAAGAAGCGACGATGAGCCCATATTTCGATAAATGGCTTGAGGCCATGAAATACGAGATAGGATCCGTGTATGAGAACAAAGTGTGGACTTTGGTGGACTTGCCCGATGATCGGCGAGCCATAGAGAATAAATGGATCTTCAAGAAGAAGACTGACACTGATGCTAATGTTACTGTCCAGAAAGCTCAACTATTCGCAAAAGGTTTTCGACAAGTTCAAGGAGTTGACTACGATGAGACTTTCTCACCCGTTGTCGGTGTCAAAACCGGCAGATCTCGGGTAGGGGGTCCCGAACTGTGCGTCTAAGGATCAATAGTAACAGGAGGCAGGGACACGATGTTTACCCAGGTTTGGGCCCTCTTAATGGAGGTAATACCCTAGTTCCTGCTTGATTGAGTATGATGGATATAGGTGTTACAAGAGTTGATCTTTCTTGAGATCGTGATGGCTAAACCCTAGATGTCTAGCTTGTATGATTATGATTGTCTCTACGGACTAAACCCTCCAGTTTTATATAGACACCGAAGGGGGCTAGGGTTGCACAAGGTCGGTTTACAGAGGAAGGAAACTACACATCCGGACGCCAAGCTTGACATCCATGCAATGGAGAGTCCCATCCGGATACAGAAGAAAGCCTTCTGTCTTGTATCTTTACGGCCCGTCAGTCCGGCCGTGTCACATAAGACGGCTCCTTGAGGACCCCGTAGTCTAGGGCTCTCTCAGTAGCCCCTCAACCGGGCTTCAATGACAACGTATCTGGCGTGCAGAGTGTCTTCGGCATTGCAAGGTGGATTCCTTCTCCAAAATACTTCAAAGCAGCCTTTTTCATATAAGAACCGTATCCGGCCCTGTTTAATAATTACAACTATCGGTGTCAAAACCGGCGGATCTTAGGTAGGGGGTCCCGATCTGTGCGTCAAGGCTGATGGTAACAGGAAGCAAGGGACACAGATGTTTACCCAGGTTCGGGCCCTCTCGATGGAGGTAAAACCCTACTTCCTGCTTGATTAATATTGATGATATGGGTCGTACAAGAGTAGATCTACCACGAGATCATAGAGGCTAAACCCTAAGACCTAGTCTATGATGGTATGATTCTAATTGTGATCGGCCTTCTAAGGACCAACCTCTCCGGTTTATATAGACACCGGAGAGGGCTAGGGTTTACATGGAGTCGGTTACAAGGAAGGAAACACAATATCCGGATTGCCAAGCTTGCCTTCCACGCCAAGGAGAGTCCCATCCGGACACGGGCCGAAGTCTTGAGTCTTGTATCTTCACGCTTCAATAGTCCGTACGTTGTACATAGTCCGGCTGTCCGGATACCCTCTAATCCAGGACTCCCTCAGTAGCCCCTGAACCAGGCTTCAATGACGATGAGTCCGGCGCATAGTATTATCTTCGGCATTGCAAGGCAGGTTCCTTCTCCGAATACTCGAAAGTAGTTAGCGAACACGTAGACAGTGTCCAGATCTGCAAGATGATCTTCACATGGTATAAATCTGATTTGCTAGCAATCTTCGTGCGTTGTGCCCGTGCATCGTGGCTTGGTCCAATGCGAACCGACGCTTCTTACCCCACCTCGACTTGTGTTACGAGGCGATTTTATTGGCACGTCCCGTCGACGCAGAGATCATGTTCCTCTTATTACGGGATTTTCCATCAATATGGGCATGCGTGACCCCACGACCGCTGTTGGTATAACCCCGTGTGTTTTTAGATAAGCCTCAAACGGCCACACCGAGGACTCTTGATATTCACCCTCTTTATAAAGGGGTCGAGACCTACGCCTCTTTTTCACCTTCATCGCGCCTTCTCGCACCTCGAGTTCTAACACCCAAAACCTAAGCTCCAACCCCCCGGAACCTCCAATATGTCCGGATCTGACCCTCAAGGCCGGTAGGTGGCCTCCTTGATTAAAGAGAAGGACATTGCAAAGCTTAGGGAGGTCGGATACCTGATCGCCGATATCTAGCACAGGCTTCCTGCTCCAGGGCAGGTCATCCCTACGCCGGAGCCCAATGAGTGTGTCGTTTTCATCCCACACTTCCTCCGTGGTTCGGGTTTCATCCTCGATCCCTTCGTGAGGGGGCTCATGTTCTACTATGGGTTGGATTTTCATGATCTGGCTCTAGACGCTATCCTCCATATCTCGCCGTTTATTATTGTGTGCGAGGCTTTTCTCCACGTCATGCCACACTTCGGCTTATGGCTCAAGACCTTCAATGTGAAGCCGAAGATGATCGAGGGGCGACATGTGGAGTGTGGAGGTGGCGTAATAAGCAGAAACGCCGATGCCCCATGGCCAGGGGTTTCTTTCCCAGAAGTATCGGATGTATGGCACCGGAGGTGGTTTTATGTTACGGCTCCCAGAGGCACAAAGTGGGTGGCTGCCCCTGAGTTCCGCTCGGGCCCTCTATCACAGTCAGCGTCCTGAACAGACATAGGACGGAACTGGGGGCCCGCTGGTGATGTACCAGTGCTGCAGAATCGCATCCGGGAGCTTCTTGAGAGGGACATTAACCTCGTCAGCATAATGCAAGTGATGTTAATCCGACGGATGTTGTCGTGCAAACGCCGACCTCTCCGGATGTGGGAGTTCAATCCGGAGGGTCCGCGGACTGTCAAGCACTTCTTCGGCTTGAAGCTCGAAGAGATGTGCAAATTATTCTTCGGACAGAAAGTAGTGTGTCCGGACACCACCGAGGATGCGGGCCTAAGCTGCAATCGCCTAGATACCCAAGTAAGTAGCCTTGACACCGGACACCTTGTATTGTACTTGTCATGATTGTTTATTCTGAAAGTCATCCGCGTCCAGGAATGGCTCAGCAAGGTGGAGAGAATCAGGTGTCTAGCACCGCTTCCCGAAGGCTCGCCCGCCCCTACCATGGCCAAGATGCTCGACCGGGTACTCAGTAGAATGCCCTCGGGGAAAGACAAGGGGAGGAACGAAGAAACCGAACCCCACACGCTACACATCCGAACCAGGGGAATTGTTACCTCCCCAAGGAGGATAGTCGGGGAGAGGAGGCTAAAGCCTCCTCCCCGCGCAGGAAGAAGAGGGCCGCCTCCGAAGACTTGGAGACGGAGATGCCTAAACCAGGGAAGAAGATATCACCAAGGGGCTCTGCCGCGACGGGCATCCTCACCGCGTTATGCCCACCAACGGGCCAGCCCTCCACCGAGCTGTAAGTCAATCGTTAATTCGAAGGTACAGTGCTTCTCCTAGATCAATAACCAGGATTCGTTTTCTGCAGTTCGGCTAGCATCTCTTCTCGACAGAGTTCATCTTTGGGGGATCTTCCTCCGGAGATGATGGAGAGCGAGACTCCACCTACCTCTCCGGCTCATGAAGCGGGCGACACCGAGGTGTCGTCATGGAGGAGTCTGGATCTGCCAAAGCCGGAAGTCAATGCGTCAGCCCCCCTGAGCCCGGGGCGTTTGGCTCCCACGAGTGGTGATGGGAAGGGTCCGGCGCAGTTCAATGTTCGGCCGTACATACTGACGGGCTTACTGGAGCGAGCTGCGCTCTCGGAGGAGCACCGCTCATTAATGAGCACGGTGCTCCAGAAGATTTCATCCGCTACCGGCGGTTTGAATGAAGCATTTACAAGCCTGCTTAGAGGCTTTAGGTATGTAGTGAAGAATACGCCATATAGATAGTAGCCCTTGAGACTCTGGTTGCCCGCCCTAGGCGGCAAACGGGGGATCATAAACCAAAAATTTATGTTGTACATATGTGCATGTACCTGTGGGTCCGGCCGCCGGTCCGGCCGTTGAAGTTGCCGAACTGACGAGGCAAATTGGGTCGATTGATGCCGATATCACGCTGGTAAATGAGCGGCTGGATAAATCACAAGGTATGTGCCCTGTCTTTCCTTCGTATAGGAAAATATTAAGGTGGCATATATTAATGTACTATGTTCGGACTGCAGATGGTGATGCTGCCGTGGAGGCCCTGAGGGCGGAACTTGCTCTAGCCAAGGAGCAAGCTCGGGTGAGCAATGCGGCTGCCCTAAAGGCGGCCGAGGAATTGAGAGCCGAACAGGCTGCTCATCGCCGAAGCGAGGAAAAGATAGCCGAAATGGCTATCGAGTTAAAAAATGCCGCTGACCGGTATGAGCTCCTCAAAAAGGAGCATGAGGGTAGTTCGGCTGACCTGAACAAGGCACTTAATGCCACCAAGGAAATATGGACCGAGCTCAGGGGTGCGCGGGAGGAGCTTCAGCAGGCCGGTAAAATCGCGGCTAGGAGCTCCTATTTGCTGCGGACGAAGTTTTTTGATCCGAAGTACGCTCCCCTGGATGGACGCTGGAGTCCGGCGGACGCATATGCGGATCTAGCGAAGAGTACAGCTGACGCTGCCGAGTTCTTCAAAGATCAAGGTGATAAGGAAGTGGAGAAGCTTTTCTGGTCGCAATTCCACGCTCCCACTCGTCCGCTGCCATTGAGTGACAAGATGGCTGCTATAGCGGAGCTCCATAGGCTGTCCGGGCTTGCAATTCGGTCTGTAATAGACCATCTTTGGCCAAAGGGGCCTAAGCCGGACAGTTACTTTGGCTTGGTGCAGCAATTCCTTGGAGTCGTGCCCCGGATTGATGCCATGAGAAGGTCAGCGTGCATAGAAGGTGCACGGATGGCTCTTACCCGCGTTAAAGCCTATTGGACGGATATGGAGGCCACTGTTATAACGGCCCAGGATCCGATGGAGGGCCAATATCTGGCCGAGCACTACTTGGTGCAGGTCACAGAAGGTGCCCGCCTAATAGAGGCGCAGTGCTCGAAGAATGTCTTGTTTGAATGATGAACAAAATCATTGTAAAAACTATGTTTTAGTTTGGTTATGAGGCTAGATTTATACTATTTACCTAAGAATATGATTATTTCCCCTGTGCGGCCGTTTATATATATGTATATATAAATATGTAATCCGAAAGTTAGCAGTTGTTGGCATCAGCGCCCACGCATACAATGCGGGGGTGTTCGCGAAAAAATATGCTTAATCACACTTGATCCAACGTCTTGGTCCATTAAGGAGGTGATCGCACGACGAGCTAGGCAACCGGACTATATAGCTGTAACACTTTCGCTTAGCCACGGGATTCTAACGTGGGACTACTATGTAGCCCTTGGTACCTTCGCGTGCATCCGAATATGGGCGCGTGTGTACCTGGCCGGGAAAAGGCCCTTCGTTAATGCGGAGGAATCCTAAAGATTCCGGTGAGTCGTCGAGTGGTTGACCAGTCTCTCGCTGTATCATGACAATCTGTTTTCGGCTTTCTCTACTAAGGTGCTCATCCGGAATAACCAGGGCACAATCGCAGTAGTTCTCCTTTGGCCACCCTAGCCGATAATAACGGAACGTAAGGCGGCAAACCCAGGAGTCGGGCTAACCCAACATTTGACCAAAGACATGATTCAGAGCTGATGCATATAAGGCCAAACTTGTGACGCCGAACACTCCCGAAGGTATTCAGACTTTATAACAGATGATGGGCTCTAGAATGCCCATTCATTATAAACCCTGTGTTTCCAGGTACGTGCATTGATCTGTCATGACGAAATGCCAATAACGGCAGTATCCTCTGTGGGTATAGAACCCATGGGATGGTTAAACAAGAAGAGGCAATAAAAAGGTTTACACAGGGGCTTAATCTACAAAGAAACCTATTGGACGGGGCCCTGCTGCACGTCTACGCCTTTGTCTCTGTTGTGCCGTATCCTGGAAGGGTATCTCACGAATGCCTGTGAAAAAAGAAAACTCATAGGAGAGTACAATGTGATATGCGATGGATAGTGAAAGTGTAAGTTGTTGGCCTGCCCATAGGGTTGACCCAAGTGTGGGACTGTATTTATAGCCCCTGGTTTCTGCTATGGGATTACATATACGGTGCCCTCGTGTAATATGGGCTGCCGGACTCGTCTAACCGTGTCTGTGGTCTTAACGACCAGTCATGTTTTTTTGTTAGAGGCCGCTTATAGTCTGGCCGCTAGGGCCGTCGCGTGTTCCTCTGCGCGCGAAGAGTGCTCTGTTATTTCGCTAATTGTGATGACGCCATGTGGACCGGGCATCTTGAGTGTAAGGTAGTCGTAGTGCGGCAATGCGTTGAAGCGGGCGAAGGCCGTTCTTCCAAGCAATGCGTGATAGTTGCTTTGGAAGGGTGCGATGATGAAGAGTAGTTCTTTGCTTCTGGAGTTGCCTGGAGAGCCGAATGTTACCTCCAGTATAACGGAGCCCCTGCTGTAGGCTTCATCGCCTGGTATCACCCCTTCAAAGGTGGTGTTGATTTTACTGATCCTGGATGGGTCTATCCCCATCCTGCGGACAGTGTCCTCATATATTAAATTGAGATTGCTGCCGCCGTCCAGAAGGACGTGGGTGAGATGGTATCAGTCGATCACTGGGTCAAGCACCAAGGCATCTGATCCTTCGCGTCGAATACTAGTTCGGCAGTTCAGGTGATCGAAGGTGATCGGACAAGACATCCAGTAGTTAGGTGTGGGTACGATGGGCTCTATGTCGCGCGCGTCTTTATGGGCACGTTCGTGCCTTCCCAAGAATGTGTGAGTCACGTGGATCATGTTCACTGTTTTAACCTCTGGCGGGAATTTTTTCTGTCCCTCAGTGTTCGGCTGGCGAGGTTCATCCTCGTCTTCACTTGGTGTTTCCCTTCCCTTGTGTTCGGCGTTTAGTTTGTCGGCCTGCTTGAAGACCCAGCATTCTCTGTGCGTGTGGTTCGTAGGTTTGTCGGGGGTGCCATGAATTTGGCATAGTCTGTCCAGAACTCTGTTCAGACCGGACGGTCCCTCTTTGCTGCCTTTAGATGGCTTATTTTGCTGGATGATCGGGATCCCCTGAATCCAGCATTGGCCGTTGTGTTATCCGGGCTCTCTTCCTTGTGTTTGGCATTTGTTTTTATTACGCTATGGCTTCCCGTTGCCGTCCCTTATTTCAGATGTGCTGGGGTCGCTGGTGCCTTTACGAGCTAGCCAGCTATCTTCACCCGCGCAAAAGCGGGTCATAAGGCTTGTTAGGGCTGCCATTGTCCTTGGCTTTTCTTGGCCGAGGTGTCTGGCGAGCCACTCGTCACGGATGCTATGTTTGAATGCCGCTAGGGCTTCGGCATCCGGACAATCAATGATTTGATTCTTCTTAGTGAGGAATCTGTTCCAAAGCTTTCGGGCGGACTCTCTAGGCTATTGGATTATATGACTTAAATCGTCAGCATCCGGAGGCCGGACATAAGTCCCTTGAAAATTGGCCCTGAAAGCTTCCTCGAGTTCCTCCCAACTCCCAATTGAATTTTCAGGGAGGCTTTTCAACCAGTGTCTAGCTGGTCCCTTTAGTTTGAGGGGAAGGTATTTGATGGCGTGGAGGTCATCCCCGCGGGCCATATGTATATGTAGGATAAAGTCCTCGATCCAGACCCCTGGGTGTGTCGTTCCGTCGTATGCCTCTATGTTCACAGGTTTGAAGCCCTGTAGGAATTCGTGGTCCAATACTTCATCAGTAAAGCATAGGGGGTGAGCAGCCCCTTTGTATCTGGATGCGTTGTGGCATGCTGTCGGCTGTTGTTGTGTCCGGTGTTTATTCTGATCTGGTATTTGGTTGTTATAATTGTTTTGACGACCACAGTCCCCCGCCGGGGTGTGTCCTTTAGATCCATAGATGGACCTAGCTGCGCCAGCTTTCTTATCCAGGTGCTCACGTAGACCGTGCACGTCTTCGGTAGTTGCTTTGTTGCGGTTATGAAGTGGTACGTCTGATCTCCTGGTCATGTTACTCTTTGGTGGAGCGGCCTCATCGTCGAATTCTGGCAGTAGCTTGCGTTTTGGGTAGCTCTTTGTATGGCGATCATCGTCATATCTTTCTTCAGTGTCTAGCACTTTGTTCCATCTGCGATTGAGCGTTTCCTGTGCGGCTTTAAGCCGTTGCTTCTGCTTCTTCAAACTTCTTGCTGTGGCCATAAGCTTTCTATGGAGGTTATCTCGTTCCACGCGTTCTTCTGGAATTATGAATGCGTCATCGTTTGGACTGTCTTCTTGTCTTGGGCCGGTTTTGATGAACTCGTCCCTCTGGATCATTGTCTTCGGGCGTCTGCTCCGAACTGTGTCCGGCGTGACCTGGTTTGTCCTGCTCCATCGCTGGTTCCGTTTGGTCGTTGTTGCCTTCGGGGTTGACCGGAGTATCCATCCTTCTGGCGCTCTTGCTGATATTTTTACTGTTGCTGGATTTGGAATGGCGTCTGCGCCGTCGCTTTGGCTTTTGCCCCGGGGTTTTATCTTCCAGATTGTCACCGTCGTCTTCCTTGGGTGTATCCACCATGTATATGTCATGTGACGAGGCGGGAATCCGGTACCCCATAGATTCTGAGTCTTCTCCTGCATCGTTTTCCATACCGTCGATGCCTTCAGAGTCGAAGTCAAGCACGTCAGTTAAATCATCAACTGTAGATATCAAGTGGGTGGTGGGTGGGTAATGAATTTCTTCGTCGCCTGCTTCCCGCTTGAGCCGGACATAGTTCGGCCCGAAATTCTCTGTCAGAGAGAGAATTTTTAATGAGTTTAACATGTCGCCAAAGGGCGAGTGCTGAAAGATGTCCGTTGCAGTGAACTCCATTAACGGAGCCCTAATAGGCTCGGCGGGCTCGGGAACGTGCGGACGGTAACCTACATCCGGATATGAGTCCGGGGGTCTGGAGTCACAGGCTTACTAAGAAGCAAGGCTTGTGTTCGGCTCCATCGCCGATGAGGGTACGGTCTGCGGAGCGGGGTCTAGCCCTCCATCTTTGGGCAACGCAACCTGCCCCGGATTTAGATCCAAGGCTTCTGCCGGGGTGATATCCCGAGCCTCGCCTAACAGCGGGTCTAAGCTATGCTCATCGTGATTGTTCGGTGTTCCCAGCACAGGCTCGAGTCCGCCGAAGATCAAATCTCCGCGGATATCCGCCATGTAGTTCAAGTTTCCGAACCTGACCTGGGGACCGGGGCATAGCTGTCGATCTGCTCCAGATGGCCAAGCGAATTGGCCCGCAGTGCGAAGCGACCGAACACGAGGATCTGTCCAGGGAGAAGAGTCTCGCCTTGGACTATGTTGTTGATGATTGGATGCGCCATCGAGCCCTGTTGCGACGACGCAGAGGAACTCTCAATGAAAGCACCAATGTCGGTGTCAAAACTGGTGGATCTCGGGTAGGGGGTCCCGATCTGTGCGTCAAGGCTGATGGTAACAGGAAGCAAGGGACATAGATGTTTACCCAGGTTCGGGCCCTCTCGATGGAGGTAAAACCCTACCTCCTGCTTGATTAATATTGATGATATGGGTGGTACAAGAGTAGATCTACCACGAGATCATAGAGGCTAAACCCTAAGAGCTAGCCTAAGATGGTATGATTGTAATTGTGATCGGCCTTCTAAGGACCAACCTCTCCGGTTTATATAGACACCGGAGAGGGCTAGGGTTTACATGGAGTCGGTTACAAGGAAGGAAACACAATATCCGGATCGCCAAGCTTGCCTTCCACGCCAAGGAGAGTCCCATCCGGACACGGGCCAAAGTCTTGAGTCTTGTATCTTCACGCTTCAATAGTCCGAACGTTGTACACAGTCCGGCTGTCCGGATACCGCCTAATCCAGGACTCCCTCAACAACCCCAAGCCGAAAGGGCAACAATACTTAAAAATAAATCACGTCCACAGGCAACTTTTTTGGTGAGACATTATGTTCTGGCCTGTTTATTAATCCGAACCATTTTACAGCCCACGCTTCGTATTTCGAGGCACGGCAATTGACACGTCTTGTCAAAGCAGAGATCGTGTCCCCTTATCACGGGATTCTCATAAATACGGGTTTGGGTAATCCAACCGTGCCGTTCGCACGACCCCTTGGAAATAGGCGAGGTTTAAGGCTTATGCGGGGGCGCTTGATATTCACTGCCTTTATTAGAGGATAAGGATCCGTCTTTTTACCCCATGCCTTCTTCCTCCTCAGCCCATCCTCGAGCTCCATCGCCCAAGTTCCAAGCTTTTCTTCCCCTCTTCAACTCTTTCGACCATGGCCGGATCTCAAGGCAAGTGGATGGCCTCCTCCGTCATGGAGGACAACATCAAGGAGCTGCGGGAGGCGCGGTATTTAACCGCGGAAATCAGACATAGGCTTCCCGATCCGACGTAGGTCATCCCCACTCCGGGGACCGGAGAGAGGGTGGTGTTCATCCCCCACTTCCTCCGCGAACTCGGATTCGCCCTCCACCCCTTTGTGAGGGGCCTCATGTTCTATTACAGGCTGGATTTTCATGATCTGGCCCCAAATTTGTTCCTCCACATCTCGGCGTTTATCATCGTGTGTGAGGCCTTTCTCCGCGTTCCTCCACACTTCGGCTTATGGCTCAAGATTTTCAATCTGAAGTCGAAGGTGGTCGATGGGCAACAGGTGGACTATGGTGGCGCCATGGTGAGCAAGCTCCCCAAAGTCAATTGGCTGAAGGGGGTCTTCGTGGACACCGTAAAGATATGACAACAGGAATGGTTCTGTACCAGAGAACCCCACGGCGCTAAGTGGGTGTGACGCCCCGAGACCGACGCTCCAGACGCCTTCCATGTTTTCGTTGTCGTCGTGTGTATTTATTTGTTTGCTGCATTCATCATGTCATCATTTAGATTGCATCGGTAGTCCGCTGCCATCGTTTTCATAAAACTTGCACCCGCTCGTAGTTGCCGTGTCTTCCTTGTCTCCGTTGACCTTTCTCAGACCAACCGTTCTTTTGTTGTCCGACCGTTTGACCCTCTTTACACATTGCACTGACCACCTCGCGCACGTCCAGAAGCTGTCCTGAACCCGAACCAGGCTATCATTGCCGTTGGATTCGGATCATCCCCAAACATCCATAAAATATCTTTGGTTTCTCATTAGAACTTTCTTACCTATTTATTCTCGAACGTCGGATTTCGATCGGATGGTCCAAAAACTCTCTCCTTTTCTATATATATAGACCACCTACATTCTAAATCAGTGCAAACCCTAGCCCCTAGCCTACCCTATCCCTCGCGCCGCCGCCACTCCTCTCCCTCGGGATCCAAGCCCGCAGCCAGCCTCTCTCCCTCCCTCGTTTTTAGCATCAGACCAACCAGAGCCGCACCTGATCCAGATCCTCTCCCACCTCCGACCACCTCCCTAGATTTGCACCGCCGACCAACCACAACCACCACCTCCTTTGCTCCCAAGGCCCGAGGCTCCTCCTCTCGGTCCATCCTCGCGGCCGCCTTCAGATCGAGCAGGAGCACTCAGCCTCGTATTCTCACGCGGCCAACTGCCTCAACGGCGACCTCCCGGACCACCGTCGCGCCCTGCTTCTTCCTCCTCCCTGAGGAGATGCCCCTCGCCTCGAACACCAGCGCTCCAAGGCTCGCCTTCTGCAGTTCGTCATCGCCGGAGCTCCCCACCACCAGCAGGTAGCCGCACCTGTCCTACGTCCCCTCCTTCCTATTGATCTCTCTCACCGGACTCCCTGTGTCTCCTCTATAACAGAGCCACCGCCCTGAAGCTTCTCCTGTCCGAGCCCTGCCTCGTTCCCCCCATCATCCTTGCTCGTTTGTCACACCACTGGCGTCCAAGCCATCGGAGCGCAACCGCCCTTCCGCTGATGTTGAGCGCGACCACAACAGCAGCTCCAGGCATGCCTCCTCTCCCTCGCGCTCCCCTTTCTCTCTCTGCCTTATTTCCCTTCCCCGCTCTCAAACTCTCTTTCTCTGCCTTGTTTTGGACAGGGAACCAAAGGAGTCTGCCATGGGCCATAGCCTTGGAGTTCCACCACCGCCAGAGTTCCTCGTCGCCGGGAACCGCCTCCCTGACCCTCTAACTACCCGGATCCTCCGCGCCCACTAGTCCCTTGCCCCGGCATCGTGCCTTTGCCCGCCTTCTGCTTTGCCACGACCTGCTGCTGCCTCTGTTGGTAACAACTAGAGGACGAGGTGCCCGCTCGCCCGCGCCTCGCGTTGATCGCTTCGTCAATGTTGGCCTCCCCTTTTCCCATTGACCGCGGCCCAGCTCCCACCTCCACTGACCTGGGCCAAGCCCAGCTAGGTGAGCAGCACAACTGCCCTGTGGACTACTCCAGATTCGGCCCGTGTTGTTTTTTCCATGCCAGGACGAATTTTCCTATTATCCAGTGAATTACTGTTTTACAGAAAAGTCCCTCCAGATCATGCATACAATAACATCATAACCATGCATCGGATTAGAACAAACTATATAAGTAAAATGCTTAGAATTTCATCTAGTTTCATAATATGCTGATCTCATCCGTGTTTAAAATGTTTAAACTTGTTGTTTGTTCATTCTATCGCTATTTTGTGCTACCTACCACTTGTTTATCATGCCTCCCATATTGCCATGTCAAGCCTCTAACCCACCTTCCTAGCAAACCGTTGGTCGGCTATGTTACCGCTTTTGCTCAGCCCCTCTTATAGTGTTGTTAGTTGCAGGTGAAGTTGAAGTTTGCTCCATGTTGGAACATATTTATGTTGGGATATCACAATATCTCTTATTTTAATTAATGCATCTATACACTTGGTAAAGGGTGGAAGGCTCGGCCTTATACCTGGTTTTTTGTTCCACTCTTGCCGCCTTAGTTTCTGTCATACCAGTGCTATGTTCCTTGATTTTTGCGTTCCTTATGCGGTTGGGGTTATGGGACCCCCGTGACAGTTTGCTTTGAATAAAACTCCTCCAGCAAGGCCCAACATTGGTTTTCCATTTGCCTACCACCTATTATTTTCCATTGGGAGTTGCAGCCCCGACGGTCATCTTTATTTTCAACCCCCCGGGCCAGTGCTCCTCCGAGTGTTGGTCCAACCTGGGCGATGTCCGGCGCCCCATGGGAAACCAGGGTCTATGCCAACCCAACGTCTTGCCCATCTGGTGTGCCCTGAGAACGAGATATGTGCAGCTCCGATCGGGATTTGTCGGCACATTCGGTCGGTCTTGCTGGTCTTGTTTTACCATTGTCGAAATGTCTTGTAACGGGGATTCCGAGTCTGATCGGGTTGTTCCGGGAGAAGGAATATCCTTCGTTGATCGTGAGAGCTTGTGATGGGCTAGGTTGGGACACCCCTGCAGGGTATAAACTTTCGAGAGCCGTGCCCACGGATATGTGGCAGATGGGAATTTGTTAATATCCGGCTGTAGAGAACTTGACACTTGACTTAATTAAAATGCATCAACCACGTGTGTAGCCGTGATGGTCTCTTTTCGGCGGAGTCCGGGAAGTGAACACGGTTTGTGTTATGTATGAACATAAGTAGTTTCAGGATCAGTTCTTGATCATTTTTAGCTTCACGACCTTTGTGTAGCTTCTCATCTTACTCTTATTTGTGTATGTTAGCCACCATATTTGCTTAGCGCTTGCTGCAACTCCACCTCATTACCTCATCCTACCCATAAGCTTAAATAGTCTTGATCTCGCGGGTTTTGAGATTGCTGAGTCCTCGTGACTCATAGATACTACCAAAACAGTTGCAGGTGTCGATGATACCAGTGCAGGTGATGCTACCGAACTCAAGTGGGAGTTTTACGAGGACCTTGGTTGTTACTATGTTTCGTTTCCTGATGATCAGTAGTGGAGCCCAGTTGGGACGATCGGGGATCTAGCATTTGGGGTTATCTTCCTTTCATTTCCTTGTCCGTGGTCGGACTATGTTTGTACTCTGAATGATGTATGAATTATATGTTTGTTGTGTGAAGTGGCGATTGTAAGCCAACTCTATTATCTCTTTCTTGTTCATTACATGGGATTGTGTGGAGATGGCCCTTCTTGCGACAAAACCACAATGCGGTTATGCCTCTAAGTCGTTCCTCGACACATGGGAGATATAGCCGCATCGTTGGTGTTACAAGTTGGTAATCATAGCCATCCCTGACTTAGGAGCCCCTGCTTTATCAAATCGCCGACGTTGTTGAGTCTAGAACAAAACTGTTTTAAGTCTTAGGATTATATATATCGGGGAGTAGGATTCTGTTTACTCCTCAGTCCCTTCGTCTCTCTGGTGAGGCCTCCTGACGTAGATGTTTTGTCTTTCCTCTCCTCAATTTTCACTAAAAAAAATTAGGATCACGCAGGTATCTTGGGATCATTCTGATATTCTTGTGACGAGAACATTGTTCTTGGTGCCTCCTGACATTTAGGGGTTGTGGCAGTGTCCCGGGGAGTTGAGCTCCGAGGTGTTGTCGTCACAATTTTATCGTTGCAGCTCTGGAATATCTGAGTTCGCCGACATAAAAAATCTCTTTTATGCAGTTGCTGGTGAGATAACCTCAACGCTACCCAGTACTGGGGAGGGAGTTCGGGAGTATTGGCATAGCTTGTATAACGGATGTTTTTTGAAGGTTGAGGTACACAATTTCCATAGTTTTCTTGGTTATGTGTTGACGGATGGATACAACTGGATGTAGGGATTGTTTAGTTGGGTGAGATATATTGCTTCCCCTATATCCCCAACACCAGATTGCATAACCAGAAAGTTTCGGGAGTTTTTAGGTGGTAATTCAAGTATCTCGTAGGACATCTTTTCAACAGACACATGATATGATACGGGGTCTATCATATGTTTGTTCCGGCTTATTCTGCAAGTCAATCCCTTGTTTTGTTTTTTGTTGTGGTATTCGAGTTGCTTCGATGTCAAGTGTTGATCCATACCTTACCTAAATGGTGTTATCATATTTCTATGTGAATACTAATCCTTCTTGATCACCGATGTTGTCATGTCAATTCTTTTCCAACCGGTGTGTTTCTCTTCAAGTGCATCCGATCATTCCAACATTCGCAAGATCAATTCTAAGTTTTTTCTCTCAGCGGTATCCTTCCATCTGCCCCAAGTTGCCTTTGTTTTCCCGCCCTCCCACCCTTTTTCTTCAAGGACTCTAGTTTCTTAATCAAGTATCCATCTTATGGATGTGAAGTTTATTCATTCTTTCCTTCAATGTTCTTATCCGGTGATTTTCATGAAGATGGTCAGGAGTTTCAAGTTCATCATTCTTCGTTCTTTTTCTTCTCCGGTGGATTCAATTCAAGCTTTGTTGATCATATCATTTCCTCGTTTCAAATGTTTTCTCATGCCGGTGCACCTCTTAATAACCCACTTCTCGCCATTCATTTGTTCTGGAGTACTGAAGATATCTGAGGAGATTCATGTTTTCATTCCTAATCCGTTCAAGCTATCTCGAGGTTGTTATCTCTCTTGAGCCAATTAATTCAACCGGCGCAATTTCTCTTTTAAATTGTTCAATGGTTTTTTCTTTTGAGTGGGCCCTAACCCACAAGTCTTTTTCCAGGATCTTACCTGACTCTTCTAATTTTTTTGGAGTTATTCTCAAATTCATTTCAAAGTTTGACGTAAGAATGAATTATCATAAGTCATATTCCTCCTCCAAGATCGCTTTCAAAACATTGTCATCGTTGGTTCATCATTTCTATTCTTCATTGTTCCGGAGTGGCTCATTAATTTCCATGGTGGTTCTCATCATCATTCTCAACACTTGAAGACCGAAGAAGAGTTTTTCCTCCAAATCCTTACCCGTTCTTCCTAAGATGCGAGGTTCTAAGTTGTTTCCATCCTCTCATAATTGTTTTCAATTGCGAGAATTCTTTTCACCCATCTGGAGCATTTCATGAGTTCTTTCCATTTTATTCCTACGAAGGCCATCATTTTGGGTTTATTCATTCTCAGCTTTCAGCTTTCGTTCTCAAATTCTTCCGATGCATCGTTCAAGTACCCTCTAGTCAGGTCGTGACCTATTCGTTCTCATGTATCTAAATTCTCTCAAGTATCTTCGTTCTTTTTCTAATTCTTCCCGGTGTTTCGCTATCTTTCTTTGTTTTTTTAATTCTTACAGCGGTTTGTTCAAGATTCCTATGCCTATGTTCTCATATTAAATTATTCGTTGTTTCAATCCTACCAGTGGTTCGTTGAAGACATTCTCAAGTTTACGCTATATCTCTCTTAATCCTTTCTACAAGAATAAGCGGCACGCCAAATCCGTTGCTTGTCATCAATTTAAATTTGTGAAGGATACGCATAACATAATTCTTATTATTGTTTCATCCAAGTGATCTAGTTTCTTCTTTCCAGAGTTGTTCATCATGTCATTTTTCTCGGTTCAAGATGCTTCATCTTTTCTTTTCTTGAGTTCCAAGTTTTCTGCATTATCTCATCGCGAAGCTCCATCTAAATCATCACAAGGCTTCACCTTGTGTTCTCAACTTCTCTTTATTTTTATCATCCTTTCATTATTGGAGTTCTTCATGGAGGCTCTACATGGTGGTTCGTCAAGGATTCTTTTCATTCTTCAAGATTTCTCTCGAAGTTATGATCCGCCAAGCTATACTCAAAATTAAACAGGGTGCTCAACACATGTTTTGTTTTGAGGAGTTCAAGTATTCTTCATCGCGCATTCCAAAATGCAATTCTTTCTACCATATCTTTTGAAGTGGTGTTATATCATTCTTGACAACCTCCCTTCGTGGTTCATGATTCACATGTTGTCAAGAATGAGGTATTTAAACCCATCTTTCCTTCCTAGGATTTATCTTGGTATAGATTTCACCTAAAGCCTTTCTTAAGGAATGTTGCTATTGTGGTGCTTATCTATGATCCAAGTATTCCTTATCCTCTCAGCGAAAGAAGTTTTCTTCATTTGGTTGACCCCAAGCGATCAATTGTTTCGGTTAGTGGCATGATTTCACCTCAAGTTTTGGGATCTTTTCCATAAGCCCACAACAAGCTTATTCTTTTCGTTTTTGATTTCCCAACAACTCCGTTCTATCCTTCTTTGTAAGGATGCTTTTCCAATTCAACTGTAGTAGAAACTGTTAGTTGTTTCTCCCTTCTTTCTTTACAACAATCTAGCTTCTATCCTTTCATTCTAGAGGCATCGTGATGTTGTTCTCTTCGACCATCATCACATTTTTATCAAAGATCATGTTCTTTCCTTGCTTATCCTTTTAACCGGAGTTTTGTGCCCATCATTCCTCTTTTAACCGGGGTCTCATCCAAGTGCTTTCATTTTGTCAAGTTCATGTTCTAATCCTTCCATTTTCAGTCGGAGTGCTGTCCGAATTCTTTCGTTCTTATTCCTTCTCTATCTCGTTTTGACGCAGTGTTTTCAAAATCTATCTTGTCCCCTAAGCTCTTGCTTCTCATCATTTTGCTTGTTCCTCTTGTCCAACGAACCGTTTTCAATCTTATTCGCCTCTGTTGTATTCTTTCTTTCAAGTTGTTCAACCTCTCAAGGTTCGGGGTTTCACTCATTTGTCGAAGAAGCAACTTTGTTTTACCTCTATCTCTTCCGCTTCTCTCCGGTGCCATCCTTAGATCTCGGGATGAGATCTCTTGTAAGTGGGGGAGTGTTGTGATGCCCCGAGACCGACGCTCCAGACGCCTTCCATGTTTTCATTGTCGTCGTGTGTATTTATTTGGATGTTGCATTCATCATGTCATCATTTGCATTGCGTCGGTAGTCCGCTTCCATAGTTTTCATAAAACTGGCACCCGCTCGTAGTTGCCGTGTCTTCCTTGTCTCTGATGACCTTTCACAGACCATCCGTTCTTTTGTTTTCCGACCATTTGACCCTCTCTGCACAGTGCACTGACCCCCTCGCACGCGTCCAGAAGCTATCCCGAACCCGAACCAGGCTGTCGTTACCATTGGATTCGGATCGTCCCCAAACATCCTTAAAATATCTTCGGTTTCTCATTTGAACTTTCCTACCTATTTATTCTCGAACGTGGGATTTCGATCAGATGATCCAAAATCTCTCTCCTTTCTATATATATAGACCACCTACATTCTAAATCAGTGTAAACCCTAGCCCCTAGCCTACCCTATCCCTCACGCGGCCGCCACTCCTCTCCCTCGGGATCCAAGCCAGCAGCCAGCCTCTCTCCCTCCCTCGTTTTTAACATCACACCAACCAGAGCCGCACCTGATCCAGATCCTCTCCCGCCTCCGACTACCTCCCTGGATTTGCGTTGCCAACCAACCACAACCGCCACCTCCTCTGCTCCCAAGGCCCCAAGCTCCTCCTCTCGATCCATCCTCGCGGCCACCTTTAGATCGAGCAGGAGCACTCGGCCTCGTCTTCTCGCGCGGCCAGCCGCCTTGACGGCGACCTCCTGGACCACCATCACGCCCTGCTTCTTCCTCCTCCTCGAGGAGATTCCCCTCACCTCGAGCACCAGCGCTCCAAGGCCAATCTTCTACAGTTTGTCGTCGCCGGAGCTCCCCACCACCAGCAGGTAGCCGCACCTCTCCTTCGTCCCCTCCTTCCTATCGATCTCTCTCACCGGACTCCTCGTGTCTCCTTTGTAACAGAACTACCGCCCTGAAGCTTCTCCTGCCCGAGCCCTGCCTCGTTCCCCCCATGGTCCTCGCCCATCCGTCAAGCCACTAGCATCTAAGCCACCGAAGCGCAGCCGCCCTTCCGCTGCTGTCGAGCGCGACCACAGCAGCAGGTCCAGGCCGGCCTCCTCTCCCTCGCGCTCCCCTTTCTCTCTCTGCCTTCCTTCCCTACCCTGCTCTCAAACTCTCTTTCTCTGTCTCGTTTTGGACAGGGAACCGAAGGAGGCCGCCATAGGCCACAGCCTTGGAGTTCCACCACCGCCAGAGTTCCTCGTCGGCCGGAACTTCCTCCCTGACCCTCTAACTACCCGGATCCGCCGCGCCCGCTGATCCCTTGCCCCTGCATCACGCCTCTGCCCACCTTTTGCATCGCCATGACCTGCTGCCGCCTCTGTTGGTAACGAGCAGAGGACGAGGCGCCCGCTCGCCCGTGCCTCGCGTTGATCGCTTCGACAACGTTGGCCTCCCCTTTGCCAGTTGACCGCGGCCCAGCTCCCAACTCCACCGACCTGGGCCGAGCCCAGCTAGGTGAGCAGGACAGCCACCCAGTGGGCTGCTCTAGATTCGGCCCGTGTTGTTTTTTTCCCTGCCAGGACGAATTTTCCTATTATCCAGTGAATTACTATTTTACAGAAAAGCCCTCTATATCATGCATATAATAACCTCATAACCATGCATCGGATGAAAACAAACTATATATGCAAAACGATTAGAATTTCATCTAGTTTCATAATATGCTGCTCTCATCCATGTTTAAAATGTTTAAACTTGTTGTTTGTTTAAATTTGCATAAATGCCATGTTAAAATGATTTATTTCATAACTAAATAACCGTAGGTCCAAATTAAATAAACTTGATATGAAAATGGGGTAGAAAAATGCATAGATTAACATGGTGCACTTTGTTTTACTATTTAAATATTTAAAATATGTTTTAGCGCAAAACAATAGCTAATTCAAAATATGGACATGAGGATTTTCCGGAATTGTTGTTTGTTGTTTCCGGTCTCATTTAAACTTGCCTAAATAGTTAGTTTTTATATGCTTCACCCCTTGCCTTGTTTAATAACATTTATTATTGTTGCATACATAAACGAGAGAGAACTAAATAATTGATGTGATGTTTCGTCAATATGCAACTCGTTGCATATTGAGCTCCATGTAATTTTTAGTATTGTTTGTGCACCTTGCCATGCCATGCCTCATTAAATAGACATGCATCATACTTGTTTGTGCATCATGCCATGTTTATGATTGTGTGTTTACCATGTTGTTTGCTTCTTTCTGGTTTGCTTCTCTCGTTAGCTTCGTTTCCATTCCAGATTTGTGAGGATTCGTTCGACTACGTCCGTTTGTCTTCTTCCTGGACTCGTTCTTCTTCCTTGCGGGATCTCAGGCAAGATGACTGAGGGAGTCCTGGATTAGGGGGTGTCCGGATAGCCGAACTATCATCTTCGGCCGGACTCCTGGACTATGAAGATACAAGATTGAAGACTTCGTCCCGTGTCCGGATGGGACTTTCCTTGGCGTGGAAGGCAAGCTTGGCGATACGGATATGTAGATCTCTTACCATTGTAACCGACTTTGTGTAACCCTAACCCTCTTCGGTGCTTATATAAATCGGAGGGTTTTAGTCCATAGGACAAACAACAATCATACCATAGGCTAGCTTCTAGGGTTTAGCCTCTCTGATCTCGTGGTAGATCTACTCTTGTACTACCCATATCATCAACATCAATCAAGCCGGAGTAGGGTTTTACCTCCATCGAGAGGGCCTGAACCTGGGTAAAAACATCGTGTCCCTTGTCTCCTGTTACCATCCGCCTAGACGCACAGTTCGGGACCCCCTACCCGAGATCCGCCGGTTTTGACACCGACATTGGTGCTTTCATTGAGAGTTCCTCTGTGCTGTCATCTTTAGGCCCGATGGCTCCTTCGATCATTCACAATGATGCGGTCCTGGGTGAGACTTTTCTCCCCGGATAGATCTTCGTATTCGGCGGCTTTGCACTGCGGGCCAATTCGCTTGGCCATCTGGAGCAAATTGAAAGCTACGCCCCTGGCCATCAGGTCAGATTTGGAAGTTTGAACTACACGGCTGACGTCCGCGGAGACTTGATCTAGCTCTGCCGCCGAACAGTGCCCTGGAGGCCGCACTAATGTCCGCTCTAACCCTTAGCTCGGAGCCGACTGCGCCGATCGAGGATGGGTGGCTGGACACCGCCTCGGGGGCTGCGATCTCTACGGCGATTGAGCCGAACACCAACCCTGTCCTTTGTGAAGCTCGTGACTCCAAGGTGCCGGACTCCTCTCCGGACTCCGAACCTCCCGCGCCCCTGCCAATCGAATCCGATTGTGCGCCGATCATGGAGTTCACTGCTACGGACATCTTTCAGCACTCGCCCTTTGGCGACATCCTGAATTCTCTAAAGTCTCTCTCTTTATCAGGAGAGCCTTGGCCGGACTATGGTCAGGAAGGTTGGGATGCGGACGACGAAATGCAAAACCCACCCACCACCCACTTCGTAGCCATTGTCGATGACTTAACCGACATGCTCGACTTTGACTCAGAAGACATCGACAGTATGGACGACGATGCAGGAGACGACCAAGAACCAGCGCCTACAAGGCACTGGAAGGCCACCTCGTCATATGACATTTACATGGTGGACATCCCAAAAGATGGGAATGGCGATGGAACAACGGAGGATGACCCATCCAAGAAACAACCTAAGCACCAACGTCAGCGGCGCCGCTCTAAATCCCGCCAATCAAAAAGGGTGATTCCGGCACGGGAGACAATAACACCCCGGACCGTGCCGAAGACAACTCCCTCCAGCAGGATTCAGTGCGGGAGGACGGAGAAACTAGCCCTCATGAGAGAGCGGCAGACAGAGAGGTAGAGGATGATAATTACATGCCTCCCTTCGAAGACGAGGCAAGCCTCGATGACGACGAATTTGTCGTGCCAGAGGATCCCGTCGAACAGGAGCGTTTCAAACGCAGGCTTATGGCCACCGCAAGCAGCCTCAAGAAAAAGCAGCAACAGCTATGAGCTAATCAAGATTTGCTAGCTGACAGATGGACCGAAGTCCTTGCGGCCGAAGAGTACGAACTCGTACGCCCCTCCAAGAGCTACCCAAAATGCAGGCTGCTACCCTGATTAGAGGAGGAAGCACTCAAACCTACATCACTAGCGCAGGATGTGGCAGACCGGCCACCTCGTGGCCGCGACAGAGAGGCCTCTCGGCCCTCCACTCAAACCGCACCCCGGCGCCGCTCAAAAAATAACAAGGCATGGGGAAGTGCGCCAGACCTGCAAGACATATTGGAAGACAAGGCAAAGCAAACAAGATCGATCTACGGATCGCGTGGGCGCCTCACTACACGTGACGATAACCGTCATGCCGGATACATCAATTCCGGCTGGGCCGAACACAGTAGACAAAGCTCATTTGAGATGCTTCATGATATAGCCTAATATAGAGGCGCCGCACACCCACTATGCCTCACAGACGAAGTAATGGATCATCAAATCCCAGAGGGTTTCAGACCCGTAAACATTGAATCATACGATGGCACAACAGATCCTGCGGTCTGGATCGAGGACTGTCTCCTCCATATCCACATGGCCCGCGGTGATGATCTACACGCCATCAAATACCTCCCACTCAAGCTTAAAGGACCAGCGCGACATTGGCTTAACAGCTTGCCAGCAGAGTCAATCAGTTGTTGGGAAGACCTGGAAGCCGCATTCCTCGACAACTTCCAGGGCACCTATGTGCGACCACCAGACGCCGATGACCTAAGCCACATAATTCAGCAGCCAGAAGAATCGGCCAGACAATTCTGGACATGGTTCCTAACCAAGAAAAATCAAATCGTCGACTGTCCGGATGCAGAGGCCCTTGCAGCCTTCAAACATAACATCCACGACGAGTGGCTTGCCCGGCACCTAGGACAGGAAAAGCCGAAACCCATGGCAGCCCTCACAACACTCATGACTCGCTTTTGCGCGGGAGAGGACAGCTGGCTAGCTCATAGTAACAACATGGCCAAGAGCCCTGGTAATTCGGATACCAAGGACAGCAACGGCAGGTCGCGTCGTAACAAGCACAAGCACCGCATTAATGGCGATAATGCTAAAGATACGGCAGTCAATGCCGGATTTAGAGGCTCTAAACCCGGTCAACGGAAAAAGTCATTCAAAAGAAATACTTCGGGCCCGTCCAATTTGGGCCAAATACTCGATCGCTCATGCCAGATACACGGCACCCCCGAAAACCAGCCAACCACACCAATAGGGATTGTTGGGTGTTCAAGCAGGCAGGCAAGCTAGCTGCCGAAAACAATGACAAGGGGCTGCGTAGCGATGACGAGGAGGAGCCCCGGCCGCCGAACAATAGAGGACAGAAGGGCTTTCCCCACAAGTGCGGACGGTGAACATGATATACGCAACCCACATACCCAAAAGGGAGCGGAAGCATGCACTATGGGACGTATATGTGATGGAGCCAGTCGCCACAAAGTTCAATCCATGGTCCTCCTGCCCGATCACTTTTGATCGAAGGGACCACCCCACTAGCATCCGCCATGGCGGATTCGCCGCATTGGTTCTAGACCCAATTGTTGACGAATTTCACCTCACTAGAGTCCCGATGGACGGCGGCAGCAGCCTGAACCTGCTTTATCAGGATACAGTGCGCAAAATGGGCATAGACCCCTCAAGGATTAAACCCACAAAGACGACCTTTAAAGGCATCATACCAGGTGTAGAGGCCAACTGTACAGGCTCAGTTACACTTGAAGTGGTCTTCGGATCCCCAGATAACTTCCGAAGCGAGGAGGTTAATCTTCGACATAGTCCCATTCCGCAGCAGCTATCACGCACTGCTTGGATGAACCGCATTCGCAAAATTCAATGCGGTGCCGCACTACGCATACCTCAAGCTCAAGATTCTAGGCCCTCGAGGAGTCATCACGGTCAACAGAAACACCGAACGCTCTCTCCGAACGGAGGAGCATACGGCGGCTCTCGCGGCGGAAGTACAAAGCAGCCTCTTAAGGCAATTCTTGAGTCCGGCTATTGAACGCCCGGACACCGTCAAGCGCGCCCGGAGTAACCAACAGCAAGACCGCCTGGCACGTCCCGAGCATGCGTAGCAATACGGCCCCAACCCCAGCCCTCGCGAAATTGCGAAACCAGTACTACGCGTACATAATTACGCTCTGGAAATACCATGGGCATAGGGGAGGGGCACGACCACGGCAGGCCCAGAATGCGGCTCAACCGCACCAGGGGCTCCCAACTGTGTCATTCTTCTTTTTTATCTTACTTTCAGGACTCCTTTCTCAAGAAGCCCTGTCCGGCAGTAGAATTGCCGAACACACGATGCAACGGCCAGGGAAGCAGAAAGCTACGTCAAGTGTACAGGTGGTCTCTATTACGAGCAGTATACTTGTTTTACATAGCATCCCGCAGCTCGCTCCTGGAGGGGGACATGTCAAATAGTCCCGTCCCTTGCTTATCGCACTATTTGTATCGTTCTACCTTTACCGCAACTTTTTTAATAAACAATGCACAGCTTTTGCCTATTATTGCATTCCTTTTTTTGTCTATATATGTTCACTTATGACATGTTGCATCCGTACATTTTGGTACGGCCAAATACACCAGGGGCTTAAGTACCCCAAAATAGGGTGTGATAAGTCCGAACACTTTCACAAGTGCGGCACCCCAAACTTATAGCATTATATGCATCGACTCCGAATCATGTCTTGGGTCGATAGTTGGGTTTGCCCGGCTCCCATGTTTTGGTACCTTACGTTCCGTTATATCGGCTAAGGTAGCGCTAGGAGAACCACTGCGATTGTGCCCCGGTTGAGCTGGGATGAGCACCTCAGTGGAGAAAGCTAAAACTGACCGTCATGATAGGGCGAGAGCCTGTCGCTGTTCGAGAGGTTTTTCAAGTCCCTAAAGACTTATGCCGCTTAGAGCAAGGAGTCGGCTTTGTCCGGCCCAAGCGTGGATAGCGCCCCGAATTTGGTCTTCCGAATACTAGGGGCTTCGCCGAAATTTAAAATTATAGAATTCTATGGCTAAGTGGGAGTGTTCAAGCATTATAGTCCGGTTGCCTTGTTCGTTGTGTTGAGCGCCTCCCTCGAAGGACCCGAGAATGGGAAAAAGAGCGCTCAAGTTTATCCCGAACACCCCAGCACTCGTGGCATGGGGGCTGAAGCCGACGACTCGCCATCTCTCAAATTTAATAAATGGCCGCACAGAAGGTAATATTTTAAATTCACAAGCATTGCTTAGCGCATATGAACAAGTTTTCAAGCGTGCAGGATAACAAATGCGAGTTTACTCCAAAATTACATCTTTGGAGCATTCACCCGCTATAAGGAGGGCACCCTTCAGGACGCCCTGATAATACATCTCGGGCGTGCGATACTCCCTGCCCGGCGGTGGAGCGTCGGTCACAAGCTTCTCAGCGTCCATCTTGCCCCAGTGCACTTTAGCACGGGCAAGGGCCCTACGGGCACCCTCAATGCAGACGGAGCGCTTGAGGACTTCAATCCATGGACAGGCGTCCACCAGCCGCCTCACCAGCCCGAAGTAGCTCCCAGGCATGGCCTCCCTCGGCCACAGCCGAACTATGAGGCCCTTCATAGCCTGTTCGGCCACCTTATGGAGCTGACCAGCTGCTTCAGCTGGTCGCTCAAGGGCACTGGGTGTCCGGCCTCAGCATACTGAGACCAGAACACCTTCTCCGTTGACCTCCCCTCCTCGGCCCGGTAGAATGCGGCAGCGTCGGACACACTGCGGGGCAGATCTGTGAATGCTCCTGGAGAGCTCCGGATTCGGGTAAGTAACAAATAATTCACTTTCACGTGCTTGCTTTGCATGAAGAATCCCTTACCCGTCGCTATCTTCTTTATTGCCTCAATTTCCTGGAGGGCTTTTTGGGCTTCGGTCTTAGCGGCTTTGGCGCTCTCAAGAGCCGAGGCGAGCTCGGACTCTCGAGTCTTTGAGTCACGCTCCAAACTCTCATGTTTTTCCACGAGAGTCTGGAGCTCTTGCCGCACCTCCGCCACCCGCGCCTCCTGCTTCTCTCGCTCGGTGCATTCCGCGGCCGCATTACTTTCGGCCCTGGACACCGCTTCCTTCAGGGTTGCCACCTCGCTCGTGGCCCCTGCAATTTTCACGTTATTCCTGTTATTTTTTGCAACCACATCTTTTATATACTTCCATAAGGTATTACTTACCTTTCTTGTCCTCGAGTTGCTTCTTGGCAAGGCCGAGCTCGTTCTCGGACCGCTCGAGGTTCTGCTTCAATGCATTGACCTCCGCAGCCAGTGCGGCAGAGGTCAGCAGCGCAGCCTGCATTCCCATATTGACATGCTTATGTTAGACTCCTGCGTATATCTTTTTAGATCCTCAGTTCGGCTTTTCTTTCCGAACACCAAACTAAGCATCAGGGGCTACTGTCTATGTGGTAATATTTTTACATATCTTAACTACATACCTCAAAGCCTGTTAGAAGGCTGGCACAGGCTTCAGTCAGCCCGCTCTTGGCGGACTGAACTCTCTGGATCACCACACTCATAACAGTACGGTGCTCCTCATCGATGAAGGCGCCGTTAAGCGCCTCCAGCAAATTATCCGGCGCCTCCGGTTGGACGGAGGTCACCGGTGTCGCAGTCTCGCCCTTCTTACGAAGGGACCGCCCACCGGACTCCGGAACCACTGAAGGTTCCGGTGCGGAGTCCGGCCCAGGGCCGAACTCAGAACCCTTCGGGGTTTGATCCCCCTCGTGCCCAAAGTCTGGGAGGTTGCCTTGCGGCACCTCCAGGACCTCCTCCTCCTGGCTGGGCCTCTTTTGGGACCCCACCTCGGCGTCATCCGCAGCGCGAGGAGAGGAGACGGTTGGAAGTGAAGTGCTATTCACGTTCGATGATGCCAGGGAGCCGCTTGTTGAAGTGTCGAGCCCGTCCTTGGGCGGGTTGCATGGTTATGTTCGGCGTTAGGAGATTCTATGCGACAAATGAAACGCCATGAGTTATTCTGGTATCCGGACACCGATGTCACCAGGGGCTTAGTCCTCGGTGGCCACTCCTCTTCGCCGTCGTCGGTGTTGGTGGAGTAGTCCGGAGGGAGGGTCCTTCCCTTCTTCGACCCTTCGGCCTCCCCCGTTGGGGCGGCCTTCCTTTTCTTCTCTTCCCCCGCTCGGGGAGAGGCCTCTTTTTCCTCCTCCTCGCCTTCGCGGGAGGAGTCCGCCTCAGAGTCGTCGGACGATGAGTCCGGCAACACCTAGCGCTGGGAACTCTTTCGAGTTCCCGTGGCCTTCTTCTTGGCCTTCTTCTCCGGCACCATGTAAGGTGCCGAAACCAGTAGCCCCGTCAATCGGGCGTCCGTTGGGTCTTCTGGCAAGGGAGCCGGACAGTTAACCTGCCCGGACTTCTTTTGCCAGGCCTGTTAAAGGTAAGGGAGTTTAGATCCCGCATAGAGTGAAACTATGGAAAATAAGTGTCCCGTAAAGGGTAAAATAGCTTACCTTGCCAGCTTGATGCTGCGAGCTGAATCCGCGATCTTCGGTAGCGGATGCAGGAGCCTCGGCGCCCTTGAACAGCACCTTCCAGGCATCTTCATACGTAGTGTCGAAGAGCCTGCTCAAGGTTTGGTGCTGTGCCGGATCAAACTCCCACAAGCTGGAGGCCCATTGTTGGCACGGGAGGATCCAGTGGATGAGCATGACCTAGACTACATTGACGAGCCTGATCTTCTTGTTCACAAGGTTTTGGACGCAGGTTTGGAGTTCGGTCAGCTCTTCTGAATTGCCCCACGTCAGGCCCTTCTCTTTCCAGGAGGTGAGCCGTGTGGGGACGCCAGACCGGAACTCGGGGGCTGCTGCCCATTCAGGGTCACGCACCTCGGTGATGTAAAACCACCCTGATTGCCACCCTTTGATGGTTTCCACGAAGGAGCCCTCGAGCCATGTAACGTTGGGCATCTTGCTCACCATGGCGCCTCCACACTCCGCTTGCTGGCCCCCACTACCTTCGGCTTGACATTGAAGGTCTTCAGCCATAAGCCGAAGTGGGGCTTGATGCAGAGGAAGGCCTCGCACACGACGATGAACACCGAGATGTTGAGGACAAAATTCGGGGCCAGATCGTGGAAATCCAGGCTGTAGTAGAACATGAGCCCCCAGACAAATGGGTGAAGTGGAAAACCTAGTCCACGGAGGAAGTGGGTGAGGAACACCACCCTCTCATGGGGCCTGGGGGTGGGGATAAGATGCCCCTTGTCGGGGAGCCGATGCGCGATGTCGCTGGACAAGTATCCGACTTTCCTCAACTTTTTGATGTGTCCCTCCGTGACGGAGGAGACCATCCACTTGCCTCCCCCTCCGAACATGGCTGGGGAAGGTTGAGGCGAGATGTGCGGACTTGGGCGCTGGAGCTCGAGTGCACGGAAATGGATAAGAAAAGGAGGAAGAAGGCGTAGGTAAAAAGGTGGATCCTTATCCCCTTATATGGGCGGATGAAACTATGCATCCCCACCAGCCTGATAAAACTCGCTTATCTCCCAAACGCCATAATCAATGGCGTGATTGGGTTACCCACGCCCGTATTGATGAGAATCCCGGAATAAGGGGACACGATCTCTGCTTTGACAAGACGTGCAAAGGAAACCGCCTCGCTAAACGCGCTGAGGTGGAACAGTAAAAACGATTCGAATAAAGGCTTGGCCGTGGTGTGATGTCACGCCACGAAATACGTCAGCAGATTGAACTTGTGTAAATATTATTCTCTCTATGGTGGTATGTGGAACTTATTTTGCAGAGCCGGACACTATCCTTGTGTTCAAAATCTTCTATGAAGTATTCGGAGGAGGAACCCGCCTTGCAATGCCAAAGACAATATGCACGCCGGACTCGTCGTCATTGAAGCCTATTTCAGGGGCTACTGAGAGAGTCCTGGATTAGGGGGTGTCCGGATAGCCGAACTATCATCTTCGCCCGGACTCCTGGACTATGAAGATACAAGATTGAAGACTTCGTCCCGTGTCCGGATGGGACTTTCCTTGGCGTGGAAGGCAAGCTTGGCAATACGGATATGTATATCTCTTACCATTGTAACCGGCTCTGTGTAACCCTAACCCTATTCGGTGCTTATATAAACCGGAGGGTTTTAGTCCGTAGGACGAACAACAATCATACCATAGGGTAGCTTCTAGGGTTTAGCCTCTCTGGTCTCGTGGTAGATCTACTCTTGTACTACCCATATCATCAATATCAATCAAGAAGGAGTAGGGTTTTACCTCCATCGAGAGGGCCCGAACCTGGGTAAAAACATCGTGTCCCTTGTCTCCTGTTACCATCCGCCTAGACGCACAGTTTGGGACCCCCTACCTGAGATCCACCGGTTTTGACACCGACAATGACCTTTACCCTCAATATCACTTCTATCTTTGCTTGCTAGTTGTTCGTTCTATCGCTATGTCACGCTACCTACCACTTCTTTATCATGCCTCCCATATTGCCATGTCAAGCCTCTAACCCACCTTTCTAGCAAACCGTTGTTCGGCTATGTTACCGCTTTTGCTCAGCCCCTCTTATAGCGTTGTTAGTTGCAGGTGAAGTTGAAGTTTGCTCCATGTTGGAACATGTTTATATTGGGGTATCACAATATCTCTTATTTTAATTAATGCATCTATACACTTGGTAAAGGGTGGAAGGCTCGGCTTTATACCTGGTGTTTTGTTCCACTCTTGGCGCCTTAGTTTCCGTCATACCGGTGGTATGTTCCTTGATTTTTGTGTTCCTTATGCGGTTGGGGTTATGGGACCCCCTTGACAGTTTGCTTTGGATAAAACTCCTCCAGCAAGGCCCAACATTGGTTTTCCATTTGGCTACAACCTATTTCTTTTCCCTTGGGAGCTGCAGCCCCGAGGGTCATATTTATTTTAAACCCCCAGAGCTACTGCTCCTCTGAGTGTTGGTCCAACCTAGGCGATGTTCGGTGCCCCCTGGGAAACTAGGGTCTATGACAACCCGACATCTTGCCCATTCGGTGTGCCCTGAGAACGAGATATGTGCAACTCCTATCGGGATTTGTCGGCACATTCAGGTGGTCTTGCTGGTCTTGTTTTACCATTTTCAAAATGTCTTGTAACCGAGATTCTGAGTCTGATCGGGTTGTTCCGGGAGAAGGAATTGTTGGAGAACGTAGCAGAAACTCAAAATTTTCTTACGTGTCACCAAGATCTATCTATGGAGAAACGAGCAACGAGGGGAAGGAGAGTGCATCTACATACCCTTGTAGATCGCTAAGCGGAAGCGTTCAAGAGAACGGGGTTGAAGGAGTCGTACTCGTCGTGATCCAAATCACCGGAGATCCTAGTGCCGAACGGACGGCACCTCCGCGTTCAACACACGTACAGCCCGGTGACGTCTCCCACGCCCTTATCCAGCAAGGAGAGAGGGAGAGGTTGAGGAAGACTCCATCCAGCATCAGCACAATGGCATGGTGGTGATGGAGGAGCGTGGCAATCCTGCAGGGCTTCGCCAAGCACCGCGGGAGAGGAGGAGTAAGAGAGGTAGGGCTGCGCCAATCGAGGAAGAAACTCATGTGTTGGGCAGCCCCCACAACTCAACTATTTATAGGGGGAGGGGAGGGGGCTGCGCCCCCTCTAGGGGTGGCGGCAGCCCCAGATGCCATCTGGGTGGCGGCCAGAGGGGGAGAAGGGGGAGGCGCACCCAGGGTGGGCCTTAAGGCCCATCTGCCCTAGGGTTTGCCCCCCTTCCCACTCTTCCTGTGCCTTGGGCCCCTTGTGGGGGGCGCACCAACCCACCTGGGGCTGGTCCCCTCCCACACTTGGCCCATGCAGCCCTCCAGGGTTGGTGGCCCCACTTGGTGGACCCCCAGGACCCTCCCGGTGGTCCCGGTATGTTACCAAAAAAACCCGAAACTTTTCCGGTGACCAAAACAGGACTTCCCATATATAAATCTTTACCTCCGGACCATTCCGGAACTGCTCATGACGTCCGGGATCTCATCCGGGACTCCGAACAACATTCGGTAACCACATACAAACTTCCTTTATAACCCTAGCATCATCGAACCTTAAATGTGTAGACCCTATGGGTTCGGGAACCATGCAGACATGACCGAGACGTTCTCTGGTCAATAACCAACAGCGGGATCTGGATACCCATGTTGGCTCTGATATGTTCCACGATGATCTCATCAGATGAACCACGATATCAAGGACTCAATCGATCTCGTATGCAATTCCCTTTGTCCAGCGGTATTGTACTTGCCCGAGATTCGATCGTCGGTATCCCGATACCTTGTTCAATCTCGTTACCGGCAAGTCTCTTTACTCGTTCCATAACACATCATCCCCTGATCAACCCCTTGGTCACATTGTGCACATTATGATGATGTCCTATCGAGTGGGCCCATAGATACCTCTCCGTCAACCGGAGTGACAAATCCAAGTCTCGATTCGTGCCAACCCAACAGACACTTTCGGCGATACCTGTAGTGCACCTTTATAGCCACCCAGTGACGTTGTGACGTTTGGTACACCCAAAGCATTCCTACGGTATCCGGGAGTTGCACAATCTCATGGTCTAAGGAAATGATACTTGACATTAGAAAAGCTTTAGCATACGAACTACGATCTTTGTGCTAGGCTTAGGATTGGGTCTTGTCCATCACATCATTCTCCTAATGATTTGATCCCGTTATCAACGACATCCAATGTCCATGGTCAGGAAACCGTAACCATCTATTGATCAACGAGCTAGTCAACTAGAGGCTTACTAGGGACATGGTGTTGTCTATGTACCCACACATGTATCTGAGTTTCCTATCAATACAATTATAGCATGGATAATAAACGATTATCATGAACAAGGAAATATAATAATAATAACTACTTTATTATTGCCTCTAGGGCATATTTCCAACAGTCTCCCACTTGCACTAGAGTCAATAATCTAGTTCACGTCGCTATGTGATTAACATCCACAGGTCACATCTCCATGTGACCAACATCCAAAGAGTTTACTAGTGTCACTAAACTAGTTCACATCATCATGTGATTAAGACTCAATGAGTTCTGGGGTTTGATCATGTTTTGCTTGTGAGAGAGGTTTTTTTTAGTCAACGGGTCTGCAACATTCAGATCCGTATGTACTTTGCAATTCTCTATGTCATATTGTAAATGCTGCTTCCACTATACGTATCCGGTTTGCTACTCAGAGTCACTCAGATAGGTGTTAAAGCTTGCATCGACATAACCCTTTACATCGAACTCTTTATCACCTCCATAATCGAGAAACATATCCTTATTCCTCTAAGGATAATTTTGACCGCTATCTGGTGATCCACTCCTTGATCACCTTTGTACCCTCTTGCTAGACTCATGGCAAGGCACACTTCCGGTGCGGTACACAGCATGGCGTACTATAGAGCCTACGTCTGAAGCATAGGGGACGACCTTCGTCCTTTCTCTCTATTCTGCCGTGGTCGAGCTTTAACTCTTAACTTCATACCTTACAACTCAGGCAAGAACTCCTTCTTTGACTGATCCATCTTGAACTCCTTCAAGATCACGTCAAGGTATGTGCTCATTTGAAAGTATTATTAAGCATTTTTTATCTATCTTATAGATCTTGATGCTTATTGTTCAAGTAGCCTAATCCAGGTTTTCTAATTGAAAAACACTTTTCAAATAACCCTACATGCTTTCCAGAAATTCTACATCATTTCTGATCAACAATATGTCAACAACATATACTCATCAGAAATTCTATAGCGCTCCCACTCACTTCTTTGGAAATACAAATTTCTCATAAACTTTGTATAAACCCAAATCTTTGATCATCTTATCAAAGTGCATATTCCAACTCCGAGATGCTTACTCCAGTCCATGGAAGGATCGCTGGAGCTAGCATACCTTTTAGCATCCTTAGGATCGACAAAACCTTTCTGATTGTATCGCATACAACCTTTCCTTACGAAAACTGGTAAGGAAACTCGTTTTGACATCCATCTGCCAGATTTCATAAATGCAGCTAATGCTAACATGATTCCGACGGACTTAAGCATCACTACGGATGAGAAAATCTCATCGTAGTCAACTCCTTGAACTTGTGAAAAATTCTTCGCCACAAGTCGAGCTTCATAGACGGTGACATTACCGTCCATGTCCGTCTTCTTCTTAAAGATCCATTTATCTCAATGGCTTGCCGATCATCGGGCAAGTCCACCAAAGTCCATGCTTTGTTTTGATACATGGATCCTATCTCGGATTTCATGGCTTCTAACCATTTGTCGGAATATGGGCCCACCATCGCTTCTCCATAGCTCGTAGGTTCATTGTTGTCTAGCAACATGACCTTCAAGACAGGGTCACCGTACCACTCCGAAGCAGTACGCGTCCTTGTCATCCTACGAGGTTCAGTAGTGACTTGATCCGAAGCTTCATGATCACTATCATAAGCTTCCACTTCAATTGGTGTAGGTGCCACAGGAACAACTTCCTGTGCCCTGCTACACACTTGTTGAAGTGACGGTTCAATAACCTCATCAAGTCTCCACCATCCTCCCACTCAACTTTTCGAGACAAACTTTTCCTCGAGAAAGGACCCGATTCAAGAAACAATCCCTATTGCTTTCAGATCTGAATTAGGAGGTATACCCAACTGTTTTGGGTGTCCTATGAAGATGCATTTTATCCGCTTTGGGTTCGAGCTTATCAACCTGAAACTTTTTCACATAAGCGTCGCAGCCCCAAACTTTTAAGAAACGACAACTTGGGTTTCTCCAAACGGTGTCGTCTCAACGGAATTACGTGGTACCCTATTACAGTGAGTGCGGTTGTCTCTAATGCCTAACCCATGAATGATAGTGGTAATTCGATAAGAGACATCATGGTACGCACCATATCCAATAGGGTGCAACTATGATGTTTGAACACACCATCACACTATGGTGTTCCAGGCGGTATTAATTGTGAAACAATTTCCACAATGTCTTAATTGCGTGCCAAAGCTTGTAACTCAGATACTCATCTCTATGATCATATCATAGACATTTTATCCTCTTGTCACGATGATCTTCAACTTCACTCTGAAATTACTTGAACCATTCAATAATTCAGACTTGTGTTTCATCAAGTAAATATACTCAACATCTACTCGAATCATCTGTGAAGTAAGAACATAACGATATTCACTGCATGCCTCAGCACTCATTGGACTGCACACATCAAAATGTGTTACTTCCAACAAGTTGCTATCTTGTTCCATTTTACTGAAAAACAAGGCCTTTTAGTCATCTTGCCCATGTGGTATGATTTGCATATCTCAAGTGATTCAAAATCAAGTGAGTCCAAACGATCCATCTGCATGGAGTTCTTCATGCGTATACACCAATAGACATGGTTCGCATGTCTCAATTTTTTCAAAAATGAGTGAGTCCAAAGATCCATCAACATGGAGCTTCTTCATGCATTTTATACCAATATGACTTACATGGCAGTGCCACAAGTAAGTGGTACTATCATTACTATCTTATATTTTTGGCATGAAAATGTGTATCACTACGATCGAGATTCAATAAACCATTCCTTTAGGTGCAAGACCATTGAAGGTATTATTCAAATAAATAGAGTAACCATTATTCTCCTTAAATGAATAACCGTATTGCGATAGACACAATCCAATCATGTCTATGCTCAACGCAAACACCAAATGACAATTATTCAGGTTTAATACTAATCTTGATGGTAGAGGGAGCGTCCGATGTTAGATCACATCAAACTTGGAAACACTTCCAACACATATCGTCAGCTCACCTTTAGCTAGTCTCTGTTTATTCCGTAGCCTTTTATTTCGAGTTACTAACACTTAGCAACCAAACCGGTATCTTAATACCCTGGTGCTACTAGGAGTACTAGTAAAGTGCACATTAACATAATGTATATCCAATATACTTCTATCGACCTCGCCAGCCTTCTCATCTACCAAGTATCTAGGGTGGTTCTGCTTCAGTGTCCGTTCCTCTCATTACAGAAGCACTTAGTCTCGAGTTTGGGTTCAACCTTGGGTTTCTTCACTGGAGCAGCAACTGATTTTCCGTTTCATGAAGTACCCCTTCTTGCCCTAGGCCTTCTTGAAACTTAGTGGTTTTGCTAACCATCAACAATTGATGCTCCTTCTTGATTTCTACATTCGCGGTGTCGAACATGGCGAATAGCTCAAGGATCATCATATCTATCCTTGTTATGTTATAGTTCATCACGAAGCTCTAGTAGCTTGGTGGCAATGTCTTTGGGGAAACAGCACTATCTCATCTGGAAGATCAACTCCCACTCGATTCAAGTGATTGTTGTACCCAGACAATCTGAGTACAAGCTCAACAATTGAGATCTTCTCCCTTAGTTTGTAGGCTAGAAAACTCGTCGGAGGTCTCATACCTCTTGACGTGGGCACGAGCCTGAAATCCCAATTTCAGCTCTTGGAACATCTCATATGTTCTGCGACATTTCAAAAATGTCTTCGGTGCCTCAACTCTAAACCGTTTAACTGAACTATCACATAGTTATCAAAACGTGTATGTCCGATGTTCGCAACATCCACAGACGACGATTGGGGTTCAGCACACTAAGCGGTGCATTAAGGACATAAGCTTTCTACTGTCCACATAATCGCTAGTGTCAACTTTCAACTATATTTTCTCTAGGAACATATCTAAACAGTGGAACTAAAGCGCGAGCTTACGACATAATTTGCAAAGATCTTTTGACTATGTTCAGGATAATTAAGTTCATCTCATGAACTCCCACTCAGATAGACATCCCTCTAGTCATCTAAGTGATTACATGATTCGAGTCAACTAGGTCGTGTCTGATCATCACGTGAGACGGACTAGTCATCATCGGTGAACATCTTCATGTTGATCGTATCTACTATACGACTCATGCTCGACCTTTTGGTCTCTTGTGTTCCGAGGCCATGTTTGTACATGCTAGGCTCGTCAAGTTAACCTAAGTGTTTCGCGTGTGTAAATCTGTCTTACACCCGTTGTATGTGAACGTAAGAATCTATCACACCCGATCATCAGGTGGTGCTTCGAAACGACGAACTTTCGCAACGGTGCACAGTTAGGGGGAACACTTTCTTGAAATTTTAATGAGGGATCATCTTATTTACTACCGTCGTTCTAAGCAAATAAGATGCATAATCATGATAAACATCACATGCAATCAAATAGTGACATGATATGGCCAATATCATTTTGCTCCTTTTGATCTCCATCTTCGGGGCTCCATGATCATCATCGTCACCGGCATGACACCATGATCTCCATCATCATGATCTCCATCATCGTGTCTTCATGAAGTTGTCTCGCCAACTATTACTTCTACTACTATGGCTAACGGTTAGCAATAAATTAAAGTAATTACATGGCGTTGTTTAATGACACGCAGGTCATACAATAAATAAAGACAACTCCTATGGCTCCTGCCGGTTGTCATACTCATCGACATGCAAGTCGTGATTCCTATTACAAGAACATGATCAATCTCATACATCACATATCATTCATCACATTCTTCTTGGCCATATCACATCACATAGCATACCCTGCAAAAACAAGTTAGACGTCCTCTAATTGTTGTTTGCATGTTTTACGTGGCTGCTATGGGTTTCTAGCAAGAACGTTTCTTACCTACGCAAAACCACAACATGATATGCCAATTGCTATTTACCCTTCATAAGGACCCTTTTCATCGAATCCATTCCGACTAAAGTGGGAGAGACTGGCACCCGCTAGCCACCTTATGCACCAAGTGCATGTCAGTCGGTGGAACCTGTCTCACGTAAGTGTACGTGTAAGGTCGGTCCGGGCCGCTTCATCCCATAATACCGTCGAAACAATATTGGACTAGTAACAGTAAGCATATTGAACAAAATAAATGCCCACAACTACTTTGTGTTCTACTCGTGCAAAGAATCTACGCAATAGACCTAGCTCATGATGCCACTGTTGGGGAACGTAGCAGAAATTCAAAATTTTCTTACGTGTCACCAAGATCTATCTATGGAGAAACGAGCAACGAGGGGAAGGAGAGTGCATCTACATACCCTTGTAGATCGCTAAGCGGAAGCGTTCAAGAGAACGGGGTTGAAGGAGTCGTACTCGTCGTGATCCAAATCACCGGAGATCCTAGTGCCGAACGGACGGCACCTCTGCGTTCAACACACGTACAGCCCGGTGATGTCTCCCACACCTTGATCCAGCAAGGAGAGAGGGAGAGGTTGAGGAAGACTCCATCCAGCAGCAGTACAACGGCATGGTGGTGATGGAGGAGCGTGGCAATCCTGCAGGGCTTCGCCAAGCACCGCGGGAGAGGAGGAGTAAGAGAGGTAGGGCTGCGCCAATAGAGGAAGAAACTCATGTGTTGGGCAGCCCCACAACTCAACTATTTATAGGGGGAGGGGAGGGGGCTGCGCCCCCTCTAGGGTTCCCTCCCCAGGGGTGGCGGCAGTCCCAGATGCCATCTGGGTGGCGGCCAGAGGGGGAGAAGGGGGAGGCGCACCCAGGGTGGGCCTTAAGGCCCATCTGCCCTAGGGTTTGCCCCCTTCCCACTCTTCCTGCGCCTTGGGCCCCTTGTGGGGGGCGCACCAGCCCACCTGGGGCTGGTCCCCTCCCACACTTGGCCCATGCAGCCCTCCGGGGTTGGTGGCCCCACTTGGTGGACCCCCGGGACCCTCCCGGTGGTCCCGGTACGTTACCAAAAAAACCCGAAACTTTTCTGTTGACCAAAACAGGACTTCCCATATATAAATCTTTACCTCCGGACCATTCCGGAACTCCTCGTGACGTCCGGGATCTCATCCGGGACTCCGAACAACATTCGGTAACCACATACAAACTTCCTTTATAACCCTAGCGTCACCGAACCTTAAGTGTGTAGACCCTACGGGTTCGGGAACCATGCAGACATGACCGAGACGTTCTCCGGTCAATAACCAACAGCGGGATATGGATACCCATGTTGGCTCCCACATGTTCCACGGTGATCTCATCAGATGAACCACGATGTCAAGGACTCAATCGATCCCGTATGCAATTCCCTTTGTCCAGCGGTATTGTACTTGCCCGAGATTCAATCGTCGGTATCCCGATACCTTGTTCAATCTCGTTACCGGCAAGTCTCTTTACTCGTTCCGTAACACATCATCCCGTGATCAACCCCTTGGTCACATTGTGCACATTATGATGATGTCCTACCGAGTGGGCCCACAGATACCTCTCCGTCAACCGGAGTGACAAATCCCAGTCTCGATTCGTGCCAACCCAACAGACACTTTCGGAGATACCTGTAGTGCACCTTTATAGCCACCCAGTTACGTTGTGACGTTTGGTACACCCAAAGCATTCCTACGGTATTCGGGAGTTGCAAAATCTCATGGTCTAAGGAAATGATACTTGACATTAGAAAAGCTTTAGCATATGAACTACGATCTTTGTGCTAGGCTTAGGATTGGGTCTTGTCCATCACATCATTCTCCTAATGATGTGATCCCGTTATCAACGACATCCAATGTCCATGGTCAGGAAACCGTAACCATCTATTGATCAACAAGCTAGTCAACTAGAGGCTTACTAGGGACATGGTGTTGTCTATGTACCCACACATGTATCTGAGTTTCCTATCAATACAATTGTAGCATGGATAATAAACGATTATCATGAACAAGGAAATATAATAATAATAACTACTTTATTATTGCCTCTAGGGCATATTTCCAACAGGAATATCCTTCGTTGATCGTGAGAGCTTGTGATGGGCTAGGTTGGGACACTCCTGCAGGGTATAAACTTTCGAGAGCCGTGCCTGCGGTTATGTGGCAGATGGGAATTTGTTAATATCCGGTTGTAGAGAACTTGACACTTGTCTTAATGAAAATGCATCAACCGCGTGTGTAGCGTTGATGGTCTCTTTTCGGCGGAGTCCGGGAAGTGAACACAGTTTGGGTTATGTATGAATGTAAGTAGTTTCAGGATCACTTCTTGATCATTTATAGCTTCACGACTGTTGCGTAGCTTCTCGTCTTACTCTTATTTGTGTATGTTAGCCACCATATTTGCTTAGCACTTGCTACAACTCCACCTCATTACCTCATCCTACCCATAAGCTTAAATAGTCTTGATCTCGCGGGTTTTGAGATTGTTGAGTCCTCGTGACTCACAGATGCTACCAAAACAGTTGCAGGTGCCAATGATACCAGTGCAGGTGATGCTACCGAACTCAAGTGGGAGTTCGACGAGTACCTTGGTTGTTACTACGTTTCGTTTCCTGATGATCAATAGTGGAGCCTAGTTGGGACGATCGGGGATCTAGCATTTGGGGTTATCTTCCTTTCATTGGTTTGTCCGTGGTCGGACTATGTTTGTACTCTGAATGATGTAAGAGTTATATGTTCGTTGTGTGAAGTGGCGATTGTAAACCAACTCTACTATCCCTCTCTTGTTCATTACATGGGATTGTGTGAAGATGACCCTTCTTACGAGAAAACCGCAATGCGGTTATGCCTCTAAGTCGTGCCTCGACACATGGGAGATATAGCCGCATCGTGGGTGTTACAGTGGGCAGCCGCCCCAGCCTTCAGATCCGGACCCCCACTGATGCTCACATCCTGGATCGACAAGGGTCCAAACTGGGGGTCGGTCAACGAGGTCCTGCTGCTGCAGAAATGCGTCCAAGCCATGATAGCAAAGGACATTACCCTTGCTGACGTGGTACAAGTGAAGCTAATTCGGCGAGCACTTCCCTGCCAGTGGCGGTCCCTCAAGATGTGGGAGTTCAATCTGGAAGGGCTGCGGACCCTACAACGGTTTTACGGCACAACACATAAGGGGATCTGGAATCTGCTTTTTAAGAAGCAGAAGTCATGGCCAAAGTCATCAGACGACACCGGCCTTGACTGCAAACATCTGGCCTCTAATGTAAATACTCAAATCTCTTAATATTAATTGGTTCGTCCATACAAAGGAGTAGTATTGAGTAGCCTATCCCCAAACAGGTCTAGATCAAGAAGGCGGAGCAGATCTGGTGTCCGGCTCTGCTCCTCGAAAACCCAGCCGATCCTCTACTAATGAGGATGTTGGTCCCGGCGCCATACCAGGCACCGGTAAAGAAGGGCAAGAGGAAGAAGAAGGAGGAGGGCGCTTCGGACGCAATGTCCGGAGAAGCCGATGCCTAGTCCTCTCATGAGGGTGAAGACGGCGACGATGAGGAGGAGGAGGAGGAAGGTCCTCCCCGCAAGGGCAAGAAGAGGGCGGCCTCCAAAGACTTGGAGGTCGAAGCATCAAAAGGGACAAGATTACCCTCTCCGATGACTCGGAGTTAGACGCTGAAGCCGTCCAGAAGCTTCGTCACCGGACTAAGCCCCGCCCCGACTCGTAAGTAGTCCGGGATTTTTCACATGCATACAATCTCTCTGAACTGCAATGATAACTCTAAGTTCTGTTTTATAGCCCGGACCATGACCTCCCCCAGCCATCCTCGTCCTCAGGGGATCTACCATCGGAGATGATGGAGATCGAGTTTCCTCCACTAGCTTCCCCGCCGCATAAGGCGGGTGATGCTGAAGTGTCATCCCGCAGGCCCTCCCCGGGCCTTGAAGAGACACGAGGGGGGCGACTTAAAGGTGTCGAAGGGCAATACCTCGGGTGCCAAAGGACTGGGAGTACGGTCCCCTCGGAGAATGGCGACGATAACCCCGATCAATCCGTCTCCCAGCCGCATACAACTCCGGAGACCCACATGGCTCCAGGGGCTAGTGAACGATCCCCCTGCAGGAGGGAGCAGAGCGGCGACCTCTGTTAATCCGGAGGCACCGAATACCGCGGCGGACGCACTGCAAAGTGCACCCATCCTGGATGAGCACCATATCTTGATGAATACGGTTGCTGAGAAGATTCAGTCCGCCAAGAGTGGGCTGGACGAAGCCTTTACCAGCTTGCTAGCATGCTTCAAGGTACGTAATGTAATGTTTTTGATCATTTTTATGAAAATATGCCTGTATATAGATAGTAGCCCCTGAGACTCTATTCGGTTTTTGAAAGAAAAGTGAACAGAGGATCAATAATCGGTTGTCAGGTGGTAACATACTATTGTATTTGGATTAAAACAGGCCTCTCTATTATTGGCGATTGCACGGTCTGCGGAAGTTTCTAAACTCAAACGGAAATTAGAGCGAGCCTATGAGGACCTAGTCCTTGTTAACAAGCGGCTCGACTAGGCGCAAGGTATAAAATACATCTTACTTCATGCCTGTTTATATCAATGCCATGCGGAAGTTTCAAGAGCTGCAATGTGCGTGTTTGTATAGATGGTGTCGCCGCGGTGGAGACCCTCAGGGGCGAGCTTGCCCAAGCCAAGGAGCAAGCGAGGATAATCAAGACGGTCGCTGATAAAGTGGTTGCAGACTTAACGGCCGAACAGACCGTCCGACACCGCATTGAGGAGCGGGTGACCGAGGTGGAGCAGAAGCTCAAGGACACCGCCCGCAAGTGCGAGTCCTTAGAAGAGGAAAATAAGGTGAAGGGGATCGAACTCGCCAAGGCCCTTCAAGACGCCAAGGAGGCGCGGTACGAATCTCGTGTAGTGCACGAGGAAATCCATCAAGCCGGACAGATAGCGGCTGGTAAGCCCTTTCTTTTACAGGCTAAATTTGGGGATCAGAGGTATGCCTTACTTAATCAACTATGGAGTTCTCCAGACACGTATACGGACCTGCCGAAGAGTGCCGCGGACGCCGCCCAATTCTTTCGGGCCCAGGAGGGGTACATGATGGAGCAGCACTTATGGTTGCAGTTTACGGGGCAGGAGCGGCCCGCACTGCTAAATGACCAGATGGCACAATGGGCGGAGCTGGATAAGATGTCTAGCGCGGCCATGAGGGACGTCATAGTGCGGTTCTGGCCGACCAAAGCCATTCCAGACAGGTACTTCGGCCTTGTGCAGCGTCTCATTGATGCGCTGCCCCGAATTGACACCGTCAAGAGGTGGTCCTACATAGAAGGAGCGAGAATGGCCTTTACCCATGTCAAGATGCACTGGGCGAAGATGAAGGCCGAAAAGGTGGCAGTTGAAGGTCTGCCCAAAAGCAAGGAACACTCCACACCGGAGCGCTATTTTGAGGACGTACTAAAAGGTGCCCGCCTCATAGAAGGCCAATGCTCTAAGGATGTAGTGTTCTAGTAAATGAGTCCGAACTATCCGGAAGTTTGTATTATGAACTAAGGCTTTTTGTAAAATATTCATGCCTTTAAGAAGAATTTTATCCTCCTATGCTGCCTTTTTTATACCTGAGAGTTCCCAGTCATCGGCTTCAACCCCCATGTAGATACTACTGGGGTGTTCGGTATTGCACATGACTAGACTTAACCCAATGTCTTGGTCCGTAAAGGAGGTGTCAGTGCAGCGAACCAGGCAATCAGACTATGTGATTTTATTGCTCTCGTCTAGCCATAGGAATTTAACGATGGGTCTACAAAGTAGCCCCTGGTATGTACGCAGCTGGCCGGATACGAATGCGTTACATATGTCACCGGAAAACAGTCCTCCGTGTAATACGGAAAAAATCGCTAAAGATTTTAATAAGTCGCCGAGTGGCTGACCAGCTCTCGCCGCATCATGACAGTCAGTTTTCGGCTTTCTCTACTGAGGTGCTTAACCGGACGAACCAGAAACACAATCGCAGTAGTTCTCCCTTTACTACCCTAGCCGATTAGACGGAATGTAAGGTAGCAAGCATAGGAGCCGGGCAACCCAACTATTGACCAAAGACATGATTCGGAGCCGATGCATATAGTGCCAAACTTGGGACACCGAACTGTACTATAAAGCTGTTCGGACTTTTGTTTGGCAACACATGTGTTGCCATATAGAGCCCCTGGTAATTTGTGCTGAGGTGTGTGCGTGAGGCAACTGGATAGACGGAATAAAGTCTATAAGTAAAGAAAATGTCGAATAAGAATTTGGTTCACTGAAATCTGATTGATACGTCAAAACATAATCTTACAGAAGGTACCATAATTACCAAGGCCATTTTACATGCCAGGGGTCTAAGGCAAAGGGGAAGAGCTCTATACAGGTTCCTGAGTGAAGTTGTGGTATACAAAATCCTTTGCACCATCCTGCCGCACGTCTGCGCCGCTTTCGCGTGAGCAAGAAAGATTCCTTGAGAGGAATGGACTTTGACTATTTGCATGAAATCGGGCTCTGAGAGAGTCCTTGTGAGTCTGTAGGATGATTAAGTTTTAATTCCCCTGTGGTAAAAGAGAAAAAATAATTAAACAAAGGGGAAGGTCGTATAGGGTCGGACCATACTATAGGCCTGCCCGTATTGTGCCTCCGCTGACGCCCATGGTATTTTGAGTGCAAAATTGTGCACGTGCGGTACGAACTTCGCAGATGTACATGGCGATCGACGGAGGCAAAACTGCTAATCCAGATATGGAATTGCCGAGCCATTAGTATGCGGAATTGGCCGGCCTCATGTAGTAGAGCCCGGCGGCCTAATAGCCAATGAGGTCTGTGGCTTGACGGGACCGCTTTGTACTTCGGCCGCAATGGCCGCGATATGCTCCTCAGTACGGAGGGAGTGTTCCGTGTTTCCGTTGATTGTAATGACGCCACGTGGATTGGGCATCTTAAGCTTGAGATAGGCGTAGTGCGGGACCGTGTTAAAGCGGGTGAAAGCGGTTCGTCCAAGCAGTGCGTGATAGCCACTACGGAACGAGACGATATCGAAGATCAAGTCTTCGCTTTGGAAGTTGTCGGGTGAACCGAAGATGACTTCCAGTGTGATTGAGCACCAGGTATTACTCCTTTGAAGGTAGTTTTAGTGGGCTTGATTCTTGACAGATCAATGCCCAATTTGCGGACAGTGTCTTGATAGAGTAGATTGAGACTGTTGCCGCCGTCCATGAGGACTCGTGTGAGATGGAATCCGTCGATGATTGGATCGAGGACCAGAGCTGCCGAACCTCCATGACGGATACTGGTTGGGTGGCCCTTACGATCGAAGGTGATCTGCAAGCCGACCATGGGTTGAATTTTGGGGCGACCGGCTCTACGGCATAGACGTCCTGTAATGCGCACTTGCGCTCCCTCTTAGGGATATGTGTGACGTATATCATATTCACTGTTTTTACCTCATGGGGAAATTGCTTCTGTCCCCCTGTGTTAGGTTGACGAGGCTCATAGTCATCGTCGTCGCTAGGCGGCCCTTTCTCCTTGTGCTTGGCGTTGAGTTTACCGGCCTGTTTAAAGACCCAACAACTTCTATAGGTATGATTGGCGGGTTTATCGGGGGTGCCATGAATCTGGCAGGGCCGATCAAGTATTTTGTCTAAACTGGATAGGCCATCTCGATTTGCCTTGAATGGCTTCTTCCGTTGACCAGGTTTGGAGCCACTGAATCTGGCGTTGACCGCCATGTCTTGGATTCCTTCGTTATTGTTTTGGCGCTTGTGTTTGTTGCATCGTGGCTTGCTATTGCCGTCCCTGGGTTCGGAGGTGCCAGGGTCACTGGTACTATTGCTTCTACGAGCAAGCCAGCTATCCTCTCCCACACAGAAGCGGGTCATAGGTGTTGTAAGGGCTGCCATGGACTTCGGCTTTTCATGGCAGATGTGTCGGGTGAGCCACTCATCTCGGACACTATGTTTGAAGGCCGCGAGGGCTTCTGCGTTCGGACAATCCACAATCTGGTTCTTTTTGATTAAGAACCTGGTCCAGAGCTGCCGGGCTGATTCTCCGGGTTGCTGGATTATGTGACTAAGATCATCGGCGTTTGGGGGCCGAACATAGGTACCTTGGAAGTTGTCTCTGAATGCATCCTCCAAGTCTTCCCAGCTACCAATAGAGTTATCTGGTAGGCTGTTCAGCTAGTGCCGTGCCGACCCCTTGAGTTTTAGGGGGAGGTACTTGATGGCATGTAGATCATCACCGCGTCCCATGTGAATGTGGAGAAGAAAATCTTCGATCCTTACTGCGGGATCTGTAGCGCCATCATATGATTCGATGTTCACGGGTTTAAACCCTTATAGGAATAGGTGTTCCGTTACCTCATCGGTGAAGCATAGGGGGTGTGCGGTGCCTTTGTATCGTCCAACGTCATAGCGCAGTTCGGATGAAGTCCGTATGCGGTTTTCAACCCGAGCATGATTATGTTTGTCGCGCCAGACTTGATAGCCATCTTCTCGCGCTGGGGCACGCCCCCGTGATTCGTAGATTGATCTGGCCTGACCGGCTCTATTGTCCAGGTCATGACATAGGTCATAAGTGTATCCCCGAGCTGTTTTTTCTCTGCTTTTACTGCGAGGTGGTGCGGGCTGGTGTTCGTCTGGAGTTGCCTCCCGGCCACGTGGTGGTCGGTCAGGTCCGTCAGCCGCGTAATGCACGGGTGGTATGGGCTCCAGTGCCTCATCATCGAATTGGGGTAGCATCTTATGCTTCGGGTAACTCTTTGTTGGGTGTTTGAGGCTGTATTCTTCGGCTGCCAGGACATTAGTCCATCTGTCCTTGAGCAGATCTTGGTCAGCTTGAAGTTGCTGCTGCTTCTTATTTAGGCTTCTTGCGGTGGCTATTAGCCGGCGCTTAAAGCGCTCTTGTTCAAGGGGTTCCTCTGGCACAATAAAATCTTCGTCGCCGAGGCTCACGTCGTCCTTGGAGAGTGGTAGATATTTGCTATCCTCCGAGTCTTCGTTCCCTGCTTGCTCGTCGGGGTCAACTTGACCGTCCTCCCGATCATCCTGTTCGGATGTTGGTTCGATGGGGTATTTTTGGTCTTCGGCGTTCTCCGGAGTACCATTGTCTCTGGTGCCGGTATTGCTATCTTTTCGCGATGCGATTTAGAGTGGCGCCACTGACGTCGACGCTTTGGTGGTATCTCAGGAGGTATGTCCTCGACTAGATTCTCATCATCGTCGTCGCCTTCTTTAGCTGTGTCCACCATGTGCACATCGTATGAGGAAGTGGCTGTCCAGCGTCCGGTGAACGGTGGGTTTTGGGACTACTCCTCTGTGGCATTGTCGTCCATACCGTCGATGTCTTCAGAGGCGTAATCAAGCATGTCGGTGAGATCCTCAACAGTGGCTACGAAGTGAGTGGTGGGTGGCAAGTAAAATTCCCTATTTTCAGCCCCTAATCCGGGCTGGGCACAATTCGGAAGCGGTTCCTCTATGATGGCGAGGGATCGCATTAAGTCCGAAGCCTCATTTAATAACATGGTTTGGACGGGGACAGAAGTTTCCTTACCGAGCTCGCATGACGCGAACTTCGCGGGTTCGGAGCTAGTGTCGAGAGAAGAGTCCGGCTGTGTGATAACTGTTGGAGATGCTGTTCTCTCCGGTCCTCCAGTGGTGGGCTCTACAGCCGCAGAGAGTCCGACGGGCTCTAGACTCCCGTCTCCGGACCTGGTGACGCGCTCCGGATCTAAGGCCGGAGCAGTGGTTGGGGCCGCGAACCCTTGGAAGATCAAGTCTCCTCGGATATCAACGACATAGTTTAGATTTCCAAAACTAATCTGGTGACCAGGGGCATAGCTGTTGATCTGTGATACGTCTCCAGCGCACCTATAATTTTTTATTATTCCATGCTATTATATTACCCGTTTTGGATGTTTATAGGCTTTACTTTACACTTTTGTATCATTTTTGGGACTAACCTACAAACCGGAGGCCCAGCCTGAATTGCAGTTTTTTTGCCTATTTCAGTGTTCTGAAGGAAAGGAATATCAAACGGAGTCCAAACGGAATGAAACCTTCAGGAGCGATCTTTTTGGAACAAACGTGATCTAGAGGACTTGGAGTGGACGCCAAGCAACAGAGGAGGCGGCCACGAGGGTGCCCGGCGCGCCCCCACCCTCGTGGGCCCCTCGAGCGTCCACCGACCTACTTCTTCCTCCTATATATACCCATGTACCCCGAAAACATCCAGGAGCACCACGAAAAACTATTTCCACCGCCGCAACCTTCTGTATCCGCGAGATCCCATCTTGGAGCCTTTGTCGGTGCTCCGCCGGAGGGGGAATCGACCATGGAGGGCCTCTACATCATCTCCAAGGCCTCTCCGATGAGTTGTGAGTAGTTTACCACAAACCTTCGGGTCCATAGTTATTAGATAGATGGCTTCTTCTCTCTCTTTGAATCTCAATACAAAGTTCTCCTCGATCTTCTTGGACATCTATTCGATGTAACTCTTTTTGTGGTGTATTTGTTGACATCCTATGAATTGTGGGTTTATGATCAAGTTTATCTATGAGAAATATTTGAATCTCCTCTGAATTCTTTTATGTGTGATTAAGTTATTTTTGCAAGTCTCTTCGAATTATCAGTTTGGTTTGGCCTACTAGATAGATCTTTCTTGCAATGGGAGAAGTGCTTATCTTAGGGTTCAATCTTGCGGTGTCCTTTCCCAGTGACAACAGGGGCAGCAAGGCAAGTATTGTATTGTTGCCATCGAGGATAAAAAGATGGGTTTTATATCATATTGCATGCGTTTATCCCTCTACATCATGTCATCTTTCTTAATGTGTTACTCTGTTCTTTATGAACTTATTACTCTAGATGCAAGTAGGAGTCGGTCGATGTATGGAGTAATAGTAGTAGATGCAGGTTGGAGTCGGTCTACTTGTCACGGACGTGATGCCTATATACATGATCATGCCTAGATAATCTCATAACTATGCGCTTTTCTATCAATTGCTCGACAGTAATTTGTTCACCCACCGTAATACTTATGCTATCTTGAGAGAATCCACTAGTGAAACCTATGGCCCGTGGGTCTATCTTTTATCATATAAGTTTACCATCTACTTTTATTTGCATCTTTACTTTTCCAATCTATATCATAAAAATACCAAAAATATTTATCTTATCATATTATCTCTATCAGATCTCACTTTCGCAAGTGGCCGTGAAGGGTTTGAATACAATAGTTTAAAACCAATAAAATAAAGAATGAGTTCATTACAGTACCTTATGTGGTGGTTTTTCTTTCTTGCACTGACGGAGCTTATGAGATTTCCTGTTGAGTTTTGTGTTGTGAAGTTTTCAAGTTTTGGGTAAAGATTTGATGGACTATGGAATAAGGAGTGGCATGAGCCTAACCTTGGGGATGTCCATGGCACCCCAAGATATTCAAGGATAACCAAAAGCCTAAGCTTGGGGATGCCCCGAAAGGCATCCCCTCTTTCGTCTTCGTCTATCGATAACTTTACTTGGAGCTATATTTTTATTCGCCACATGATATGTGTTTTGCTTGGAGCGTCCTGTATGATATTAGTCTTTGCCTTTTAGTTTACCACAATCATCCTTTCTGTACACACCTTTTGGGAGAAACCCACTTGATTGGAATTTATTAGAATACTCTATGTGCTTCACTTATATCTTTTGAGATAGATAGTTTTGCCCTAGTGCTTCACTTATATCTTTTAGAGCATGGCGGTGTCCTAATTTTGAAGAAATTGTTGATCTCTCATGCTTCACTTATATTATTTTGAGAGTCTCTTAGAACAGCATGGTATTTGCTATGGTTATAAAATTGGTCCTAGAATGATGAGCATCCAAGTTGGGTATAATAAAAACTATCATAGGAAGTGAATTGGATGCTATGATCAATTTGATACTTGATAATTGTTTTTGAGATATGGAGGTGGTGATATTAGAGTCATGCTAGTTGGGTAATCGTGAATTTAAAGAATACTTGTGTTGAAGTTGGCAAGTCCCATAGCATGCACGTATGGTAACCGTTGTGTAACAAATTTGAAATATGAGGTGTTCTTAGATTGTCATCCTTAAGAGTGGCGGTCGGGGACGAGCGATGCTCTTTTCCTACCAATCTATCCCCCTAGGAGCATGCGCGTAGTGCTTGGTTTTTGCTGACTTGTAGATTTTTGCAATAAGTATATGAGTTCTTTATGACTAATGTTGAGTCCATGGATTATACGCACTCTTACCTTTCCATCATTGCTAGCCTCTTCGGTACCGTGCATTGCCCTTTCTCACCTTGAGAGTTGGTGCAAACTTCGTCGGTGCATCCAAACCCCGTGATACGATACGCTCTATCACACATAAACCTCCTTATATCTTCCTCAAAACAGCCACCATACCTACCTATTATGGCATTTCCATAGCCATTCCGAGATATATTGCCATGCAACTTTCCACCGCATCATCATTGTCATATTGCTTTGCATGATCATGTAGTTGACATTGTATGTGGCAAAGCCACCATGCATAATTTTTCATACATGTCACTCTTGATTCATTGCCCATCCCGGTACACTGCTGGAGGCATTCGTATAGGGTCATATCTTGTTCTAGTTTTGAGTTGTAATTCATGAGTTGTAAATAAATAGAAGTGTGATGATCATCACTATTAGAGCATTGTCCCCCCAAAAAAAGAAAGGCCAAAAAGAAAAAGAAAAAGAAAGGCCCAAAAAAGGAAAGGCCAAAGAAAAAAAAGAAAGGCCCAAAAAAATAAAAAAAATAAAAAGAAAAAGAAAATAAAAAAGGGGGCAATGTTACTATCCTTTTCCACACTTGTGCTTCAAAGTAGCACCATGTTCTTCATATAGAAAGTCTTTTATGTTGTCACTTTCATATACCAGTGGAAATTTTTCATTATAGAACTTGGCTTGTATATTCATACGATGGGCTTCCTCAAAATGCCCTAGGTCTTCATGAGCAAGAAAGTTGGATGGACAACCACTTAGTTTGTTTTGTTGAGCTTTCATACATGTATAGCTCTAGTGCATCCGTTGCATGGCAATCCCTACTCCTCATATTGACATCAATTGATGGGCATCTCCGTAGCCCGTTGATTATCCTCGTCAATGTGAGACTTTCTTACTTTTTTGTCTTCTCCACACAACCTCCATCATCATATTATATTCCACCCATAGTGCTATATCCATGGCTCACGCTCATGTATTGGGTGAAAGTTGAAAAAAGTTTGAGATTACTAAAGTATGAAACAATTGCTTGGCTTGTCATCGGGGGTGTGCAAGATGAGAGCATTTTTGTGTGACAAAAATGCAAGCATGACCAAACTATATGATTTTGTAGGGATGAACTTTCTTTAGCCATGTTATTTTGAGAAGACATGATTGCTTAGTTAGTATGCTTGAAGTATTACTATTTCTTATGTCAATATGAACTTTTATTTTGAATCATTTGGATCTGAACATTCATGCCACAATAAAGAAAATTACATTGAGAATTATGCTAGGTAGCATTCCACATCAAAAATTCCGTTTTTATCATTTACCTACTCGAGGACGAGCAGGAATTAAGCTTTGGGATGCTTGATACGTCTCCAACTTATCTATATTTTTTGATTGTTCCATGCTATTATATACCCGTTTTGGACGTTTATGGGCTTTACTTTACACTTCTATATCATTCTTGGGACTAACCTACTAACCAGAGGCCCAGCCCGAATTGCTGTTTTTTTGCCTATTTCGGTGTTTCGAAGGAAAGGAATATCAAACGAGTCCAAACGAAATGAAACCTTCGGGAGTGATCTTTTTGGAACAAACGTGATCCATGGGACTTGGAGTGGACGTCAAGCAATAGAGGAGGCGGCCACGAGGGTGCCCGGTGCGCCCCCTGGAGGTGGGTGCACCCCCCACCCTCGTGGGCCCCTCGAGCGTCCTCCGACCTACTTCTTCCTTCTATATATACCCATGTACCCCGAAAACATCCAGGAGCACCACGAAAAACTATTTCCACCGCCGCAACCTTCTGTATCCGCGAGATCCCATCTTGGAGCCTTTGTCGGTGCTCCGCCGGAGGGGGAATCGACCACGGAGGGCCTCTACATCATCTCCAAGGCCTCTCCGATGAGTTGTGAGTAGTTTAACACAGACCTTCAGGTCCATAGTTATTAGTTAGATGGCTTCTTCTCTCTCTTTGAATCTCAATACAAAGTTCTCCTCGATCTTCTTGGAGATCTATTCGATGTAACTCTTTTTGCGGTGTGTTTGTCGAGATCCGATGAATTGTGGGTTTATGATCAAGTTTAGCTATGAGAAATATTTGAATCTCCTTTGAATTCATTTAGTGTGATTAAGTTATCTTTGCAAGTCTCTTCGAATTATCAGTTTGGTTTGGCCTACTAGATTGATCTTTCTTGCAATGGGAGAAGTGCTTAGCTTTGGGTTCAATCTTGCGGTGTCATTTCCCAGTGACAGCAGGGGCAACAAGTTACGTATTGTATTGTTGCCATCGAGGATAAAAAGATGGGGCTTATACCATATTGCATGAGTTTATCCCTCTACATCATGTCATCTTTCTTAATGCGTTTCATCTGTTCTTTATGAACTTAATACTCTAGATGCAGGCAGGAGTCGGTCGATGTGTGGAGTAATAGTAGTAGATGCGGGTGGGAGTCGGTCTAGTTGTCATGGACGTGATGCCTATATACACGATCATGCCTAGATAATGTCATAATTGTGCGCTTTTCTATCAATTTCTTGACAGTAATTTGTTCACCCACCGTAATAATTATGCTATGTTGGGAAAAGCCACTAGTGAAACCTATGGCCCCTGGGTCTATCTTTTATCATATAAGTTTACCATCTACTTTTATTTGCATCTTTACTTTTCCAATATATATCGTAAAAATACCAAAAATATTTATCTTACCATATTATCTCTATCAGATCTCACTTTCGCAAGTGGCCGTGAAGGGATTGACAACCCCTTTATTGTGTTGGTTGCGAGGTTCTTTTTGTTTGTGTAGGTGCGTGGGACTTTTGAGGAGCCTCCTACTTGATTGATACCTTGGTTCTCAAAAACTGAGGGAAATACTTACGCTACTTTCCTGCATCACCCTTTCCTCTTCAAGGAAAACCAACGCAAGCTCAAGACGTAGAAATCTGCTCTAGGTGGCCAACCGAGTTGGCACGCAGTGTGAAGCTGCCGAATACAAAGATCTGGCCGGGGAGAAAAATCTCCTTCACAAAAGCATTGTTGTGGATGATCGATGGAGCCATCGAGCCTGTCGATAACGGCACAGTGGAACTCTCAATGAAAGCACCAATGTCAGTGTCAAAACTGGTAGATCTCGGGTAGGGGGTCCCAAACTATGCGTCTAAGGATCGATAGTAATAGGAGGCAGGGGACACAATGTTTACCCAGGTTCGGGCCCTCTTAATGGAGGTAATACCCTACTTCCTGCTTGATAGACTATGATGGATATAGGGGTTACAAGAGTTTATCTACCTCGAGATCGTGATGGCTAAACCCTAGATGTCTAGCATGTATGATTATGATTGCCTCTACGGACTAAACCCTCCAGTTTATATAGACACTGGAGGGGGCTAGGGTTGCACAAGGTCGGTTTACAGCGGAAGGAAACTACACATCCGGACGCCAAGCTTGACATCCATGCAATGGAGAGTCCCATCTGGATACGGAAGAAATCCTTCTGTCTTGTATCTTTACGGCCCATCAGTCCAGCGCATGTCACATAAGCTGGCTCCCCGAGGACCTAGTAGTACAGAACTCCCTCACCCGTAGCGATGCTTAACTCTGTCCGAATCATGTTAGCAATTGCCACATTTTATGATTATGAAATATGGCAAATGGACGTTAAAGCTGCATTCCTTGATGGTTTTATTAAAGAAGAGTTGTATATGATGCAACCAGAAGGTTTTGTCGATCCTAAAGGTGCTAACAAAGTGTGCAAGCTCCAGCAATCCATCTATGGATTCGTGCAAGCATCTCGAAGTTGGAATATACGCTTTTATGAGGTGATCAAAGCATATGGTTTTATATAGACTTTCGGAGAAGCCTGTATTTAAAAGAAAGTAAGTGGGAGCTCTGTAGTATTTCTAATATTATACGTGGATGACATATTGTTGATTGGAAATGATATAGAATTTTTGGATAGCATAAAAGGATACTTCAATAAGAATTTGTTTTCAATGAAAGACCTCGGTGAAGTTGCTTACATATTGGGCATCAAGATCTATAGGGATAGATCAAGACGCTTAATAGGACTTTCACAAAGCACATCCCTTGACCAAATTTGAAGAAGTTCAAAATGGATTAGTCAAAGAAAGGGTTCTTGCCTGTGTTACAAGGTGTGAAGTTAAGTAAGACTCAAAACCCGACCACGCAGAAAATAGAAAGAGAATGAAAGTCATTCCCTATGCCTCTGCCATAGGTTCTATAAAGTATGCTATGTTGTGTACCAGACCTATTGTGTACCTTGACATGAGTTTGGCAAGGGGGTATGATAGTGATCCAGGAGTGGATCACTGGACAGCGGTCAAAGTTACCTTAATTACCTAAGAGGACTAAGGAAATATTTCTCAGTTATGGAGGTGATAAAGAGTTCATCCTAAAGAATTACGTCAATGCAAGCTTTTACACCCATCCAGATGAATCTGAGTCTCAATCTGGATACGTATTGAAAGTGGGAGCAATTACCTAGAGTAGCTCCATGCAGAGCATTGTAGACATAGATTTTTGCGAAATACATACGGATCTGAATGTGGGAGGCCTGTTGACTAAACCTCTCTCACAAATGATCACACCTTAGTACTCTTTGGGTGTTAATCACATAGCGATGTGAACTATATTATTGACTCTAGTGAACTCTTTGGGTATTGGTCACATGGCGATGTGAACTATGGGTGTTAATCACATGACGATGTGAACTAGATTATTGACTCTAGTGCAAGTGGGAGACTGAAGGAAATATGCCCTAGAGGCAATAATAATGTTGTTATTTTATATTTCCTTATATCATGATAAATGTTTATTATTCATGCTAGAATTGTATTAACCGGAAACTTGATACATGTGTGGATACATAGACAAAACACCGTGTCCCTAGTAAGCCTCTACTAGACTAGCTCGTTAATCAAAGATGGTTAAGTTTCCTAGCCATAGACATGTGTTGTCATTTGATGAACGGGATCACATCATTAGGAGAATGATGTGTTGGACAAGACCCATCCGTTAGCTTAGCATATTGATCGCTGAGTTTTATTGCTATTGCTTTCTTCATGTCAAATACATATTCCTTCTACTATGAGATTATGCAACTTCCGGATACCAGAGAAATACCTTGTGTGCTATCAAACGTCACAATGTAACTGGGTGATTATAAAGATGCTCTACAGGTATCTCTGAAGGTGTTTGTTGGGTTGGCAGAAATCAAGATTAGGATTTGCCACTCCGAGTATCGAAGAGGTATCTCTGGGCCCTCTCGATAATGCACATCATATGCAGCCTTGCAAGCAAAGTGACTAATGAGTTAGTTACAAGATGATCTATTACGGAACGAGTAAAGAGACTTGCCGGTTATGAGATTGAACTAGGTATGTGGATACCGATGGTCGAATCTTGAGTAAGTAACATACCGATCGATAAAGGAACCAACGTATGTTGTCATAACGGTTCGACCGATAAAGATCTTCATAGAATATGTAGGAGCCAATCTGAGCATCCAGGTTCCACTATTGTTTATTGACCGGAGAGGTGTCTGGGTCATGTCTACATAGTTCTCGAAGCTGTAGGGTCCGCACGCTTAATGTTCGATGATGATTTAGTATTATATGAGTGATTTCGTGACCGAATGTTGTTCGGAGTCCCGGATGAAATCACGGACATAACGAGGAGTCTCGAAATGGTCGAGAGGTAAAGATTGATATATAGGACGATGGTATTCGGACACCGGAAGTGTTCCGGGTACATATTGGGTCATCGGAAGGGGTTCCGGACAACCCCGACAAAAGATATGGGCCTTATGGGCCAAGAGGGGAAACGCACCAGCCACAGGGGGCTGGTGCGCCCCCCCCCTCATATGGGCCGGCCAAGAAGGAGAAGGAAAGAGGGGAAGGTAAAGGAAAAAGAGGGAATATGATTCCCCTTCCTTCCCTCTCCCCTCTCTTTCTTCCCCCCTCTGGCAGATAAGAAAGGGGGGGCGCCGGCCATAGGAAGGCCCCAAGTAGGATTCGGCCTACTTGGGCGCCTCCCTGGCTGCCTCCCCTCTCCCCCACCAATATATATGTGGGGGGCGCCCCGAGAACAGACCAGACAATTGCCTAGCCGTGTGCGGCGCCCGCCTCCATCATTTATTCCCACGGTCATATATTCGTAGTGCTTAGGCGAAGCCCTGCGCGGATCACTTCACCATCACCGTCACCACGCGGTCATGCTGACGGAACTCATCTACTACCTCGACAACTTGCTGGATCAAGAAGGCAAGGGACGTCACCGAGCTGAACGTGTGCAGAACTCGGAGGTGCCATACGTTCGGTACTTGATCAGTCAGGGCTAGAAGAAGTTTGACTACATCAACTGCGTTGTCAAATGCTTCCGCTTTCGGTCTACGAGGGTACGTGGACACAATCTCCCCCTCTCGTTGCTATGCATCTCCTAGATAGATCTTGCGTGAGCGGTAGGATTTTTTTTTGAAATTAGATGCTACGTTTCCCAACAGTTATTTGGACACATCCCCACTCCGATACGAAGCAAGCACCTCTTGATGGGTGACTTCCCGAACACAAACTAATATCATTTTTATCCCAACACCAATACATGGTTGTAAGCATTAACACCTCATCCCCGTACCTTCTTATTATTGTAAGTGTTTGAATCACAATTTTCTTACTGATTCGGTCAAAAGCTGGATTTGACACTTTGGCAAAGCTTGCTAGAGACCATTGCTTCAAGGGAGTCTTCCTCTCGTGGGTTCGATACCCAGGGTCACCTCTGGGGAAATAGGTGCGGGATACCCTTTCTTGTTCCAATACCGGATCAATAAAAGGAGATACTAGAGGTCGAGAAGGGACGAAAGATATCCCAGATTGGAGGAGTTGAATGTGATCATTTTAGCCCACATGCATCTCATTGGGGGTGAATTGAGTAGCTTCTCCTTCAGATGACAAATTTCAAGGCTGGTTGTTATCTATCTCAACTCGGAGGAAGAAGATGATGAGGACCCACTTGATGAAGCCCACTATGCCCAAAGAATGAGGCTGTGTGAGGAGGAATCGGTCAACCTCTGGTACATACTTCCGCCACGTGATGCCTACGTCAGGATGCCATTCATGACCCGCCTGACACAGACGAATGTTAACCGCCATGTCATGGTATGTTACTTAGTATAATAATTTAATGGTACTATATTAGTTCCATGGATTGCTTTGTGTGGTAATCTTGTGATATGCTTAGTGTAGAATTTGACGATACGCTTAATGTAGTAATGTGATATGCTTAGTGTAGCAATGTGATGATATTCTTAGTGTAGTAATGTGGTGATAAGCTTAGTGTTGAATCTCATGATATATGTGAATTGAAGTGTATGCTTTGTTAATGATTGCACATGCATGACATGCTCATTTATCATATTTGTTTTTTCAGAAATTACCTAAGAGGCTATGTGTGAGCTATGGCATTGAGTCAGATGAAGTAGGCCTTGCTAAACTACGCCTTACCATAAGGGGCTCCATCACCACCTATGCTTACGCGGTGGACACGAACGGTCGCATTTTCTTCAGTGCGTCCGGTTGGAACAACTTCCTTGCTGACACGGATCTTCAGGTTGGACAGACCGTTTTAGTCAATATTAGAACACTCCGCGCCATGACTTGAGGATGACGCTCGTCATCGACCTCACTTAAAAGTATGTGTATGGCGGGGCCATCGCGGGGCCATCGATGCTAAATGAACTACTTATTAACTATTTGTTAGCTCATGTTTGTGAGGATGTTGTCGTTTATTAGCGATATCAACTACTGTTTGTGAGATTGTCACTTATTAACTCATAATGTTCTATTAAGTGGTATATATTATTCTACCATGTAAATTTTTTTGCTGCACGAAATGTTCGTGACATGCAAAGTACATTGCATGTTGCTAAGTGAGCGATATAGTGGTGGCGTTGTCCACGCGGCACGCCAACAACACATACAATATAGCTCTTAGGTTGCCACACCGGCACTATTTTTCAACAATGGCACCATATTGGTGGCGTCATGTGTCCACGCCAGTAATACCCTTTTTGGCACGCCATAGCTAGGCTTTTTCACACTAGTGATGTGTTGCCATGGTGGCGACTTTTTGTAGTGCCTTCACCATATCTATTCCAAGAATGTTTTCAAGGTTACTTACGTTCATTTTTTTGCCATGGAAAAAATGATATTTCTAACACTTTAACCTTGTAAGAACATGGAAAATTTAACTTGTAGCATGGTAAATTTACTTTTATATCAATGGCAATTTTTACCTTCTATTTTCTATGTGACATGGCAAATTTACATTTACATATGACTAATTTATATTTTCAATAATGGCAATTTTACCTTTTATTTTGCCATCGCAAATTTACCTTTCAAATTTGCCATGGCAAATTTAACTAAATTTGCATGCCAAACTTACTTTTACATATGGAAAATTTACATATATTACTAATGGCAAATTTACTTTCATTTACCATGACAAATTTATACTGCGGGCCATCGAAAATTTACTTTTTGTTTGCCATGTCAATTTCATGAATTTTGATCTACATAATATGGCATTTCTTGTCAAAATTAATGGACTAATCACATGGCAATTTGTATGGATTTTCATTTTCTCTGGGACATGAAAAATTACTCTTTTATTAATTTCATGAAATTTGATCTACATAATATGGCAAACTAAAACTATATGTTTGTCATAAGGTTATAATCACCATAAACTCATAAGGCATCACACCATATTAATTATCGTGTGGTTGCCATGCTATTTTCCGAAAGTTGTTGCCATGACAAACTAGTGGGATCATGGCAAATTTTGTCTGTTTTTCATACACAAACCCCTAAAGTTTTTGCAATTTTAGTATGCGTCTGCCATGGCATTTTTTGTATTTTTTCAACCTACATGGAAAATTTCTCATACCAAATATGCCACTTTTAACTGAAATACCATGGCAATTTATCAATATGAATATGCCATGTCATTTTTGTTCATAATCTTGTGTTTGTACGGTTCATTTCTAGATTTGCATGACATTTTCCATGGCAATTTCCTAACATAATTTTTTGCCATGTCAACATGTGAGCATTACCAAAGATATTGTAAATTTGGTGTCATGCTTTTTTTTAAGAAATGAAAAATGTTGTAAAACTTGCCGTTGTGCACAAAATAACATCATGGCAAATTGTAAAAAAAATGTTCTGCTAGAATGGTATTTCTTTTTGGGAAAACTATTGTTATAGAAATAAAAAATGGAGTAGCAACTTTTTACTAAATGGGTATAAGGTAGCCACTTGTCCAAAAATCCATTTACCATTATTCTATTTTTATGCCTTGCATTTTATGGCTCACCACATGGAAAATTCCTCTTTTTTGTACGTCGTTGGATTTTGTTATTAGCTTTTCAAAATGAAGTCCAAACACCAGTGTTTTAAGACTTGTGAGATCGTCACATGAAAACTGAGCCTTTCCTGCCCAATTTGAGGCTCAAACGATGTATTTATTAATCGGAGTTTCTTGCCTCCATAATCACACCCCACTAATTGTGTAGACACCTAAAACACCGCGGTGTAAAAGTTTATTTTAGAGCATCTCCAACAGCTCTGGTAAAAAAAACTTTCCGTAAAGTGATTTTACGGGATGTCCACAATTTTGGGTAAGTTGACATATGTGTTATTTTTTCAGTTCCTATAAAGTGGTTTGTGTGGTAGCACGACGACGACAATTGTGATAGCCTGACTTATTAGGGATGATAGACTACTCATATCAATAAGGAACTCCTTCTTTTCCTGGAGCCCATTCGGAAAGAACTCCAAAGTTAAGCATGCTCAGCTTGGAGTAGTTTCAGGATGGGTGACCGACCGGGAAGTTGCTCTACTTTCAGGATGGGTGACCGACCCGGAAGTTGCTCCTGGGTGCGCACGAGTGAGGACAAAGTGCGCAGAAAAGACTCGTGATCTGTGAGGCCAGTCTAGATTCCGCCAGTAGTAGCGACCACTGGCGGGTGTCTCCGGGGCGTTACAACAATGAACTCTGACGGTGGATGATAGCTGACGATGATGGTTGACGGCGGCAGGCGAGCGACCGATGCCGCGGCAATGGTCAACGGGGGCAGTCGGCATGCTGGCACAATGGTCACTTAGGTAGCAGTTTTTGTGCTTGTTAGCTGATGTGACACTTTTACGGAAAGGCCCATCTTTCCATTGATGGATGGAAAGTTTTGAAGAATTTAGAGGTCCTGTAAAAATTTACATGTTACGAAAATTGTTGAAAAGCATTTTTGGCTCTCAACTTTCCCAAACAGTGATTATTTTATGAATACGGGACATTGAGATGCTCTTAGCGAATCTTCAAGGCGGATGCATAAACCTCCCGCAATCACCCGTACCGCGTTGTCTGCACTATGGAAGCCATCCAACGCTGACTTGTTTCGGTCCGCGGGGCGGTCCGGATGAGATTTCTCCCGCAAACTGGAGACAAAAGTGTGGGAGGTTTGTGGAAGTCCAGACACCCGAAATGTACGACACAAGCATCCCTGGCCCACCCAATCCCCCCTCCCGGTCCCATTTCCTTCGACTTCGCCCCTTATCCCCCTTGCTTTGCGTCCGCATCCTCCACCTCCGACGCCGCTGTTGTTCGTCTCTGGCCGCCACAGAGGCATTGCCGGACGTCTGCAACCAGCACAGACGCGCCCGCTCGCTGTTCTGACGGATCTTTCAGCCCTGGTGCCGTTTGTACCCAGGTACACTCCGTCCCCTGTCAACGACCTCCATTGTGGACACCACACCCGGCAGGTGTTCGATCAAATATCATTGAGATTTTTTTCAAATGCTATGATGTTTTCTAGAGTACAAAGGCGGGTGAGCTACTCGACCATGGACGATGAGTTGTTGTGTGATGTGTGGCTGACCGTATCCGAGGATTACATAGGAAGGACCAGAGGGCCGCCCTACTGGGAGCAAGTGCATGAAAAATTTAATGTAGGAAAACACATTGCACCCTATGACATGTGCATCATTCAACGACGCAACGTGAGGTTGTTGTCATATCACTGGCGCGCTATCCAGGTCAGCATCGTCAAGTTTTGCAACTTGGTGAGTCAACTCGAGGTAAGGTGGCCAGTGCATAAAGACATGGAGGAGATGGTAAGTTTTACTTCCTCTAGCTGAACTTGTTGATTTATTCATTCACTCAATGTTGGTCTACACATTATATGTAGCCCGCCCGCGCCGCCATGGTGTACCGCAGGTCAGAGAGACGGTCAGTTACATGCAAACACTACTAGATGAAGCTGAAGGGGAAGTGATAGAGGCGGGGTGTCCCAATCTTTCGATGAGATGATAACTATCGATTTGGTGAAGATGACTTTGACGATCCGACTACAAACGTGCACGATGTTGCACCTTAGCAATCGCTAAACCAACTTCGAGAGGTTATTGACCACGCCGGAGCACAATCAACCTGACCACGAAGGTCTATTCCTGCAAGCAATCGAAGAACAAGTAAGAATATGATAAAAGCAATCTGAATATTGCGAGTATATATGAAGTATTGATAGATAAAGGTGGGGATCCGTAAGTGGTCTTGGTCTGGTCGTTGGACACAAACGAAGTACACGAAGTTGCAATGGCTAACTTTTAACTAAACAAATCCTAAGGGAAAAGCTACTAGATGGATCTACTTATATAGGAGCAAGGGGTGGCAGCCTAGGAGGTGGGAGGACGTCCCAAGGCAGCCTAAAACTAACCCTAGGTCGTACAAGGCCAATGGGCCCAAGTGGAGGTGATGCAACACCTTTGGACTTGTTGTTTGACTCGGATTCTGCTGCAGCGTCTGATTGTTTCATCGATATCTCAACGCTCCGGACGAATTTGAAGGTGAATCCAATTGGGCTGCAAAGAGCACGACATCTAGAATCCAACAAAAAAAATAATCACCCAATTCGGAGTCCGTATGAAAAAGTTGTTGGCGTTTTGAGTCAGGTATGTCTGTGCAGTCCGAATCTGAATCCAGAACGTGAAAGACTTGGACTCTATCTTCTCTTGGCCCAAAAGTGACGTGAAAGAACTTTTTGAACATCACTTAAACATCTCTTTCTCCCTTATCTTCATATGTGAATTGTACAAATATCTCATACACCTGCAATTAGACAAAACACAAAAGTGTGTGAAGTATTTTTGTTCTGGATAACATAAATAGATTATTGAATAGTTTGCACTAGAAATCACCTGACAAATATGCATGTATGCAATATTTTTTGTCGTATCCAAGGTAGTCATGTCCTCATCAGGAAGTATGTGTGAGAGCACATGATCCGTTCATGAAAAACTTGTTGGACATCCAGGATCTAGTCGAATTTGAGACCTTGTTGTACTAGACTTAATTTACATGCTATGTGTGGATGATTTGTGTTATTTTTTATCCGAACTTTGATGAATATTGGCCGGTTTACATGAATTTTGTCTGCTTTATTAAAGTGTGGTTTCAAATGTATGCGGCTAGCATCGGATAGCTGCCTTCTGCATCCGTGTCCACGGACAAGTCCCCTACCCGCAGACGGACGCGGCAGGATTTTTGGCAGTTGGAGATGCCCTAAGAGCAACTCCAACACGCTGACCCAAACGGCCGTGCACTTTTTCCCCTTTCATCCATTTGGGTCGGCCAGGCGGACGTGTGCGTCCACTTTTTGATTGGGTCGGTAGGTGCGCACAACGGGAGGCATACCCATTTTTGTCGATGTGGCCCAAACTGACTTAATCGCGCATAATTATACATAAATGGCCGGTCGAACGCCGGCCAAAGTCCACTTAAACATAACTATACATTAAAAAACTCTAACAAACGCTTGCACGCTGCCTAGTAGACCGCCTTGTCCTTGCCCTTGCCATTGTCATCGTTGCCGCCGGTGAGGTTGATGAAGACGGGAGGCGACCCAACCCAACCGAACGCGGCTTGATAGGCCACCAGGACAGCTTCCTCCGGCATTTGCTACTGCGGCGGCATTGCGGCAAGGCGGGTGCGCTCTTTCTCCTCCTCCTCGTGCCGTGGCGCCTCCTCCTCGCGGCGCAGCTGCTGTCCTGACGCGTCTGTCGCTCGGCGTTTGCCCCCTCCTCCATGATCCAATGCGCCTTCCAGCGCTCAAGGTGCACTGCCTCCTCTTCCGGCGTGGAGCCGTAGTAGCAGGGAGGCGCGCTCACCCACTCGCGGAGCTAGCCGATCCACGAATAGGACTCCTCGAGCCAAGTGGGGGGCGGCGGTGACAGCTTCCGCATGGGCGTTGGCTCGTGCTCCGGCTCCGGCTCCGGCTCGGCCTTGGGCTCGATGACGGGCGACGCCGCCGGCGGTGGCGGCACAAACATGGGCACGTGGACGGAGTCCTCCTCCTCAGACAAAGCAAGGGCTTGCTCTAGCCAATCCCAATGGGCGTTCTTCTCGAGCCGGCTCGCCTCCAGCGTGTGCTGCAGGGCCTCCTCGAGGGCGGCTTGGTACTCCGCCCCATCCTTCTCTTCCTCCGGCTTTACCTGCAGGAGCGGCGGTGGAACGTCGTGGTCCATGTGGACACCGAGGCCGCGCTCCTCCTCGTGCTCTAGCGCAAACCAGTGCTCCCAATTGGGAGAGTCTGGCGTGTAGGCACGCTGCTCTGGCGTAAGGAGATCGTGCCACCGGGAAACCTCCTCCGTGTGCGCCCACGTGGACCGCGGAGCCGCCAGGATAGGGAAGCGTTACGGGTGTTGGGGAACGTTGTGAAAATAAAAAATTTCCTACGGTTTCACCAAGATCCATCTATGAGTTCATCTAAGCAATGAGTGAAAGGAGAGATGCATCTACATACCACTTTGTAGATCGCGAGCGGAAGCGTTCAAAAAACGGGGTTGAGGTAGTCGTTCTCGTCGTGATCCTATCACCGGAGATCCTAGCGCCGAACGGACGGCACCTTCGTGTTCAACACACGTACGATCAGCATGACGTCTCCTCCGTCTTGATCCAGCAAGGGGGAAGGAGAGGTTGATGATGATCCAGCAGCACGACGGCATGGTGGTGGATGGAGCAGAACTCCGGCAGGGCTTCGCCAAGCTGCTGCGGGAGGAGGACGAGGTGTAGCAGGGGGAGGGAGGCGCCAAGACAACCCTAGGCACGGGGGGGGGGGCAAGGGGGGCGCACCAGCCCACTAGGGGCTGGTTCCCCTCCCACTTCAGCCCACGGAGCCCTCCGGGATAGGTGGCCCCACCCGGTGGACCCCCGGGACCCTTCCGGTGGTCCCGGTACAATACCGGGTGACCCCGAAACTTTCCCGATGGCCGAAACAGCACTTCCTATATAGTTTTCTTTACCTCCGGACTATTCTGGAACTCCTCTTGACGTCCAGGATCTCATCCGGGACTCCGAACAACATTGGTTTGCTGCATACTCATATTCATACAACCCTAGCGTCACCGAACCTTAAGTGTGTAGACCCTACGGGTTCGGGAGACATGCAGACATGACCGAGACAGCTCTCCGGTCAATAATCAACAGCGGGATCTGGATACCCATGTTGGCTCCCACATACTCCTCAATGATCTCATCGGATGAACCACGATGTCGAGGGTTCAAGCAACCCCGTATACTATTCCCTTTGTCAGACGGTATGCTACTTGCCCGAGACTCGATCGTCGGTATCCTAATACCTCGTTCAGTCTCGTTACCAGCAAGTCACTTTACTCATACCGTAATGCATGATCCCGTGACCAGACACTTGGTCACTTTGAGCTCATTTTGATGATGCACTACCGAGTGGGCCCAGTGATACCTCTCCGTAACACGGAGTGACAAATCCCAGTCTCGATCCGTGTCAACCCAACGGACACTTTCGGAGATACCTGTAGTGCACCTTTATAGTCACCCAGTTACGTGTGACGTTTGGTACACCCAAAGCACTCCTACGGTATCCGGGAGTTACACGATCTCATGGTCTAAGGAAGGGATACTTGACATTGAAAAAGCTCTAGCAAAACGAACTACACGATCTTGTGCTATGCTTAGGAATGGGTCTTGTCCATCACATCATTCTCCTAATGATGTGATCCCGTTGTCAACGACATCTAATGTCCATAGTCAGGAAACCATGACTATCTGTTGACCAACGAGCTAGTCAACTAGAGGCTTACTAGGGACGTATTGTGGTCTATGTATTCACACGTGTATTACGATTTTCGGATAATACAATTATAGCATGAATAAAAGACAATTATCATGAACAAGGAAATATAATAATAATCCTTTTATTATTGCCTCTATGGCATATTTCCAACAACGGGTCCATATGCCAGCCGTGCGGCAAGTGCACATCCGGAGACGGCAGGGGTTGGCGGTACTCCTAGTGCCACCGCGCCTGCTGGACTGGGATGTACAGCCGCTCTAGCTCCCGCGGTGGCGTGCCGCGTCTAGCTAGCGACGGTGGAGGAAGGAGCCCGCCGGAAGAGCTCGCTCTGGCGCTGAACCTCCCCTTCCTCCCTCCCTTCCCGCTGAAGATGACATGGCTTTGCTAGGCTTTCAGGCTGGCTCGCTGGCTAGGGTTTTCTGGTCGCGGGCGAGGGAGCAAAGGTGGCCAGATATGGACGGGGAGTGGATGAGGCCGGCCTCGTCGCACGCGTCCATAAAAAGGGACAGACACGTGGCCCTTCCTCACACTGCTAGGCGGTCCCTCAGTAGGTGGCCGTGTTAATTATGACTGCTTAGGGTTCTTGTTCGACCGACATGTGGGGCCGCGGTGGACATCGAGGGGACGCGCGGCGCTCCGCTTCGTGTTCGCACCGACGTATTTCAGGTCCAAATTTCGGTCTGAAATGGGTCCGCGCGAACGCGAAGCGGACAAGTTTTGGGAATGGATCAACGTGTTGGGCCAGCGTTTTTTTACACGATGACTCAAACGGACGTGGGCTGATCAAATGGGTCATCCGGTTGGAGTTGCTCTAAGCCATGAGCGCTACCGACAAATGTCGTCCGGTTGTACATGCTCCCACAAATGGATTCGTTCGGCGCAGTACTGTTGTTGTGCAAGCTGCATCTGCACCCAGCCAGGCAGCGTGGTTCGTGCGTGAGTGCTATGTCATCTGGCCCGTCCGATCTTGCCTTGACGTCTCAGATTTGATCGCTACTGACCCCGCCGCCCAAGCGTTCCACCACCCACATGCGCTACGGCTATGGTACATCACAAAGAGTCCTACCATCCTGTCAGAAAGAAAAAAAAGGCCCACCATCCTATCATAGGGTCCGGCTGCACAGTGAGATTCGGCCCATGCAATGGCTTCGCGCCTTCGCCCCTATTGGCTATTGCCAGCAGTTTCCATCCAAAAAGCTAATAGACCCGGCACGATGGATCCGTGCAAGAAATTTATGAGATCGCAGATGACAAGAAGGAACTGAACTTTTCTATATTCCGTTTTGTGTGTATATATGCAGGGGGTGATGATCCAGCTTAGCAGCGCCAGAGAATGATGCGACCGGCGGTGCTCGTGCGCGCCGGTGGGCTACACAACCGCGTCCGCTTTTGTGGCGAAATCATGCCGAGTCACGTCCAGCTAGCAATGCGAGCGCTGCATTGCTTTCCTCCATTACTAATTCTCGTCGCTGTTTGGTGCCTGTTTGGTGCCGCCAACGGTTGCAGTTTTTTTCGAGAGTACGCCTAGGCGTATCATATTTTTATAGAAGGTAGAAATAAGTTACAAGAAAACTACACATGTTGTGAACAACAAGTGCAGTGCACACTTCACTCCACACCGAGGCAAGTTCGAAGACAAGCCAACAAGGTCGGTCCATAGGCCGGGGCAGCGGGGCCCCCGCCCTGGGCCCCCAAGAGGCAGGGGCCCCGAACCAGGTAGTACAATGCAGTGTGTTTTTTTATCTTAGGCGGAAGAAATCTAGAGAAAAAAATATAAAAGTGCCCAAGGTGCAACCGTGCAAGTGTAAAGCCCATTAAACTAGTGGACGTACGAGCAATACTCACGAAGAAGTCAAATCTTTTTTTTTGCGGGAACGAAGAAGTCAAATCGGTTTCCACTGGATCCACGAGTCCCTCGTTCTCCTCCGTATTCGGTGACTCCTCTCCTCCCAAATTCACAATCCATGAACAACGTCGCCGTTTCGGTGTCTTACATATTCCAAGGGCGCGGCAAGCGATTAATGGATGATCATCGATCCTTCCAATCACAGAGATCTGCATCCTCCATGTAATTCTCTTCCTTAGTTTAATGATTCTAATTCAAATAGCTTTGCTCTCCATCTCTGGCTCTTACTCCTTCGGATCTGCTGACTTGCATATGTCTTCTTATAATCTTCTACTCTTCATTGGTTCTGAGAAAGCATTAAGGAGATTAGGAGAAGGGGAGATGTTAATTCAATTCATGGTGTTGGCTTCTCATTTGCGCTGACTATTGCGGCATTCGTACAAATTCACATTATGCCATATGATATCCAGGTGCTTTTCTGATCTGTATTGAACATATTTTACGTGCCTTATATGGTGGCATGTCTTGTCAAAAGCATTTTTCTAGTAGTAGTGATGAAAATCTGAGGAAAAACATATATAGATGAACAAGTAGAATTCCCAAAAAAATTGGTTGACATTTTTTTACCGGACGAGTAGTTCTTTCAGGAATCACTACAACTAGCAATATATAGTAAATGTTTGAACTTCTCTTGGTTGATAAATACATTGTATAGTTAGTTTTAGAATTCAAAGATAATGGATCTATCTATTCCATCTACTGAATATTTCCTTTGGTTTTGACATACAAAATATTTTCAGTTCATGTGTGTCAAGAAAAAAAAACAAGGGCCCCTTGTTGTCTTCCTGCCCCGGGCCCCGTATATATGTGGACCGGCCCTGCAAGCCAACACACACCAGGGCAGTCCGATGACAAGCCGTCACATCCATTACAACGACAACACAAGGGGCCTATCCAAAACTGAAAGACAAAGCCGCGTCTCGACCGACACCTACTGCCTCCGAAGACAACACACCAACTTGGACTACCCTCGCCGACGCACCATCCACCCATGAATACCTAAAAGAGGTTGGCGAGTAGGTGACGGGATTTGGACGGTCATGAGAAAGGCCTTGTCTTGGACGCACCAGTCATGGCGTACATAGCGCCTTCGAAGATCAATCTGGACAGCAACAAGCACCGAAGAAAAGCAACACATGACCTCCAATTTGTGTCTTCATACACAATGCTCCCAACAGAGGAACGGCGCCAAGAGCGCCACCATCGTCGATTCAAAACTGAACCTAGGCTTTCACCCGGAGACCACACCCAAACACAACAGTGAGGAGGGAGATGTCGACACACCTCGGCGACACCTCCAACAAGGGGAATGACATCCGCAGGCGCCGTCGCCACCGACACCGACCAAAGACGGGCAGGACTTTCATCCATAGCATCGCACACCTCCACCCCCGCCCATTGGATTGGGGCAAGACAATCCATGTTGCATCACATCGCCATCGCTGCAACACCTCGCCATCGTAGCCCGAAACTCTATAGTGATAGAACTTTATGATCGGAGTAGGCTAGTAGATAAGGTAACCTACCTTCTCCTGGTGCGGATGAACTCGATCCAGCACCGGCCATGGTGATGGCGGAGTGTGGGCGTGGTGGTGGCGGCGGAGCTTCCCGTCGGCCTAGCGCAAACCCTAGATCGGATTGGTGTGTCGGTGGTGTTGTGGTGCACGATCAACCTCGTGATACGTGCCCCGGCACCCCACCTCTTTATATTGCGCTGGCGACAGGGGCCCACCAACCATGGTTTGGTTGGGCGCCCCCGATCAGGGCGTGAGTCAGGGGCCCTTTCAACTCGTTGGGTTCGAACGGGATAGAGATCAACCTAACATTCTCCCCCTTGATCTCAACTTTACTTTTAACTTTATACTTTCTAGTTTATTTGTTTCATCACATATTGGTACATAGAGCATGTTTAATTGTCACAGCTCAATTGCCGATAGAATCATTCAGCTACAACATACGTTTTGTTCAGAAACAAATTTTGTTCCTTTTGGGCCTATCCAGGAATCATAAGGCTTTCCCTTAAACCCATGCCGGCTAAGTGTTCCTTGAACACATTGGGTGGTAAGCCTTTCGTTAGCGGATCCGCAAGCATATCTTTTGTCTTTATATGCTCGAGACTTATAGTTTGAACCTGGATTTTATCTTTCACAACATAATACTTTATCTCTATTGTTTTGGCAGCATTATCGACTTGTTGTTGTGAGCATAAAATACCGCGGGCTGATTGTCGCAATACATCTTTAGTAGTTTGTGAATACAATCTACCACTTTCAAGTCGGGTACAAATTTCTTTAGCTATATCGCCTGCCCCGTGGCTTCGAAGCATGCTATGAATTCTGCATACATCGTGGATGATGCAACTGTCGACTGTTTGGAGCTTTTCCATGAAATAGCTCCCCCGGCGAGGGTGAATACGTATCCTGACGTGGACTTTCTATCATCTTTGTCCCCCGCAAAATCTGCGTCTGAATACCCTTTTATCTCTAGGGAATCAGATCTCCTGTATGTTAGCATGTAGTCCTTCATGCCTTGCGCATAACGCAATGCTTTCTTTACCATCTTCCAGTGCTCTATGCCTGGATTCTCTTGATATCTACTGAGTACCCCGGTGATAAAGGCTAAGTCAGGGCGAGTGCACACTTGTGCATACTGTAAGCTGCCAACTGTCGAAGCATATGGTACTCCTTTCATTTGATCGATCTCATACTGATTCTTGGGACATTGAAATTTCCCAAAATTGCCGCCCTTAACTATAGGAGCAGGTGTGGCTTTACTCGCATGCATATTATACTTTTTAAGAACCTTTTCTAAATATGCTTTCTACGATAGTCCTAAGACTCCATTGTTTCTATCTCGGTGAATTTCTATGCCCAAAACATATGATGCTTCACCAAGATCTATTATGTCAAAATTCGAGGATAAGAACTTCTTTGTTTCTTGTAGTAGACTAACATCACTGCTAGCAAGCAGAATGTCATCCACATACAATATTAGGAAAATATATTTCCCATTTTTAAACTTTGCATAAATGCAGTTATCCTCAATATTTTCTTTAAATCCAAAGCTTTTAATCGTTTGATTAAACTTTAAATACCACTGCCTAGAGGCCTGCTTTAATCCATAAATGGATTTCTTTAGGCGGCATCCCATATTTTCCTCGCCTTCCATGATAAAACCCTTGGGCTGTTTCATGTAGACATTTCCCTTTAAATCTCCGTTGAGAAATGTCGTCTTTACATCCATTTGATGTAACTCTAAATCAAAATGAGCAACTAATGCCATTATGATTCTGAAGGAATCCTTACATGAGACCGGAGAAAATGTCTCTTTGTAATTTATCCCTTCTCTTTGTGTAAATCCTTTTGCCACGAGTCGTGCTTTATATTTTTCTATATTCCCTTTAGAGTCATACTTAATTTTGTAGACCCATTTGCAGCCTACTGATTTGGCTCCTTTAGGAATTTCCTCTAAGTCCCAAACATCTTTGGAACTCATTGACTTCATCTCGTCTTCCATTGCCTTCATCCACATTGATGAATGAGGCCTTCTCATGGCTTCTTCATATGAGGTAGGATCTTTTTCCATATGAACCATTTCTGTGTTATAAACTTTAAAGTCAGTAGAAAAAGCTGACTTTCTTGGTCTTGTAGACCTTCTAAGGGCCTCAGTTTCTGGCACATTTTGTGCCTCAACTTCTGGCACTTCTTCTAAAATTTGCTGCTGCACCTCCCTTTCATGCTCAACAACGGGTTCAGTCGGCTCCTGACGGACAGGTTCCGGGTCTGCCCCCATAGTTGTCATGGGTGGAGTTGCAAGTGGTAGTGAGAAAAATGGCTCCTGAATCATCGGATTAGGTGCATGCACCCTCTTCTCCTCAAGATCAATTTTCCGAGCTACCAAGCTCCCCCTCATCATTTCGTCCTCTAAGAAGACTGCATGTCTCATTTCTACAAACTTTGTATATCTGTCTGGGCAGTAGAAACAAAAACCCTTTGATCTGTCTGGATAGCCAATGAAGAGGTAACTCACTATTTTGGGATCTAACTTTCCAATGTTTGGATTAAACATTTTGGCCTCAGCAGGGCACCCCCACACCCTGAAGTGTTGTAGGGATGGCACCCTTCCTGTCCATAGCTCGTACGGTGTTTTGGGCACCGACTTGCTTGGTACTCTATTGAGAATGTGAATGGCGGTTTTAAGCGCCTCCATCCATAATCCCAATGGCAAGTCGGAATAACTCATCATGCTGCACACAATATCCATAAGTGTACGGTTGCGCCTTTCAGCTACTCCATTTTGCTGAGGTTCGCCCGGCATTGAATACTGGGCAACAATGCCAGTCTCCTGCAAGAACTTTGCAAAAGGTCCAGGGACTTGGCCATATGGAGTGTGCTGACCGTAGTACTCTCCCCCACGGTCGGACCTAACTATCTTTATTCTTTTATCATGCTGATTTTCAACTTCAGCTTTGAATATTTTAAATTTATCCAACGCTTCAGATCTTTCTTTGATTGGATAAATATATCCATAGCGAGAGTAATCATCTGTGAATGTTATGAACGAGTCATATCCATCCACACTTTTCACCGGAAATGGTCCACAAATATCAGTGTGGATGATTTCTAGTGTGCCTGTGCTATGGATTGCACCTTTTTTGATTTGTTTTACGTACTTTCCTTTAACGCAATCTATGCATTGTTCTAAGTCTGAAAATTCTAACGGAGGAAGAATTTCACTTTTGACTAATCTTTCTATTCTCCCCTTCGAAATATGGCCCAAGCGACAGTTGAAAGTACATGTAGTCCCCATGTGTGGTTTTGGTAATTAAATGACAATCCTAATGGACTAATGTTTGCACTGAGATATACATTTGAAGGAAAGTTCCATTTGCAATGCATGAAGAATATTGGATGAATTGGTGGATGAAATCCATCAACATCTATATATGCATTGAGACTTGATAATGAATGACAATTCCTATGAAGAAACAATGACATCAAGTTATATAGGAAGGTTTGTTCCATGGGTGATGCAAGAAGGATATTGAATGGATTCGGAATGAATGCCATATACATGTAGTTGTGCATCAAGATTAATCATGGAGCAAAGATTAAAGTTGACCAAGATGAAGATCGAAGATTGAATTCAAAGATGGTCAACACACAAGCGCAAATCATGTGCCATGTGAGATCTTGTGGTATGGTAAGAATTTGTCAATTGCGCTTTGTGTACTAACCCATACTATGTGTTGCCTATGTTTTTGAGAGGAGATTCTCATGGGCTCGCATCGAGAGAGATATTTCAAGTGTCTATGAGAGGATGACATCAAGTGTTGATGATCATGGTTGACAAGGGCAAGTTCAAGATAACTATCCTGAAGGATTACATGCTTGAAGCTTGTGGATGATCACATGATGGACACATGAAGATAAATACAAAGCAAAGCTTCCCACATTGTGTATGGGGGAGCTACTTGAAGACTTCACCAATGTCTTGCCATTCAACTTGACCCAAGAAGAAACTTCAACTTCAAGCTCAAGTGAAAGGCTCGAGTCAAAGGTATTAGTTCCTTCGATGTTAGTGTTGTGGAGTGATGAACACCGAAGGAACACATACACTCAAGAATGGATTATTGATAGCTATGTAGTGTAGACCTTTTATGATTCTTGAGTTATAGGGATCCCGCACTATTAAGAGGGGATCAAAGGGGTTCGTGATAGATTTTCTCAAGTCAACATCTTCTCTACACAATTCCACTCATATCCTATATACCAAAGAAAATCCAAAGCCAAATAGGTTACCCAAATACATGATAAAACCTTTGCATATTTTGCATCCTCCATTTTGGTTCATCTTGGGTGGTTCTCTATGTGAGGACCTGTGTTTTTTTCATAGCTTCAAAACGAGCCCAAGATCATCAAAATCGGAGTCCGGATGTAAAAGTTGTGCCTGTTTCAGTTTCTAGGCTGCATCAGTTTGGTTTGGCCGGATCATCCGGGTCCTCTCCCATATCATCCGGGCTTTGCCTGAATCATCCGGGTTCCTGCCCGGATCATCCGGGTTATTCGTAAAATTCATCACAGAAGCTTATTCCGCTAGCCGGATCATCCGGCTACCCACCCGGATCATCCGGGAATTGCCCGGATCATCCGGCTATGTCCCCGGACATCCGGGTATCTACTTCACCACATTGTATATTGACCTTCCCGGATCATCCGGGCATTGCCCGGATCATCCGGGTATGCGTCCAGATCATCCGGGCAGGTCAACAACTGCGGGAAACGGCTCTATTTTCTTTGGGGGTATAAATATCCCTCTCCCACTCTGGGGGAGGGTTGAGCACTTCATCCCAAATCGTCCCAAGAACACAAGTGGCTCCCTCTCACTTCTCCTACACCAAATCTTAGATCCCGGAGAGATTAGTGAGTGTTCTTGAGAGTTGTTCCAATCAAAAGATAGATCCTCTCCCTCTCCCTCTTGTGACCAAAGCAATTCGTGATTTGAGCAAGTCTTGAGCATTTCCCCCTTGATCTTGTTACTCTTGGAGGTTGGAGACTCCTAGGCGGTAGGAGTGCTCCGGTGAGGAATCAACTTGTGATTTGTCCCCCAAAAAGTTTGTGAAGGTTTGGAGGCCGCCTCAAGGTCTACCACTAGTGGTTGAGAATTGCCTTCGTGGTGATATCTCAAGGAGAATAGGGTGAGCCTTCGTGGCGTTGGTGTGCCTTCGTGGTAACATCCACCTCTCTAACGGTGACTAGCTTCCCTCCAAGGAAGTGAACATCGGGATACATCCTCGTCTCCGTGACTTTGGTTATCCCTAACCCTAACTCCTTACTTGTGGTTGAGTTTGGTCATTTGACCGTGCATTCACTATATCTTGTTGTCCTCATTATATTGTGGTGGTTGATTATATTGTGTTGGCCATTTCCTTGTAGAGATTATTTAGGCCTACACTTCATATTCCGCAATTCATACTTGCTACTATTGATATACATTGTGATTAGTGTGAATTGCTAACTTGTGTTATAAACTTCCATATATTGTGATATTGCTCAAGTAAGTTTGTGTAACTTACTTGAGTTTGCTTGTATCATTAAATTCCATATATTGTGATACAATTTGTGTAAGCTTGTATTGCTTACTTGTGGTTGTGTGTATTATTAATTTCCATACCTCGTGATATACACTGAGTAAGTTTGTGTGACTTACTTGTGCTTACTCATATCCTGTTGTTCTCATCTTGTTTATGCTAACTTGTTGGTGCACTTAGTGAGCCTAGTATATTTAGGATTTGTGCTTGAAAAGTATCCGCTTAGTTTATTTCCGCATTAGGATATAGCCAAATCCGTAAAAGATTTTAAAACGCCTATTCACCCCCCTCTAGGCGACATCGTGGTCCTTTCAATTGGTATGAGAGCTAGGTCTCTCCTTAGTAGGCTTAACCGCTTAGAGAGTAACGATGTCGACTAGTGAACTAGTGCACGATGACACATTTTGTTTTAATGGCACAAATTACATTATGTGGAGATTACGCATGCTTTGTCACTTTCGGGCCATGGGTCCAAATGCTTTGCGGATTGTGGTTGTAGGGAATTCAAATCTAAAGGATGGACAATCTCCATCACTTGATGATATGCATCTTGATTGTGAAGCTTTAAGTTTCATTCACCAAGCTATAACCTTCAAGGTGTTCAAGTCAATCTCGTCTTGTTCGTTGGCTCATGATGCTTGGACCAAAATTGAAGATATATATGGTGGGTCCAATCTTCATGAAGAAAATATTCTTTTTGGGGAGTTAATGGAGGAGTTCTCCACATTTTTAAATCATGAAGAGCTCTCTATTGCTTCCACCTCCGATTACTTGCATACCCCCAACATCTTTCACTTCACCAACATGTGGCATACCACAAGGTAATGACATGGTGAGTGAAGAAATATCCTATAATGATGGTGTTAAGCTCATTTGTGATGATATGCTTGATCTCCCATGTTGCCATGATAGAAATATCGTGATTACCTCTAGTTCTATTTGTGAAACTAACCATGTAGAGGAAATCAAGAAAAATGAGGCATGCTTGGTTGATGAAGAACCCTCTTCTCCAAAAGAATCATCATCAACCCCTTGTGTTCACATGTGCCTCATGGCAAGAGGTAATGACGAGGTATCATCTTCTCTTAGTGACAATGATGATAGTTGTAATGAGGAAGATGATGAAGTCTTGACTCAAAATCTCTATGAGATTGGGAAAACTCTTTGTAGAGCTAAAAATAACACTTATAAAAGGTTCCAAGATGTTCTTGCTTGCTTTCAAAAACGTAATGACTTATTTCTTTACGAGCAAGCAAAAAGTGAACAACTTGAACATGAACTTGCTATGGCTCATCAATGTCTTAGTGACTTGAGGTCTTTAAAAGAAGAGATTGAAGTTACGCATTGTAAACTTAAAGAGGATTTTGAGCCCCTTGACCTTGACTACAAGAAGGTCAAAGTAGAGCTCATCAAACTCTCTAAGTCTCATGAGGAACTTCAAGCTACTCATGCGGAGTCTCTAGCTTCTACATGCTCCTCTCATATTGATAATGATGCTTGTGCTACTAACTCTATCTTGTGCGAAGCATCGATATTAAAAGAAAATGTTGACCTAAGGACTCAACTTGATTTGCTAACTAGCAACTATGGGAAATTGGAAGAAAGTTATGAAAAGCTCTCGGGCACTCATGAGGATCTTATAATCTCTCATGATGGGCTAAAGTTAGCTCATAAGGCTATGTGGACCAAGGTAAAATCGTGTGAGTCTCATGTGGATATTAGCACATCTTCTACTCGAAGTGCCTTATTGCCATGTGCTAGTCCTTGCAATTCCTCTCTACATGATATTGGTACATCTTGTGATGAATTGCTCACCATGCCTTGTTGCTCTAACAATGAAGTTTCTACTTCCTCTAGTTCTTTTGTTAATACTAACCTTGTAGAGGAAAATAAAGAGCTCAAGGCCCAAGTCACCAGTTTGAAGAAAGACTTGGAAAAATATTGTGATAATATCTTGAGTGTGCAAAAGGACCCTCAAGACAAAATTGGACTTGATTTCATCTCCAACAAGAAGAAGTCCAAGAACAAGAAGAAGGGACGAGATCAAGTCAAGAATTCGGCCAACATTATTTGCTTCAAGTGCAAGAATGTTGGACACCATGTGAGATCTTGTCCATTGAAGAAGAAGGCTTCAAGTATGAAGCATCAAGGGAAGTGGCCTCAAGTTCAATATCAAGATAATGAAAGGCCTCTTCCCATGCCTAACCAAGATAATGCTCTCCAAGTTGAAAAGGTAAAGAAGAAGAGAAAGGGGAGCACATGTTGCTATATTTGTCGTAAGAAGGGACACATAGCTTCATCTTGTTCCAACGGTAACATATCTAAGCCTCCTATAGTCAATAATCATTATTTGCTAAAGAAGGATATTGTTGGCAATGTGTTTGCCAAGTTTGTGGGTTCCTAGAGAAGTTTGAAAGTGGACAAGACCATTTGGGTTGCCAAGCCTATTGTTACTAACTTCTTAGGACCCAACTTGGTTGGGGACCATCAAGCTCAAACTTGATCAATAGGTGTGTGGAGGGCATTGGAGACTTGGCTACTTCATGAAGAAAAACTATTTTCACCATATGTTATGGTTAATGCCAAGTCAAGTGGATTATCATCATATATATCAATCCAATGCTCCTTTTTGCGGTAACTTGTACTTGCATTGTTTACATTGAAAGTTACTGTGTCCCTTGCATGTTTAGGTTTTGTACCTAGCATGTGCTTTTTTTAGTTGTGCTTCCTAGTATGCTTGATTTGTGTTATCTAGCATGTGTAGGTCACAATGCACTTCATATATTTGTGTGTGTGTGGTTTCAAGCCTTTATTGCTTCATTAGTTGAATCTTCCTTGGCTGGATCATCACATTATGGGGGAGTGCTATGTTTTACGGATATCACAAACCTTAAAGGTGTATGTATGTGGGATACCACCTAGTATTGTTAGTGCTATATTATCAAGGTACTATGTGGTATGTAAAGCTCATTTGAAACTCAAATTCTCATCCATTAATTATCCTTAGTTGGGTTTCATTTGCTTCTTGTGGATAATAGATGGATCATCATATTATGGGGGAGTGATATGCTTTGTGCATATCACAATCCTTGTTAATATGAACAATTGAGGGATGCCACCTAGAATTTATATTTGAGATTATCTTATATCTCCGTGGCATGCAATGTCTTGTTTACGTATGGCATTCTTGTGCGGTTTTGCCCATGGTTATCTTTAAAACCATATTTGGAAAATCATTTGATTAAAGCTATTCCAATTATTGCTTTTCATGATTATCTATCTAGTCGGAATGTTAATATTATGCTATCCAAGCATTGTGGTTATTCCTAAACTCTCATGTTATGCTTGTGTTAGTATAGATGATCATGTACTTATTTGGTTTCTACACCCAATGATAACCCGAAATACCATTTTGTTCGAATTCATCTTATTGCTCTATATGAGAGTTTTTTATCTCATTGTTTATAGTGTCCTATATCTACTTGAGTGGGATATTCCTATGAGTATGTGTGCAATGCATATCTTATATGCTCATTGTTTTTTCCTTGGTTCATATGTTGAACTTTGTGTGCTATCATATGTTGATTTGTCACTTTGATTCATTCTGGACAACATGAATGACTAGTGTTGTTATTGGAAGTATTAACAGTTATGTGGTCATTTGTCCAATTTATATCTCCCGAGATTTTGGTAGGCTTATGCATGCATATTTACTATGTGTAAATTCACATGCCTTGTTTGCCTTATTTGATCCAATATATATGGTAAATCCATCAAATTCTTAATAGCTATGATGTGCATGAAATTCAAATTCATATCAATAGGCACATATTTAAGTGGTTTTACCCTATGTGTTGTAGTTATGCTAACTAGGTCGAACCCAATAAGTTTGGGGACCATATTGTACTTAAAATGTTTTAGGTACATTTGAGAAGCATTGGGTGCTTGGCTTATTCATGAAGGTGGTGGCACTATGAGGAAATTAGAGCCAAGCTTGGACATTTTATTTGATCTACAACTTCATACCAATGCTATCTCGGTAACAAGTATTTACTTCATGCATATATATAGAAATGGGGTTAACCTTGTGTAGGTTCCATCATGGCATGAATTTCTTGACTCGTTCCTGTGATACTTGTTTCCTTTCTCAAAGCATCCCAACAATGATCTCTTGTTGCTAGTTGTGATGTCTTTGATGGTTGTGTGTTTGGAGTTCATTAATATACAATAAGATTATATTAAGCCATGTGCCATGCTTTCAAGCAAAGATCTCATTGGTATATTTTATGACTCCCGTTTTGATATCTTATTCCTTCCTTTTGTAACTATTTTATGTGTACATCCTTCTTTGTGGATATCATCTACCTAGTATCTTATACACGTGAGAGAAGTTACATCTCTAGTTGATATCCCTATTCTTTCATGTCCACCATTTCATTCACTTTTTATATCTTTTTGGTGGCTCCATGGAAGCATTTGTTGAATGAGTGCATGTCTTACCTCTTTCCATCTTAGTGCACTCATGTTTGGTGAAGATTGTTGTTCTCATGCTTGTCTTGACAAGCCTGTTATTTCCTATCTTCATCATGGGTTGCCACAAGCTTTGATTTTTAGTTTGCTATTAGTGAGCTTGTGAACCCATTTTCTTGATGTGTGTGTGACCTTCTTAACTTCATGTGTGTGGGAAGGACATGTCTTGCACCTTGTATCTCATTTACTCAAGGCTATGTTGATGCTTAATTCTCATCCTTATACTAGTCTTCTCAAGTGCTTTGACGTGTCTCACACACATCATTTTGGTTGTGCCTATTCTTAGGTTGCCCCATGTACATGTTGCTCAACCATATGTTTGTTGCAAATGCTAGGCTTCTTTTCTTATCTATGTTTTCTTGCAATTGTTGTGTGTTCCTATTGATTTTGGGGGAGTGATGATCCTATTTTGTGCACTTGTATCCAAATAAAAAAAAATCAATTGTGCACAAATCATGGGGAGCTTCTCTATTTTCCTTAGAACACTCATTTACCCAAATCGTAATATTCTTTTATTCTTTTGGCTCATCGGATCTTTTGATTGCTTGCTTCACTTTGTGTTATGCAAATGAGATCAATTTGTGCCATGTGTTTTGTGCCATGTGCCTTGCTATTATGACTAGGCTCAAGTTGTATAATAGTGGATTCACTTGTGGATATCATGTTCTTATCAATTGCAACCTTTCTTTTTGTGTATACGAGTTTCTTTGTGGATATATATCATGATTATTATAGGCCACTTAGAAATTTTTATACATGAAAAAGTTCATATCTTCGTATCTGGTTGCATTCTATAGATTTTGAGCTCCTTTAATTGTCCATCATTGAATATGTGCATTTGTTTTCACTCACATTTTGTTATATGCACACATCAAGGAGGAACTCATACTATATTGGTCTGCTAGATGTTTTGTCTTCCATTTTGGCATTTGTTGCCAATGGGGGAGAAGTTTAGAGGGTTTAAGATAAATATATTTTCTAGTTCTTGTTGTCACTCATGCATATCTACCCTTGTTATATATTCTTATTGCATGGATGAGTCTTGTATATAGAGAAATCTTCTCCTAGTTTATGTCAACCAATATATGCAATGACATTCAAAGTTCATTCACAAATTCATATATTATGGGGGAGTTTGCTCTATATACTATGGGTGTACTATCATCAAATGCTTGTGTAGTGTATTGATGATAGTACAACCATCCCAAGTATACAATTTATCCTTGGATAAATTTCATGCTTGTTTAAAAATTCATTATATAAACCCTCTTGTTGAGATTGTCATCAATTACCAAAATGGGGGAGATTGAAAGTACATGTAGTCCCCATGTGTGGTTTTGGTAATTAAATGACAATCCTAATGGACTAATGTTTGCACTGAGATATACATTTGAAGGAAAGTTCCATTTGCAATGCA
>NC_041381.1:222785334-222857567 GCF_002162155.2 Triticum dicoccoides | reverse complement strand
GAATCATCCGGGTTCCTGCCCGGATCATCCGGGTTATTCGTAAAATTCATCACAGAAGCTTATTCCGCTAGCCGGATCATCCGGCTACCCACCCGGATCATCCGGGAATTGCCCGGATCATCCGGCTATGTCCCCGGACATCCGGGTATCTACTTCACCACATTGTATATTGACCTTCCCGGATCATCCGGGCATTGCCCGGATCATCCGGGTATGCGTCCAGATCATCCGGGCAGGTCAACAACTGCGGGAAACGGCTCTATTTTCTTTGGGGGTATAAATATCCCTCTCCCACTCTGGGGGAGGGTTGAGCACTTCATCCCAAATCGTCCCAAGAACACAAGTGGCTCCCTCTCACTTCTCCTACACCAAATCTTAGATCCCGGAGAGATTAGTGAGTGTTCTTGAGAGTTGTTCCAATCAAAAGATAGATCCTCTCCCTCTCCCTCTTGTGACCAAAGCAATTCGTGATTTGAGCAAGTCTTGAGCATTTCCCCCTTGATCTTGTTACTCTTGGAGGTTGGAGACTCCTAGGCGGTAGGAGTGCTCCGGTGAGGAATCAACTTGTGATTTGTCCCCCAAAAAGTTTGTGAAGGTTTGGAGGCCGCCTCAAGGTCTACCACTAGTGGTTGAGAATTGCCTTCGTGGTGATATCTCAAGGAGAATAGGGTGAGCCTTCGTGGCGTTGGTGTGCCTTCGTGGTAACATCCACCTCTCTAACGGTGACTAGCTTCCCTCCAAGGAAGTGAACATCGGGATACATCCTCGTCTCCGTGACTTTGGTTATCCCTAACCCTAACTCCTTACTTGTGGTTGACTTTGGTCATTTGACCGTGCATTTACTATATCTTGTTGTCCTCATTATATTGTGGTGGTTGATTATATTGTGTTGGCCATTTCCTTGTAGAGATTATTTAGGCCTACACTTCATATTCCGCAATTCATACTTGCTACTATTGATATACATTGTGATTAGTGTGAATTGCTAACTTGTGTTATAAACTTCCATATATTGTGATATTGCTCAAGTAAGTTTGTGTAACTTACTTGAGTTTGCTTGTATCATTAAATTCCATATATTGTGATACAATTTGTGTAAGCTTGTATTGCTTACTTGTGGTTGTGTGTATTATTCATTTCCATACCTCGTGATATACACTGAGTAAGTTTGTGTGACTTACTTGTGCTTACTCATATCCTGTTGTTCTCATCTTGTTTATGCTAACTTGTTGGTGCACTTAGTGAGCCTAGTATATTTAGGATTTGTGCTTGAAAAGTATCCGCTTAGTTTATTTCCGCATTAGGATATAGCCAAATCCGTAAAAGATTTTAAAACGCCTATTCACCCCCCCCTCTAGGCGACATCGTGGTCCTTTCAACAGTGCCATAATTTCGATGAGTCGAATGTTCTTTTTCTTTTCTTTTGCTCTTTATTCGACATGGAAACATTTTCTTTCCCATTGCAAACGGAATAAACTTTTTCACGAAGTGATAACAAATAAAGCTCATCATGTAGTAAAGCATCACCCACATAAGCATTATTATACCAAATGGCACACTTGCCATGTCCAAAATGACATTCATAATTATCTTTGTCCAAACAAGAAACACTAATTAAGTTTCTATGACATGATGGAACAAATAAAACATCTCTAAGTAGAAGATTGAATCCGCCAGCTAACTCCAAGGAGATGTCACCGACAGCTTCAACTTCTGTTTCAACTCCGTTTGCCACTTCAATGCGTCTTTCGCTTCTTAGCATAGTTCGCGTCGAATGGAATCCCTGTAAAGAATTTGCAACATGAACAGTTGCTCCTGAATCAATCCACCAAGTGGATTTTGAAAACTGTGTATACAAGGATTCATTTACAAATGAAACTATATTGTTACCTCTTTTTGCCATGACTGACTTCAGCCAAGCAGCGCAGTCTTTCTTGTAATGCCCTTTCTGCTTGCAGTGGAGACACGTGTCTTTGTCCACTGAGAAAGGTTGTTGCTGATGCTGATGCTGATAGGGGGCTTTTCCATTCTTTGAAGGAGAACTTTTGTTGTTTTGATTGTAGTTCTTTTTCTTGTAATCCTTCACATAGTTGATTGAACCACCATGTGCGGCTTTGAGTCTGTCCTCTTCTTGGACACACATTGCTATTGTGTTTTCAATGTCCCATGTTCCAGGTGACATATTATTAGTTTACAACAAAAGTTGCAAACTCCTGTGGCAGTGAAGCCATGACCAGGTGGACCAGGAGCGCTGGTTTGATCTTCAGATCCGCATCCATGGGCTTAACCTTTGCTGCCATATTACTCATCCTGAGGATGTGCTCTCTTATTCCACGACTACCACCTGTTTAGCGTTCTGTCACCAGTTGCTCTAAAAATTGGGTGGCATAGATCTTTGGAGAGCCAATGAACTGGCTCTTTATCTTTGTAAGCAACTCCCCTGCGGAAGTGCACTCTGCAATGGAGCCCACAATGGCGCTCTCAATTGTATTCTTTATAAATGCCATGCACTTTTTGTTTGCATCGACCCACTTTTAGTTATCTATGAGGTAGGACTGCTCCAAAGGAGCATAGTCCCCCTTCTTTTTAGCCCATGCAGCAGCATCATCAGTGGCCTCTCTTACTGGCTCTGTGGGTCTGATCGGCTGTGGTTTCTCCACAACCCAATCAAGATCAGCACAAACAAATGCCAGTTCAACTTTCTTCCTCCACTCAGTGTGTTTGTCACCTCTGAGTGTCGGAACTTCTTTTAGGCAACTCATCAAGTGAAAGCCTCCTGAAATCATAATTTAAGTGACATCAATAAAACAATTATATGCAATAATCTAACGTTGGTCAAATTAAAACATACAATTGTCTATGCAATTAAATCTATATTACCGTTGGGCAAAATATTAGAAATAAATGCACCCCTAAATCTCAATAATAAAACATGATCATGTTATTAATAACGTTGGTCATAAAAAATAACATAATCATATTTATTTTAAGAATCACTTTAACATGCTCTTAAAAACATAATTCTTTTTAAACTTTTATTTTCAGAAAAAGAGTAATATTAATTCTGTACGCAGCGGAAAAACATGAATAAAAAGTTCATGAACTTTTTACTCTTTGCAGAAACTTTTCTTTGACAAAATTAAAAAATCATGAACTTTTTATTTTTCTCTATAAAATTCATGAACATTTCTTTCTCTGGAAAATTTCTTTTATATTTCCATAAACTTTTCTACTTTTCTGTTTTCTAAACAAAATATTTCATTGGAAAAAGCTTTGCATAGAAAAAACTATTTTCAATCTGCCCAAAACACTGGACAGACAAACAGAAAAAAGGAAAAAACTGCAGGGTGCACCGGCCTTGGCCCAGCGCGGGCGCAACGGCCCACGACCTGCTTCCCCGCGGGCGCGAGCGCGCCGAGCAACCTCGACCCGGCGTGAAACGACCTGCTTCGGCCTGGCCCGCGGTCACTTTCGGCCCAAAAGGCCAGTGGGAGGCTACGGTTTTCATCTGGACCGTTCATCACGATCGACGGCCGTCCGCTGATTTCGATGGAACAAAACAGAGAGTCCGATCCCAGTCCAACCCTAGCGCCCCCACTCTCTACTCGATCTGTTTCTCTCTGCTCGCTCGGTCTCTCCCGACGGCGATGCAGGGGGCTGCGCCCCGGCCACCGGTGACGGCGGCGAGGGCCACCGCGTCGTGCGCGCCTCTGCTCCCTTCTCCCCCGGGGCGCCTCTGCTTCCTTCCCCCCGGGGCGCCTCTGCTTCCTTTCCCTTTCCAGTTCTCTGTTCATCCCCCACAGACATAGAGAGAGAGGGATATGGTGACTTTCCGATGCAACGCCCCCGCAGACCCCTTTGCCGGCGAGTGCGAGCACCTCGAAGGTGAACGCGCCGCCGTCAAACGGCTCGGTGGTGGTGCCCTTTGCCCCGTGGGGTGGTTCTTCTTCCCGGATCCTCGGCGTGCCGATGCGATTCGGGATCGAGAGGAACGGCGCGGCTATGTGCAGCGGCGCAACTTTGTTCTTTTGGGGGTTTTCTTTACTCTGCCCTGTCTAGGGTTCATGGGAAAGGGGATTTCTTTCTGTTTTTTTATGTATTCTTTTACCGAAAATCTTCTAGCCCGATCTGGCTATCTGATACCATTGATAGAACCTTATGATCGGAGTAGGCTAGTAGATCCGGTAACCTACCTTCTCCTGGTGCGGATGAACTCGATCCAGCACCGGCCATGGTGATGGCGGAGTGTGGGCGTGGTGGTGGCGGCGGAGCTTCCCGTCGGTCTAGCGCAAACCCTAGATCGGATTGATGTGTCGGTGGTGTTGTGGTGCACGGTCAACCTCGTGATACGTGCCCCGGCACCCCACCTCTTTATATTGCGCTGGCAACAGGGGCCCACCAACCATGGTTTGTTTGAGCGCCCTCAATGAGGGCGCGAGTCAGGGGCCCGTTCGACCCATTGGGTTCGAACGGGATAGAGATCAACACATAGTCCATCAACGATCCGCACGAACGAGAGCACTCCACCCTGCTTACCATCTCCAACATGGCTGAGAACCAGCAACCCCGAGTCATCTTCCACCTCCAGCCGCACAGGCACGGGCTCGCCACAAGCCGCGGCTGTCCCTCCACTCCCGGCGGACAGCCGGCCGCGACCACATGATCCGGATCAGGCCCGGATTTTGACCCAGATCAGCTCACACCGCCAACTCTGGGCACACCCGCGCCGCCACCTCCCACCACCGTAGCACCTCTCCCCGCAGCACGGCCGCCTCCAGGCCCAGGCAACCTCGCATTGCCGCAGGACCCGCGCTGCAGTCACCAGGGATAGGGGACGCACGCCAGCACCTGCGCCAAGACACCCAGCCTCGCACCGCTGCTGGCTCCCGGCCGAGAACAGCCACGCTGCCGCGCCTCTTCTCCGTGCGCTCCCGCCTCGTGCGGCCACGGCCTTGGACCGGCCCCACCCACTTGCACGACGGATCTGGGAAGGGGAGCCCCGATCCGCCGCCACCGCTGGTTGCCACGCTGCTCTCGCAGCCGCGGCGCGCAGCCACCGCCGAGAGCACCTGGGGCCGCCGCCCAGCGCCCAAGCTCCGCCGTCGCGCATGGCGCCTTGGCACGCCGCCGCGGGAGCAGCCGGAGGCCCCCTCGTGGAGGGAGGAGGCGAGCCCGCCATCGCCGTCCGCCGGACAAGCTTTGCTCGCCGGCTTCCTCCGGCGTTTGTGGGGAGGTCAGGGGAAGGGAGGACGAGGGGAAGGCGCGGACGAGGGGAATCTTTTTTGACGACGGTTGCAGTTTAGCTCTCAACACGATAAACTAAGAAATGTTGGCAGTATTTATTTTTTAGGCTATCAATGTTGGCAGCTTGCTCATACTTTTCGCCACTTGATGTCCATCCTCTCTTTCAGCACATCTGGAAGACATCCTGCAGACTGAGGCACAAGATCTTCCTATGGTTCCTTCTCCATGACAAGAGCAACACAAGGAACCTTCTCAACAGAAAGACCATGCATCTTGACAATTATAATTGTGTTTTATGTTCAGATAACACTAAGGAAACTCTCCTTCATCTCTTCTGAAACTGCCCTTTTGCTCTACAGTGTTGGGATAGTATCATCCCATTAAAGCACATAGGTATAACAATATTTGATGACTTCCAGCTTGCCATACTTTAACTTCCACAAGATATTGCATTAGACATTATAACTATGGAATGCTGGGGTATTTGGTTCATAAGGAATGGCAAGATCTTTAGATCAGCTGTGCCTCACATCCAGGGGTGAAAAAATTTATCTTTAAGAAGGATTGTGGACTACTCAGATCAAAGAAAAGATTCATAGTTGGGTAGAACAGAACATTTAATATGTTTTCATTGTTTCATAAAACAGGCATAGGTTGATACCCTTTTGTTGTAAGACCGGTTTGTACATATTTTTACGGTAAAAAAATGTTGGCAGCTTGTATATCCTTTTCGCCAGACGTCATCTTTAACCCGAGAACCTCCTTTTGCCATTATGTGCTAGACCAGTTGAGTAATTGAGCAAATTTCTGATTAATCCAATTCAAAAATAAGTCAGAATCATGGCATTGACAGTATTAAGTTTTTTTTTTGAGAAAACTTCTGACATGTTCATCAATTGTCAAGGTAGTACAAAGAACACCAGAAGTAAAGTTGACATCCAGGTCCGTAGACCATCTAGCGACGACTACAAGCACTTGAGCGAGCTGAAGGCGCGCTGCCGTCATGCCAACTCCCAACACTAGACCCCAAAGGAACGTCTTTTTTTGTCCGTTTGGGGTAGAATTGGGGCAGCGTCCGGTGGGCAGACGGTCGGCGGACGCATCCGCACCCAACGTTTGCATGAGTCGCCTGGACCCCAAACGGACGCGCTCGCCCTGCCCCGACTCTTCCATCCCACCATGGACCATGCATGCGCCCGTCCGCCGCTGTGGCAGAGCTCGCGCATCCGCTCGGCCCGCCGCAGCAGCGCTCGCTAGCCCGCGTGCCCGCCCCCGCGCACCCGACACAGAGCTCGGGCCGCGCCCGCCCTTGCCCGCCTCACTCGTCCTCCAGCCGCGCCTGGCGCACGCGGGTGATAACCCACAAGTGTAGGGGATCGTTTGTAGCCTTCTTTGATAAATAAGAGTGTCAAACCCAACGAGGAGCTAAAGGTAGAAGAAATATTTTCTCAAGTTCTATCGACCACTGATACAACTCTACGCACACTTGACGTTTGCTTTACCTAAAACAAGTATGAAACTAATTTGCAAGAATAAAACTAGGAGTACTTTGCGAGAATAAAACTACAAATAAATTGCAAGGTAATAAAAGTGGATAGCTTTTGTCAATAAGAAAGTCATTTGTCCCTAGGAAATCGATAATAAGTACCGTTAATCATTCTTGCAATTTTATATGAAGGAGAGGCATGAGCTAACATACTTTCTCTACTTGGATCATATGCACTAATGATTGGACCCCTAGCAAGCATCCGCAACTACTAAAGATCATTAAGGTCATGAAACCCAATCATAGCATTAAGTATCAAGTCCTCTTTACTCCCATACGCCATAACCCACTTATCCACGTATAGGCTGTTGTCACCCCCGCAACACCGACAATAAGCAAACCATGAACATATTGCAACACCCTACACCGGGGGTCCCTCTATTTGCGCGACATGGATGGCGCCGTAGGACATCACCATAAATAAAATATACAATCATACCAACCAAGATCATGATTAACCCATAGGACAAAACGAATCTACTCAAACATCATAGGATAATCATAGATCATTGGGAAATAATATATGGAGTTGAGCACCATGTTTAAGTAGAGATTACAACGGAGAGAAGGGGTGTTACACTGCTGCATAGAGGGGGTGAAATTTGGTGTTGGTGGTAGCAAGACTGTTGATCTAAATCGTCGTCACGATCCTATCCCCGGTGGCGTTCCGGCGCCACCGGGAGAGAGGGGGAGATACCCCCCTCCTTCTTCCTCTTCCTTAGCCTCCCCCTAGATGGGAGGAGAGTTCCCCCTCTGGTCCATGGCCTCTATGGTGGCGGAGGGGAGGGAGCCCCTCCGAGATTGGACCCCCCCTCTCTGTTCCCTTCTGTTTCGCGTTCCCCAGATCCGGCCCTTCACGGTTTCTTAAATTCCCGGAGATCCATAACTCCGATTGTGCTGAAATTTTTACATGATTTTTTCCATAAGTTATCTTTCTTGCGCCATAAGAAAGGCCCCAACCGACGTTCGAGGAGGGCACAAGATACATGCCAGGCGCGCCCTGGTGGGTTGTGGTCACTGTGGGCCCCCGTTTGCGTTGATTCTACCTCCCAAAAATCATAAATATTCCAAAATAATTCTCCATAAATTTTTATCCCGTTTGGACTTTGTTTGATATGGATTTTCTGCGAAACAAGAAACATGCAAAAAACAGGAACTGGCACTGGGCACTGGATCAATAGGTTAGTCCAATAAATCATATAAAAAGTTGCCAAAAATATGTGAAAGTTGTAAAATATTGGCATGAAACAATCAAAAGTTATAGATACGACGGAGACGTATCAGCATCCCCAAGCTTAATTCCTGCTCATCCTTGAGTAGGTAAATGATAAAAAAGATAATTTTTGATGTGGAATGCTACCTAGCATAAATTTGATCATATATCTAATCATGGCATGAATATTACACTACAAAAAAATACACTTCCATGATGATACTTGTTTGTCACAGTAGGTCACCTTTTCTGTCATGCATGTACATCCATGAAGATTTTATGACAGAATCAAGATAGTCATACCTGTGTTGTCGTAGAAGTGTTCCATGACATTACAAAAATTATCATCACAGAAGTGTCCACTTCCATGACGATAAATCGCGCGTTATAGAAGTGCTTTCGTCAAGGGTGACCGACACATGGCATCCACCGTAACGGTTCACCGTTAAGCTATCGGGTCCGGTTTTGGATCCAATAACCCGTTAACAGCCCGGACCAATGGGTATTTTCCACGTGTAAAATTGTCATTGGCCGGAGGAAACATGTGTTGGCTCACCGTTGGGACAGATGTCATCCACTCATTGGACAGGAGGCGCCTATGATACGTCGACATGTGGCACGGCCCAACAGAGGCCCGTTCCGGTGAAAAGCCCGGCCCATTTTCCTTGGTTAAAAGGTAATGGGTCAACCCATAGAAAGCCTGTTAATGACATGTTCGTATATAGCCCATTTACGGCCCGCTAACTCATGGCCCGTTACGACCTATCGGAATTAAGCCCAGTAGCTTCATCTGGGCCGTCCAATATGATTCCAGCCTGTTGTAACTTCTGACCCTTGTATGGCCCATGATGTATTTCGACCCATATGAGGCCCTTTGTAACTCTTGGCCCATTAACGACCCGTGGTGAATCTGGCCCGTAATGAATAGTGTAATGCTTTATACCCATTAACGGCCCATTATTCCGTTGGGTCGTTTCCAACCCGTTTATCTTTCGGCCTTCTCAGGGCCCATTTATTCTTGGGCCCATTTCAAGGATTCAGTTACTTACAGCCCGTTACTGGCCTTTTATGCTTGTGGGCCAAATTCAGCCCGTGCTTACAGTTAGCTCGTTTGCGGCCCGTTAATCCGTTGGGCCGTTTTAATAGCGTCATCAAATATGGCCGATTAACGACGACCCATTATGGTCGGCCCATGAACGGAAGATTCCAACTCTAGCCTGTTTACGGCCCTTAATGCGGTCTGTTATTGGCTCATGTTTGGCCAATCGATCATACGGCCCGTAGAAGGCCCATTGATGCTACGGCCCGTGGAAGGCCCATTGATTCTACGGCCTGTAGAAGGCCCATTGTTTCTACGACCCATAGAAGGTCCATTGTTTCTACGGCCCGTAGGAGGCCCATGGTAACTACAGTAAATATGTAGCCCATGGTTATTGTGGCCTAGTTTTAAAAAATAGGTTATTGTGACCACTAGCAAACCGTGGAAAAAGAACTGCACTGACTACAAGAAAACAAATAAACAAGACAACAAGGAAATAAATAATAAAGCAACTTATGTAGGCTATCACGGCTATTACACATATTACATTCACTGGGCATCAAAGTTCGCCACCAGTGCAAATATAGGGAACAAAGAAGCATATCACACACACTGGTTGTCAAAGTTGGCGACTAGTGCAAATAAAAACCGCAGCAAAACAAGTCCAAAACTGAAACCACTATAGAAGAGCTCAAGAAACAATATCCTGGGTACCCATAATGCTGGCAAGATGCTTAGCAAGCTTATTATCTTTGTCTTGTTTGGCTCTTAAATCCTCCAGCGCTTGCTGTTGCACCAGAAAGTATGCATCTGAATTCTACAGGGACTTCCTCAGTCCTTCGGCTTCGTGTCGCAGCACATCTGATCGATGTCTTTCAACTTGAAATTGAGACTCAAGAAGACGAACTGATTCAGGCAGTGAGTTCGAAGAGCTTGTGCTAGCAGTAGTGGCCAGTAACTCGAACAATACATCAAGACATGACTTTTGGATTATCTCACTATCGTCAAGATAGTTTTTATCAGCTTTCTTAGAGACCAACAGGGATGTCTCACTATCTTGAACCATATCTGCATTACTTCTTTTACCATTGCATAACGGGGTACTGTTCTCCAATATTTTGTCCACATTCTAAAAGAGAAACAAGCAGACACATCACAGGTTTACCATGTTGTATATGAAACTCATTTTGATAAATCAGTTCAGTAGTAAAGTGGACAGTATAACAACATGAAACAAACATATATCTATGTACCATGGTCAATTTATGGTCTATATCATTCTAGTTTTTGTTGCCAAATCAAGATAGAGACATAGTTCAAATAATATTTGTTCAAGACAAAGCAGAATAGATAGAATATAAGTGTGGGAAACTACATACCAATAACAACACTTGTAATGTGCATGACATGAGAACATAAATGTTCATTCAATTGAAATTGAAATCAACAGAGAGCAAGTTACAACAGCAAACCAGTTAAAGAAACAGGTTTAAAACATACCTGTTGCGCCATTGGAGTTTCAATTCCATCATTCAAATTTGAAAATAGTTGGTATGAGTAAATACAGTGATGCAAGAGCAAAGAAGTATGAACCATAGCTACAGAACCTGACCCGAGAACAATTCTTCTTCTGCTTTAAGCGTTGAGTTGGGATTCAGAGTGGCGGTCCTCTTGCTTTGGGCACTGCAGTTCCCTTACTAACTGCTCGTGTTTGGGTGCTCTGTGGTGGACACAGTGTCGTGTCAACTGGAACTGGGTTACTATCTGCTAGGGTTGGGGTTAGAAGGGGTGTAGCTGGTTCTTTGTGCAACTGGGTAGGGGTACAATATGCGAGAGTCTGGGTTATGTGTGGTGGGGTTGGTTCTTGGGCAAGTACAACCATGGTTCTATCTGCATCAACTGGTAGCACTATCTTTTCTGAAGACCGTGTTGTTACTCCCTTAGATACTGCCATCACCCTCTCCAATTCAAATGACTGATAAACAAGAAAAGTAATTGAATGTATAGACATTGTATGATAGACAAGTGCAATGGATAGTGGGGAATAAAAGAGGGCACGAAATATTTCACATTTATGTTGTCTAACCAAATAGGATAGCATGACACAATTTCACATATATGATGTCTAACTAAACAGGATAGCATGACACAATTTCACATATATGATGGCTAACTAAAAAAGATGGAAAGACATAGTTCAAAATATGATGACTATGTAAACAGGATGACATGATATAACTATATAATGTGTTGATTAAATAGGTTGGCATGCCATAATTCACATACATGCCGCCTGTGGAAACACGATAGCATGATATAATTCACGGATAGAATGACATAATTCAAAATATGATGACTGTAAACACTAAATAGGATGAGATGATATAACTATATGATGTCTTTATTAAATGGGTTGGCATGCCATAATTCAAATAGATGCTCTCTATGTAAACATGATGGCATGGCATAATTCAAATATATGATTTATATAGTAAGCAAGTAAGTAGATGGAAATCGCATATATGATGTAAAAACTAAGCAATGCAAGATAACATGCATGACATGAGTAATATAACCCTGCCAAGTTTGAGCATAGACCTTAGGTGGGAAATAGGACTGGTCATCAGTCTTTGAATCCTCCTCTAAAGAGCTATCTTGATAGAGGCGGGGTGTCCCAATCTTTCAATGAGATGATAGTTATCGATTTGGTGGAGACGACTTTGACGATCCGACTACAAACGTGCACAACGTTGCGCCTTAGCAATCGCTAAACCAACCCCGAGAGGTTATTGACCACACCGAAGCACGATCAACCTGACCACGAAGGTCTATTCCTACAAGCAATCGAAGAACAAGCAAGAATATGATAAGCAATCTGAATATTGCGAGTATATATCAAGTATTGATAAAGGTGGAGATCCGTAAGCGGTCTTGGTCTGGTCGTTCGACACAAACGAAGTACACGAAGTTGCAATGGCTAACTTTTAACTAATCAAATCCCAAGGAAAAAGCTACTAGATGGATCTACTTATACTGAGCAAGGGGTGGCGGCCAAGGAGGTGGGAGGATGTCCCAAGGCAGCCTAAAACTAACCCTAGGTCGTACAAGGCTCATGGGCCCAAGTGGAGGTGATGCAACACCTTTGGACTTGTAGTTTGACTTGGATTCTGCTGCAGCGTCAGATTGTTTCATTGATAACTCAACACTCCAGACAAATTTAAGTTGAATCCAACTGGGTTGGAAAGAGCACGAAATCTACTTTCCAACAAAAAAAGAATCACCCAATTCGGAGTCAGTATGAAAGAGTTCTTGGCGTTTTGAGGCAGCTATGTCTGTGTAGCCCAAATCTGAATCCAGAACGTGAGAGACTTGGACTCTATCTTCTCTTGGCCCAAGAGTGACATGAGAGGACTTTTTGAACAACACCTAAACATCTCTTTTCTCCTTATCTTCATATGTGGATTGTACAAATGTCCCATACACCTGCAATTAGACATGACACAAAAGTTGGTGAAGTATTTTTGTCCTGGTGACATAAATAAATTATTGCATAGTTTGCATTAGAAATCACCTCATAAATATACATGTATGTAATATTTTTGGTCGCATTCATGTCCTCATCATATTTGTAACCAGCAAGATGTCTGCTTCAGCAGGTAGCATTGTCTGCTCTGAATACCTTGTTTTCACTTCAGATACTTCCATCACCGCTTCAAATGGTTGATGCACATGAAGAGTAGTTGAATATACAAACATTGTCGACAAATGGAACACGTAATACAAAAAAAGGATAGCATGATATAATTCACATATATGATGATTGGCTAAACAGCATGGAACTGCATAATTCACATATATAATGCCTTGCAACAAGACAACATTGCATAATTCACATATATAATGTCTTGCAACAAGATGGCATTGCATAATTCACATATATGGTAATTAGACACTAAACATGTGGCATTCACACAAAGCATGTCTAAACTAATCAAATGACATAGCAATGCAAGACACCATATGCACGATATGAGCAACATAACCCTGCCAAGTTAGAGCATACACCTCGGGGGGAAATAGGACTGGTCATTTGTCTCTGAATCCTCCTCTGAGGAGCTATCCGTAACCAGCAAGATATGTATTTCGTCAGATAGCATAGTCTGCTCTGAAGACCTTGTTTTCACTCCAGAATTTCCATCACCGTGTCAAATGGTTGATGCACACGAAGAGTAGTTGAATGTACTAACATTGTTGACAAATGTAATACGTAATGAAAAAAAAGGATGGCCTGATATAATTCACATATAAGATTACTGGCTAAGCAGGATGGCATTGCAAAATTCACATATATGATGCCTGGCTAAACAAGATGGCGTTGCATAATTCAGATATATGATGAAGAAACTAAACAGATGGCATTCACACAAAGCATGTCTAAACTAAGAAGATGACATATTTGATGTATGAAGTAAGCAATGCAAGGCATCATATGCATGATATTACCAACATCAGAATGCCAAGTTAGAGAGAAGACCTCAGGGGATAAATAGGAGTGGCCTTATCCTTTTGAATCCCCCTCAGAACAGTTATCTTCCTCTTGATTACAATCCGAAATGGTGGAGGGGGTTGCCTTTGCGCCTACCATGGAGCGACGTCCGCATGAAATTTTATTGCCACGCAAGGCTCGCCTCTTTTGCTCTATATGTTCAGTTCCATTGTGTATAATAACTGACATGCATAGGAATAAAACATAGTGAGATTATGTAAGGAGTGCATGCGGAAATCCAGAGTGATGGTAGCAACCTGTGGATAGACCCAAAACCAATGATAGCAGGCAGATAATGGCTTTAGTTAAAAATATAGATAATGGCCTCTTTACTTTGTGTTTCCCACCCAACATGAAACTCATTGTAGACACCAGAGATTAACCAGATAGTAGATAGATACTATTGATTGCGGCCCCGATATGTACTATACGACCATTAGTTTGGAGCTGACTCAAAGTCTAATTGGTGAACATGACGATAAAGTAGCATGTGATACGTCTCCAACGTATCTATAATTTATGAAGTATTCATGCTGTTATTTTATCATTCTTGGGTGTTATACAATCATTTTATGGCAACTTTATATCATTTTTTGGGACTAACCTATTGAACCAGTGCCTAGTGCCAGTTGCTGTTTTTTGCTTGTTTTTACATCGCAAGAAATCAATATCAAACAGAGTCTAAATGCAACGAAACTTTATGGAGATTTTTTCTGGACCACAAGGAACCCAATGGGCCTGAGCTGCACCAAGGGGGTGCCCCAAGGGGGCCACAACCCGCCAGGCCCCCCTGGCGTGCCCACCTCGGTGGCCTCCCGCACCCCCTCTTTGCACTATAAATTCCCAAATATTCCGAAACCCTTCGGGTTTAACCTAGACGAGAAGTTCCGCCGCGGCAAGGCCTCTGTATCCATGAGATCCAATCTAGACCCTGTTTCAGCACCCTGCCGGAGGGGGGAATCATCTCCGGTGGCCATCTTCATCATCCCGGCGGCCACCACGATGAGGAGGGAGTAGTCCACCATCGGGGCTGAGGGTATGTACCAGTAGCTATGTGTTGTATCTCTCTCTCGTGTTCTTGAGATGGAATGATCTTGATGTAACGCGGGCTTTGTTGACATAGAGGAATCATATGGAGCTTTTCCCTCTCTATCTTCTTGATGAATTGAGTTTTCCCTTTGAAGTTGTCTAATCGGATTGAGTCTTTAAGGATTTGAGAGCACTTAATATGTGTTTTGCATGACGATATCTATAGTGACATTGGGCTATCCAATTGAGTTACTTGATGTATATTATTGTGATCAACTTGCGGGTTCCGTGACTTTAGGGCCTATGCATCAGGGTTGGCACATGTTCTCATCTTGACTTTCCGATAGATATTTCGGGGCACTCCTTGGGAATAAAATAATGAATCTGAATTTGTTTTGGTGTTATGATTAGTACGAACTCTTGATGGATCGATCGGAAAGGATGACTTTTTGTTGTTTTAATACAAACTCTTGATAGATAGATCGAAAAGAATAGCTTTGTGGTTGCTTTGTGCCCGACAAAAACTTCTATACAACAAGTAATTTTGGAGTGAATTCTACGTCGTGCTTGAGGGATTTGCATATGATTCAACTATGTCAACATCGTTGGGAGATCACACTAGCAAAAGTTCGGACCCTAGGCCTCATTTTTAAGCATTGCAACACCATTTTCGTGCCCGTTTACTATTTGCTACCTTGCTGTTTTTATTTATTCAAATTATAAAAATATATTTCTACCATCAATATTACACTTTTATCACCATCTCTTCGCCGAACTAGTGCACCTATACAATTTGCCATTGTATTGGGTGTGATGGGGACACAAGAGATTTCTTGTATTTGGTTGCAGGGTTGTTCGAGAGAGACCATCTTCATCCTACACCTACCACGGATTGATAAACCTTAGGTTATCAACTTGAGGGAAAATTTCTACTGTCCTACAAAACTTCGCGATTGGGGGCCCAACACGAGTTTACAAGAATAAAGTTGCATAGTAGACATCAAGCTCTTTTCTGGTGCCGTTGTCGGGGAGGTGAGTGCTTGAAGGTATATCTTTAGATCTTGCAACTGAATCTTTTAGTTTCTTGTTTTATCACTATTTTGGTTTATAAAAAGAAAACTACAAAAAAATGGAATTGAGGTTGCATCATATTATTGATCATCTTTATAATATCTTTCTTGAAAATGATGGATCGGAAAATTGTTCTCAGTTGTTAGAAGAATAATTCAGTAGAATGTTTGGCATAAATGATGAGCATGATTGCAATATTGTTGGTATGAATTCATTGAATATCCATGATGCTAATGATATGCAAAGGCATAAGATTGGGGATGCTATATTTGATGAAGATGATATTTTTAGTCGCCCAAGTTTCGATGAGAAAATTTATTATGATGAAAGCATGCCTCCTATTTATGATGGTTATATTGATGAAAGTGGATTTGGAGAGGTCATGACTTTGTTTAGTGATGAATCCACCATTTTGGATGAGGCTTGAATTGACTATGAGGACAAGGTTGCTATCTATGATGATTATGGTGATGACATGTATGCTATATTGAATGATGATAACCATGAAGCTTGTCATCATGATTTTAATTTTCACTCTCATGATAGTTATTCTGTTGAGTTTTCTCCCACTACTATTCATGAGAATAACTTTTCTTATGTGGAGAGTAATAAAAAATTTATGCTCGTGGATCATGAAAAGAATGCTTTATGTGATAGCTATATCGTTAAATTCATTCATGATGCTAATGAAAATTATTATGAGGGACGAACTTATGCTTGTAGGAATTTCAGTAATATCAAGTTTCCTCTCTATGTGTTGATTGTTTTAAAGTTGCACTTGTTTTGCCTTCCTATGCTAGTTGATTATTGCTCCCATAAGTTGTTTGCTCACAAAATCCCTATGCATAGGAAGTAGTTTAGGCTTAAATGTGCTTTCCATATGCTGCATAATGCTCTCTTGTTATGTTTCAATTCATATCTTTTATGCGAGCATCATTGAAATCATCATGCCTAGCTAAAAGGCATAAAAGAAAAGCGCTTGTTGGGAGACAACCCAACACTTTTACCTACTATTTTTGTGTGTTCACATGATTATGCTACTGTAGTGATCATTGTCGGTGTCAAAACCGGTGGATCTCGGGTAGGGGGTCCCGAACTATGCGTCTAAGGTTGATGGTAACAGGAGGCGGGGAACACGATGTTTACCCAGGTTCGGGCCCTCTCTACGGAGGTAATACCCAACTTCATTCTTGATTGATCTAGATGAATATGAGTATTACAAGAGTTGATCTACCACGAGATCGTAATGGCTAAAACCCTAGAAGTCTAGCCTATATGATTATGATTGTCCCTATGGACCGAACCCTCCGGTTTATATAGACACCGGAGGGGACTAGGGTTGTACAAAGGTCGGTTACAGAGAAAGGAATCTTCATTCCAGACGCCAAGCTTGCCTTCCACGCCAAGGAGAGTCTCATCTGGACACGGGAGAGAGACTTCTATCTTGTATCTCCACGGCCCATCAGTCCAACCCATGTTACATAGTTCGGACGCCCAACGACCCCTTAATCCAGGACTCCCTCAATCATGTTTATAGCTTTTGTTTAAATAAAGTGCCAAGTAAAGCCTTTGGGATCATGCTGGGTGATAGTAGATTTGATCTTGCTGAAAAACATAAACTTTTGCCCTCACAAAAACAAGTCTCATTTTTTTTACAGAAGAGTGATGTTGAGTTGATTCTTTTTGCAAAAGTTTAATATACAAATTGCTCACGTGGTCCTAATTTTTTAGAATTTTTGGAGTAGCAGAAGTATGGTTGGAGTACAGATTACTACAGACTGTTCTGTTTTTGACAGATTCTGTTTTCAATGCATAGTTTGCTTGGTTTCTAGTTTCTATGGCTTATATTTGTCAATATAAATTGTAGAAATGGTATGCTATAGTAGGCATTGTACGGAAACAATTATGAATCTTGTCTTTGATAGTACCAAAGTGAAATGGTTTGCTCTTTATTATACTAACACATCTCATGAAGTTCCGTTAAGTTTTGTGTGATTGAAGTTTTCAAGTTTTGGGTGAGATATCGATATGAGGGGAATAAGGAGTGACAAGACCCTAAGCTTGGGGATGCCCAAGGCACCCCCAAAATAATATTCAAGGAAGATCCAAGCAACTAACCTTGGGGATGCCCCGGAAGGCATCCCCTCTTTAGTCTCCAACATTATCGGTAACCTCACATGGAGCTTTGTTTTCATTCGTCACATGATATGTGTTTTGCTTGGAGCGTCATTTTATTTTGCTAGGATTTGCTTTCTGTTATTTAGAATAATGTTTTGCATCTTTATTTTCAATAAAAATGTCAAGGATAGCCCTTACCATGCTTATTTTGCAAGTATACATGTTGTTGTTTCAAAACACAAAGTTCATCGCTGTTGAAAAAATTCCCTAGAAAAGTCAAAACATGATAAAATGTTGAAACTCTTTGCATAATGAGCTCTGATAAATTTTCTACAGCGTGCTAAATTTTCATAATTTTTGGAGTTAGGGAAGTATTGATACTCTTGCATTCTTTAGAAACTGTACTATTTTGATAGATTGTTGTTATGTTTGCATTGCTTGCGTATGTTTGCTTGTTTAATGATTCTATTTGAGGATAGGACTATTAAATTTGCAAAGGAATTTAGTATGCAATCTTGAATAATAATTTTTGTGATTTGCCGCAGTAGAGAATTATAAAGGTTTGCATTGATTTATACTAACTTATCTCATGAGTTCTTGTTGAGTTTTGTGTGGATGAAGTTTTTGGGATTTAGGAAAACTGTGATATGAGAGGAATTAAGGAGACAAAAAAGCTTAAGATTGTGGATGCCCAAGGCATCCCAAGCTAATATTACAAGAAGTCTCAAGCATCTAAGCTTGGGGATGCCCTGGTAGGCATCCCACCTTTCTTCTTCAACGATTATCGGTTAGTATCGGTTGAACCTAAGTTTTTGCTTCTTCACATGATGTGTGCTATTCTTGGAATGTCATTTTTATTTTGTTTTTGCTTTATGTTTTAATATAAAATACTTAGATCTGAAAGTTTTTGAGTAAGAGAGAGTCCTCAAATAGCTACCTATTTACTTAACTACTCGCATGATCTTCACTTATATCTTCTTGGAGTAGTTTGTCATTTACTCTTGTGCTTCACTTAAATCCTATGAGTAAATAGTTGAATGAATTGAATGTCATGAAGTTGAAATCATATCATGCCTAGTGGTAGCTTCACATTGGGTTTAGAAAGTGAAATCTTTTGAGGCTTGACAATCACAATATTGGTCATACAAGCAATTCACAAATAATTAGTATAAGGAAGAGAACTTTCACATGCAAATACACTATCATGGAAATATTTTGTGATTGTGATCCCCCATCAAAATATTATATGCCAAAATTGTTGAGTTGGACAAGGAAGACAACGTAATGATTTATGTTTGTTCATATTCACATAGAAGTTATATTGTCATAGATCCTTCAACATGTGGTGCTTGCCCCCCATCTTTGCTAGACAAAAATTCCACACCAAGTAGAGATACTACTTGTGCATCCAAAAACCCTTAAACCCAAATATTATTTTCAAGAGTCCACCATACCTACCTAAGGATTGAATTGATCCTTCAAGTAAGTTGTCATCGGTGCAATAAGGCAATAAAAATTGCTTCTAAAAGTGAGATCATTTAGTGTAAGAGAAAATTGAGCGTTGTACGAACTTGGATGGCAAAGAATAAAAGCGACAGACTGCATAATAAAGGTTGCCATCTTAAGGGGCAATACAACATGACGTTCTTTTGTACTAAGGGATTGAGCATACAAACAAATAGGCGCATGGCAACCTCTGCTTCCCTCTGTGAATGACCTATCTTTTACTTTTCTGTATTTACTTTTATGCAAAGAATCAAAGTTTTTCTCTCTATTCCTTTATATTTTTCTCCTTTGGCAAGCATCATGTGGTGAGGATAGATCTAGGCACATATGTCCAGTTGAATATGGGTAGCATGAGTTATTATTGTTGACATCACCCTTGAGGTGAATACGTTGGGAGGCAAAACAATAAGCCCCTATCTTTCTATGTGTCCGGTTGAAATGTTTTGCTCATGTGTACGAGATGAGTGTTAGCAATCATATAAGACTATGTGATGGTTGAGTATGTGGAGTTCTTACATAAACTCTGTTGAATAAGTTGAATTGCAATTGCTTGGTGACTGGGAACATAGGTTGTTGGGTTTCAAGAGAGTTCATTGTTTAAACCTTAACATGTGAATTGGTTGCTACTATAACATGAGAAGTTTTATAAGAAAGAATTGTCGTTATGATGCTAGAAAAAGTGATTGAAATTATCATTGATCAAATTTATGCACTTCGCTAGCATTCACACTTCATAAATTATTTCTTTTATCATTTACCTACTCGAGGACGAGTAGGAATTAAGCTTGGGGATGCTGATACGTCTCCAACATATCTATAATTTATGAAGTATTCATGCTGTTATTTTATCATTCTTGGTTGTTTTACAATCACTTTATGGCAACTCTATATCATATTTATGGGACTAACCTATTGACCCAGTGCCCAGTGCCAGTTGCTGTTTTTTGCTTGTTTTTTACATCGCAGGAAATCAATATCAAATGGAGTACAAATGCAACGAAACTTTACGGAGATTTTTTCTGGACCAGAAGGAACCCAATGGGCCTGAGCTGCACCTAGGGGGTGCCCCAAGGGGGGCACAACCCACCAGGGCATGCTAGGCCCCTTGGCACGCCCAGGTGGGTGTGCCCACCTCGGTGACCTCCCGCACCCCCTCTTTGCACTATAAATTCCCAAATATTCTGAAACCCTTCGGGTTTAACCTAGACGAGAAATTCCGCCGCCGCAAGCCCTCTGTATCCACGAGATCCAATCTAGACCCCATTTCGGCACCCTGCCGGAGGGGGGGAATCATCTCCGATGGCCATCTTCATCATCCCGGCGGCCACCACGATGAGGAGGGAGTAGTCCACCCTCGGGGATGAGGGTATGTACCAGTAGCTATGTGTTGTATCTCTCTCTCTCTCTCGTGTTCTTGAGATGGAACGATCTTGATGTAACGCGGGCTTTGTTGACATAGATGAATCATATGGTGTTTTCCCCTCTCTATCTTCTTGATGAATTGAGTTTTCCCTTTGAAGTTTTCTTATCGGATTGAGTCTTTAAGGATTTGAGAGCACTTAATATGTGTTTTGCATGAGGATATCTGTGGTGACATTGGGATATCCAACTGAGCTACTTGATGTATATTATTGTGATCAACTTGCGGGTCCCGTGCTTTAGGGCCTATGCATCGGGGTTGGCACACGTTCTCATCTTGACTTTTCGATAGATATTTTGGGGCACTCCTTGGGAATAAAATAGATGAATCTGAATTTGTTTTGGTGTTATGATTAGTACGATCTCTTGATGGAACAATCAGAAAGGATGACTTTGTGTTGTTTTAGTATGAACTCTGGATAGATAGATCGAAAAGAATAGCTTTGTGGTTGCTTCGTGCCCGACAACAAATTCTATGCAACAAGTAATTTTGGAGTGAACTCTACGCCGTGCTTGAGGGATTTGCATATGATTCAACTATGTCAACATCGTTGGGAGATCACACTACCGAAAGTACGGACCCTAGGCCTTATTTTTAAGCATTGCAACACCGTTTTCGGGCCCATTCACTATTTGCTACCTTGTTGTTTTTATTTATTCAGATTATAAAAATATATTTCTATCATCAATGTTACACTTTTATCACCATCTCTTCGCCGAACTAGTTCACCTATACAATTTGCCATTGTATTGGGTGTGTTGGTGACACAAGAGATTTCTTGTATTTGGTTGCAGGGTTATTCGTGAGAGACCAACTTCATCCTACACCTCCCACAGATTGATAAACCTTAGGTCATCCACTTGGGGGAAAATTGCTACTGTCCTACAAAACTCTGCGCTTGGAGGCCCAACATGAGTCTACATGAATAAAGTTGCGTGGTAGACATCAGCATGTAATATTAACGATGCATAACGTAAGCAGACACAAAAGAGTGCGACCTCTCTTGCAGGCACGTGTAGTCCTCGAGGTCATCTGCTCGGTTGATGATGGTAATGCAGTTGTCATGGCTGCCGGCGGTGGGGAAGAAGATCTGAGGCGGCGAAAGACAGTCTGGAGGCCGGATCTCTGCTATGCTGGACCTTTCTGTCGTTGGAGGAGCTGAGCTGAGGTGGACGATGATGCAACAGGAGCGGGACAAACCACACAAGTTTTTCTTTGACAACTATCTGTAAGAGAAGTAATTCTGTAAGGGCTTGTTTGAATTGGAGGATGGTAACAACGCGGGAATAGGGAATACACAGTAATAGGATAGGTATGCATGTGCAAAACAAAGATTTTATAAAACACAGGATTTCTGCCAATTTGGGTGTCTGGTTCATAAGAATTGGAAGATCACAGGATGCAAAGAAGCATGGTGAGATTAAGTCAAACCAACAGAAAATGTATGGTTATAATGCTATTATGCTACTATCTCTTAGTCTTGTGCTTCATGAATAGGAATTTGAAAAGGAGGACAAGTGGATATTAAAAAAAGGGTTTTTCTTTCAAGGAGACACTAAATGAACAAATCCTACAGTTTTCCTTTGCTCCATTCCTTTGACCAAATGCATGAATAGTAGTACCATAGGAAACTTTCCAATCACTACAAAAAAATACACTTCCGTGATGATACGTGTTTGTCACAGTAGGTCACGTTTTCTATCATGAATGTACATCCATAACGATTTTATGACAGAATCAAGATAGTCATACCTCTGCTGTCATAGAAGTGTTCCATGACATTTCCAAAATTATCATCATGGAAGTGTCCACTTCCATGACGATAAATCACGAGTCATAGAAGTGCTTTCATCAAGGGTGACCGACATGTGGCATCCACCGTAACGGGTCGCCAATAAGCTATCAGGTTCCGGTTTGGATCCGATAACCCGTTAACAGCGCGGACCAATGGGGATTTTCCACGTGTAAAATTCTCATTGGCCGGCAGATCCACGTGTCGGCCCGGTGTTCGAACAGTTGTCATCCAGTGAATGGACGGCACGCGCCTATGATACATCGACACGTGTCTCGGCCCAACAGTGGCCCATTCAGGTTAAAAGGCCGGGCCTGTCAAAATAAGCGGGCCAGCCCATTAGCGGCCTACTTGAGTCAGGCCCATTTACAAGTACGGCCCATACAAGTTACACAGAATCGGCCCATCAAAGGCCCATTCTAGACTTGACAATTTCTAGCCCATTGTCAGTTTAAGCCCGTTAACGGCCCACTATGTCTTTGGGCCCAATTGTGGCCCGAGCTTCTTTCGGCCTGTTAGCAGCCCATCGTCAGTTCCAGCCTGTTAACGGCTCGGAACATATTTCGGCCATTTCTCGGCCTATTCTATAGTTGGGCCAATTCTAGCTCGCTATGACTTTAGGCCTGTCCTCGGCCCATTCGGTAAATGGGCCAACTCTTAGCCCATTTTGTCTCTCGGCCTGTTAATGGCCCGCACAATAGTTGGGCCTTTGACTTTAGGTCCAGTAGGGGCCCACGTTCCTCAGGGCATCATTTCAGCCCAACATGACTTTCGGCCTGTTAAAAGCCTAGTTTGCAAATTGGGCCTCCTCTGGCCCATAACACTTTCGGCCTCTTATTGGCCCATAAAGTAAAAGGGTCGAGACAAAATTGACATTCATTTCGGCCTGCTAAAGGCCCACGGGCCATTTCCATTTATACGGCCCTATCGAGCTTTAGGCCTATCGACGGCTTGCTAAGAGCTGTTGTTACGGTGGGCCACATCATTTGGGATCCACTTAATATTATTTTGACCAGCCGAATTAAGGCCCGCTTTGACTACACATGTTTGTTCATTTGTATGGCGTCCAGGAAATGTTTGGGCATGTTGGCCCCCGTTTCAACGATATAGCATATTCAAGAATTATCCTACTCTATATTATTGCCTCTAAAAAACATACACTATACAATAAAAAGACTAAGGCATAGAAACATAGAATAATCCTAAACTATACAATAAACAAATTACAGCCGAATATACCCACTGGGCATTATAGTTCGGCACCAGTGATAATAAAGCATACACAAATAGCAAATTACATACACTGGACAAATAAAGCTCATACATCATGGACACACATCAACAGAACTTACCATTTGAACTATAATCTCTTCAGAAAATAGGATTGGCCGGATTCAGATAGTAGAAATTTTAGTCTGCAAAATCTCCAATTTCTTCGTGGTTACCTCAGTGTCTTGTTTCATTTTTTGACTCCTGCATCTAATACCTGCATGTCCAGTCTCAACTTGTTGGTTGTACATTGAGAACCATGTACACGTTATCTTGCCACCTCTAGTTGATGCTCGAGAACATCAGCACATTCCAGTTCCAATCGATAATCATTCGGTAACGACCATGCCGTACTGCTCGCAGATCTTTGTGTTGATGTCACTTCATCCTGAAATGTTTCTGTAAGTACACATCACTAAGGCAAAAATATAGTTACAACAGTGAAGCAAGCAAGATAGACTATTTTGTACATGGCAAAATAGGACTAACAATAATGTTACACGTCATGAAGCATAAGAAGGTGATATTTTAAAAATTATAAAAACGGTAGTATGTGTAGCCTGCATACAACAATCTCTCTTAGCTTGCCAGAGGAGCATGATGTTGGGGCCTGTCGGTGTCAAAACCGGCGGATCTCGGGTAGGGGGTCCCGAACTGTGCGTCTAGGCGGATGGTAACAGGAGACAAGGGACACGATGTTTTACCCAGGTTCGGGCCCTCTTGATGGAGGTAAAACCCTACGTCCCGCTTGATTAATATTGATGATGTGTGTTACAAGAGTGGATCTACCATGAGATCAAGGAGGCTAAACCCTAGAAGCTAGCCTATGGTATGATTGTTGTTCGTCGTATGGACTAAAGCCATCCGGTTTATATAGACACCGGAGAGGGCTAGGGTTACACAGAGTCGGTTACAATAGTAGGAGATCTACATATCCATATCGCCAAGCTTGCCTTCCACGCCAAGGAAAGTCCCATCCGGACATGGGACGAAGTCTTCAATCTTGTATTTTCATAGTCTTGGAGTCCGGGCGATGATGATAGTTCGGCTATCCGGACACCCCCTAGTCCAGGACTCCCTCAGTAGCCCCTGAACCAGGCTTCAATGACGATGAGTCCGGCGCGCATATTGTCTTTGGCGTTGTAAGGCGGGTTCCTCCTTCGAATAATTTATAGAAGATTGTGAACACCAGGATAGTGTCCGGCTCTGCAAAAATAAATTCCACGTACCACCATAGAGAGAATAATATTACACCAGTTCAATCTGCTGACGCGTTTTGTGGCGTGACATCACGCCACTACCAAGCCTTTACTCGAATTGTTTTTATTGTACCACCTCAGCGCATTTAGCGAAGCGGTTTCCTTGGCACGTCTTGTCAAAGCAGAGATCGTATTCCCCTTATTCCGGGATTCCCATCAATACGGACGTGGGTAACCCAACCGCGCCCGTTGCCACGCCCCCTCCATCGAAGGCGGGTTCCAAACGGTCACGGGGACGGCTCTTGGTATTCTTCCTCTTTATAATGAGACCAAGGCCCGTTCTTTTCCTTCAATCCTCTATCGAATCCGCCCCTCGCCCCGAGTTCCAACACTCAGGGCTCCAGATTCGGGTACCTTCGATCTTCGACAATGTCTGGCCCTGACCTACGAGGATGGTGGATGCCCTCCTCCGTCACGGAAGAGGACGTGCTAAAGCTGAGAGACGCCAGGTACTTAACCTACGAGATTTCGCATAGGCTGCCTGCCCGAGGGCAAGTTATTCCGACTCCCGAGCTTGGTGAGAGCGTCATGTTCGTGTCTCACCTCCGTCGGGGTTTAGGCTTCCCGACGGATCACTTTGTGAGGGGGCTCATGTTTTACTATGGGCTGGAATTCCATGACTTGGCTCCGGAGTCCATCCCCCACATCTCATCATTCATTGTTGTCTGCGAAGCCTTCCTCCGCACTACCCTCTCACTTTGGCTTGTGGCTCAAAACCTTCAACGTGGAGCCGAAGATGATTGAGGGGCATCAGGCAGAGTGCGGCGGGGCGGTTATAAGCAAGAGGGCCGATGCTCCATGGCTCGAGGGCTCTTTTCAGGAGGAGCTCGACTCGTGGCAACAGGAGTGGTTCTATATCACCGCTCCCAGGGGCAACAGGCAGAGGTTGCCGCCCGTCTTCCTCTCGGGCCCTCCACAACAGCTGGCGTCATGGGTCAACAAGGGGCGTGACTGGGGCCGTCCAAAGACGTACCCCTATTGCAGGACCGGATTCGAGGTCTCCAAGAAAGGGAGATCAATCTGGTCACAGTGGTACAAGTTATGTTGATCCGGCGCCTACTGCCCTGTAAACGTCGCCCCCTCCGCCTGTGGGAATTTAATCCGGAGGGGCCACGAGCTCTTCAATACTTCATGGTTTTGACACCCGCGGAGATGTACAAACTGTTCTTCGGATCGCAAGAGATGCGTCCGGAATTGACCGAGGATGCTGGCCTAAGCTGCAATCGCCCGGATACCCAAGTAAGTAGCCCCGTGTCCGGACACATCGTCCATTTATTTATCGTGAGTTTGCCTTTTAACCAGCTATCCCTTGGACAGGAGTGGATAGCGCAAGCAAAACTGATACGGTGTCCGGCCCCCCTCCCTGAGACCATGCAGGATCCCGTGTTAATCAAAATGTTGGAGGTTGCACCTTCGGAGGAGGGCGATGGGGGGCACAGGGGAACTACCACCTCTGCCAAGGAGGCTTTCAGTAAGGGAGGAATCGAGGGTGCCTCCTTCCAGGGGGAGAAGAGGACCGCTTCCGAAGACCCAGAGGCCAAGGCCTCAAAGCGGGGAAAGAAATCTGCACCGGAAGTTCCTGTGCCGGGAAGAGCCCCGGCCGTACTATCTCCTCGGAGGAATCAGCCCTCTAGCGAGCCGTAAGTAAAGAAGGGGGGGATTTTGTAATAGTGGACACCCCTGCTTGATTTCTATGGGTAACCGAAGTTTTCACCTTGTAGTTCGGATCTCAGCCCATCTCAGCACAGCTCATCTTCGGGAGACCTTCGTCCAGAGATGATGGAGAGCGAAACGCCTCCATCTGCCGCCCCGTCGTGCGGGGCGGGCGACCCTGAGGTGTCATCATGGAGGGTCTCCCCGAGTCCGGCGGGGCCGGAGAGTTCGGCACGCAATGGAGTACGGCCGGTGGAGCTGCAGGATTTGCTCAAGAGGGCGTCTATCTCAGAAGATCACCGCACATTAATGAGTAGGGTGATTGAGAGGATCTCGTCCGCCAAAAGCGGGTTGTGTGAGGCCGTCGGAAGTTTGCTGACGGGGTTTGAGGTACGCAAAAAATGACATACCTTTTGACAGTTTTGCACATGAAGTGCGCCCTGTGTAGATAGTAGCCCCTGAGACTTGGTATGCTGTCGAAAGCGACAACATGCCAAGGATCATAATCTCAGTTATAGATTGTCACCTTTCCTATGCAGGTGGCGGAACGTTCGGTGGCTAGCCGGACTGATGGGTTTGCCGAGCTGAAGAGGCAACTCGACGTTGCGGATGCGGACATCTCGCTGGTCAATAAACGACTTGATGAGTCACAAGGTATGTGGTTGCTCCGCGGTCGCCTAGTAAGGGAGCTGACGCCCATTCCTTACAATTTGTATGCTTGATGCAGATGGTGCTGCTGCTGTGGAAGACCTTCGAGCAGAACTTGCTCGGGCCAAGGAGTAAGCCAGAAAAAGCGAGGCGGCTGCCTCGAAGGCAGCGGAAGAGCTAGAGGCCGAGAAGGCTGCTCACTGCCGAAGGAGGGAGGAGATGGCCGGAATGGCCGCGAAATTAAAAGTTGGTACCGACCGCCAGGAGGTTCTTGAAAGAGAACACCGAGCGGAGCAAGAGGACCTGAAGAAGGCCGACGCCGAAGCCAAGGATGCCCGTAGTGCGATGTGGGCTATGAAGGAGGAACCGCGTCAGGTTGGAGACATTGTGGCTGGAAAGCCCTTTATGCTGCGTAGGAAGTTCATGGATCTGAAGTATGCTCAGCTGGGCCGATTGTATGGTGCGGAGGATCCTTATCTGGACTTGGCAGTGAGTGCGGCGGACGCAGTCGTGCACTCCGAAGCCAGAAGGATCACGAAATGGAAGAGCTTTTCTGGTCTCAATTCCATAGTCCGAGCGTCCACTTCCGTTGAGTGATCGGCTGGTTGAGTGGGCTGAGCTGAATAGATTGTCCGGACTTGCCATGACGGATGTGGTCACTCATCTATGGCCGGAAAGGCCCAAGCCGAAGAGTTATTTTGGCTTGTTGCAGCAATTCCTTGGGGCGGTGCCGCGTATCGGGGCGATGAAGCGGTCGGCATGCATAGAAGGTGCACGGATGGCTCGCGCCCGTGGTAAGACATACTGGGCGGAGATGGATGCCACCGCTGTTGCATCCCGCGGTTCGGACAAAAGCCGATTCCCCACCGAGCACTATTTTGAGGAAGTCCTGCAGGGCGCTCGTTTAATAGAGTCGCAGTGCTCGAAAGATGTTATGTTTGAATGACATGTATGATTTCTAAGATCATGTTTATAATGCAATAGCCTTTTATACTTGTGTGTTCAAGTATTAAACTATCTCCTGTGCGGCCGTATATGTATGTATAATCTGAAAGATGGCAGTCTTTGGCTTCAGCCCCCACGCACATGGTGCGGGGGTGTTTGCAAAAAGAAAAGCGCATTTTCACACTTAATCCAACGTCTTGGTCCTTTTAAGGAGGTGATAGCGTAGCAAACTAGGCAACCGGACTATAATGCTTTATCACTTTCACTTAGCCATAGGAGCTCGAATGTGGGGCTACTATATAGCCCCTGGCGGCACCGCTCTTCTCCGAACTCGGGGCGCATATGTGCCTGACCGGGAAGCGGTCCTTCGTCAAAGCGGAGGAATTCTAAACATTCCAATGGTCGATCGAGTGGTTGACCAGTCTCTCGCTATATCATGACAGTCAGTTTTCGGCTTTCTCTACTGAGGTGCTCGCCCGGCCGAACCGGGGCACAATCGTAGTAGTTCTCCTGGTGCCGCGTTAGTCGATGATACGGAACATAAGGCAGCAAAACACAGGAGCCGTGCAAACCCAACATTTGACCAAAGACATGATTCGGAGCTGATGCATATAAGGCCTAACTCGAGACGCCAAACACTCCCTGAGGTGTTCGGTCTTTATGATACCGGGCAGAACAATGCCCTAAGCCCCTAGTGTCCAGGTACAGGCGGGAACTTCTGACGCGGCCGATGCCAAAACGCCAGCCTCCTCCTCGGCTATGGTAGGAAACTGGGGATGTGTATCAACAAGAGACAGTAAGAAAGGTTTACGCAGGGTCTTAATCTGAAAAGAATCCTTGCAACGGGTCCCTGCTGCATGTCTGCGCCTATGTCTCTGTTGTGATGTATCCTGGACGGGTGTAGCACGTGCTTCATCTGTAAAAGAGAAGGACTTAGTTTCTAAGAAATATCGTGCAAAAGTTGTAATAAAGTATAATTTGGAAGACGAAGAAAGTTGAGCGTTATTGGCTCTCATCATTTATACGCGCGGCCCCTTATAAAGGGGGTATGCGGCTGGGAAGCCCCTTGTTTATTTACGCCGGACTCGCCTAACCGTGTCCGGGGTCTGAATGACCTGTTTTTAGGGGCCTTGACCTGCAAGGTCGGAGTGGCTGTCAAGGCAGCCCCACGCTCTCCGTGGTCGAGGAACACTCGGAGTTACTCTTTAATGAGATTATGCCGCGTGGACCGGGCATTGTAAGTATAAGAGACGTGTAATGTGGTATTGCGTTAAAGCGGGCGAAAGCTTTGCGTCCCAGTAGTGCTCGATGGCCACTGTAAAATGGGGCGATATGGAGAGTGAGCTTTTCGCGACGGAGGTTGTCGGATGAACCGAACACAACCTCTAGTGGTACAGAGCCCGTATGATTGGCTTGAAGGCCTGGCGTCACTCCTTTGAAGGAAGTGTTGTTATGGCGAATTTTGGTAGGGTCTATCCCCATTATGCGGACGGTGTCCTGGTATGGCAGGTGTCGCACTGTGTTTTCGTGTTATCACATGAAGTAAGTTCACTGTTTTGACTTCTAGTGGGAAAGTCTTCTGTTTTCCGGAGTGCTGCTTTTGGGGTTCGTCACTTTCGCTTGGTGTGTCGAGCCCCTTGTGTTCGGCGTTAAGTCGGCCGGACTGCTTGAAGACCCAACAATCTCTGTGGGTATGGTTTGCAGGCTTCACGAAGGTACCATGTATTTGACATAGCCTATCTAGAATCTTGTTTAGGTTGGATAGCTCGTCACTGTTGTCCTTGAGGGGCAGTGTTTTGTTGTTCGGCCGAGAAATTTTGAATTCGGCGTTGACCGCCGTACTGTTTGGGCCATTTTCCTTGTTCCGGCGCTGATCTTTTCTGCGTCGTGATTTCCCATTTCCATCCCTGACTTCGGATGTACTCGGGTCGCTGGTGCTGCATCTAGCCAGCCAGCTGTCTTCCCCCGCGCAAAAGCGGGTCATGAGGCTTGTTAGTGCGACCATTGTTCTTGGTTTTTCCTGGCCGAGGTGTCTGGCGAGCCATTCGTCTCGGACGTTGTGTCTAAAGGCTGCTAAGGCTTTAGCGTCCGGACAGTCGACTATTTGGTTCTTTTTAGTGAGGAACCTGTTCCAGAATTTGCGTGCTGACTCTCAGGGCTGTTGAGTTATGTGACTTAAATCGTCTGCATCCGGAGGGCGGACATAAGTCCCCAGAAAATTTGCTCGAAACGCATCCTCAAGCTCTTCCCAACTTCCAATGGTGTTTTCTGGGAGGCTTTTAAGACAATGCCGAGCTGGCCCTTTGAGCTTGAGGGGTAGGTATTTTATGGCATGGAGATCGTCTCCTCTGGCCATATGTATGTGTAGGATATAATCCTCAATCCAGACTCCGGGGTCTGTTGTTCCGTCATATGCCTCTATGTTTACGGGTTTGAATCCCGCTGGAAATCCATGATCCAGTACCTTGTCGGTGAAACATAGTGGGTGTGCGGCGCCCCTGTATTTGGGTGTGCCGTTGTCTTCAAATGCTCGGCGGGTTATGTTGCTTCTTGGAGTCTTCTTTTTTGGCCCATAGATAGACCTGGCTGGGTCATCCTTTTTCCGAGGATCTTTATGCTGATCGTGTGCCGGCTTGTGTGCGGCGCCCCTTGTTGCTCTTGGCCTGTCATCTGGTCGTCTATCCGGCCAGGCAGCTTCTTTCTTTTTTGACTGCGGGGGCTCTAAGGCCTCCTCGTCAAATTCGGGCAACAGCTTGCGCTTCGGGTAGCTCTTTGTCTGGTGACTAGCGCCATATTTATCTGTGGTGTTGAGTACTTTGCTCCATCTCATTCTGAGTGCGTCCTCCGCTGTTTTGAGTTTCCGCTTTTGCTTCTTCAAACTTCTTGAAGTGGCGACGAGCCTTTTATGAAGGTTCGTATGCTCTGGTGATGTGAGATCGTCTTCGCCGGGGATGGGTTGCTTGTCCAGTTCATCATGTTCGGATGGCTGCTTGGTGGCATGTGCGTCGTCCACTGCTTCACCCTGCTCTAAGGCCGGGTCCATATGGGTGCCGTTTTTATCGAGGCCGGTCTTCGGGAGGCGCTTGCGTCGCCGTTTTGGTTGTTTGTTGGGGGAGTTGTCCTTCGCCCCGTCCCGTTTTTCCTCATTGTCGCTTCCTTTTGGTGTATCCACCATGTATACGTTGTGAGTTGGGGTGGCTTTCCAGTGCCCGTTAGGCGCTGGTTCTTTGTCGTCTCCGGCATCGTCGTCCATACCGTCGATGTCTTCGGAGTCACAGTCTAGCATGTCGGTTAGATCGCCGACAATGGCTACCAAGTGGGTGGTGGGTGGGCTTTGAATTTCTTCGTCGTTCGCATCCCAACCGTCCTGGCCGCAGTCCGGCCAGGGCTCTCCTGATAACGAGAGATACTTTAGCGAACTCACGATGTCGCCAAAAGGTGAGTGTTGAAAGATGTCCGCTGCGGTGAACTCCATGATCGGCGCCCAATCGGATTCGATCGGAGGAGGCGCGGGAGGTTCGGAGTCTGGCAAGGAGTCCGGCACCTCGGAGTCACGAGCTTCATGAGGGACAAGGTCATTGTTCGGCTCTATCGCCGTAGAGGTTTTAGCCCCCGAGGCGGTGTCTAGCCATCCGTCCTCGATCTGCGCAGCCGGCTCCAAATTGAAGATCGGAGCGGGTTCGAGTGCGGCCTCCAAGGTACTGTCCGGCTGCAGAGCTAAATCATGCTCGCCGTGACAGTGCGGCACGCTCGGCTGTGGCTCGAATCCATCGAGGATCAGGTCCCCGCGGATGTCGGCCGTGAAGTTTAAACTTCCAAATCTGACCTGACGGCCAGGGGCGTAGCTTTCGATCTGCTCCAGTTGGCCAAGCGAATTGGCCCGCAGTGCGAAGCCGCCGAATACGAAGATCTGTCCGGGGAGAAAGGTCTCACCCTGGACTGCATCGTTGATGATGATCGAAGAATCCATCGAGCCTATCGGTGATGGCACAGAGGAACTCTCAATGAAAGAACCAATGTCGGTGTCAAAACCGGCGGATCTCGGGTAGGGGGTCCCGAACTGTGCATCTAGGCGGATGGTAACAGGAGACAAGGGACACGATGTTTTACCCAGGTTCGGGCCCTCTTGATGGAGGTAAAACCCTACGTCCTGCTTGATTAATATTGATGATGTGTGTTACAAGAGTGGATCTACCATGAGATCAAGGATGCTAAACCCTAGAAGCTAGCCTATGGTATGATTGTTGTTCGTCCTGTGGACTAAAGCCATCCGGTTTATATAGGCACCGGAGAGGGCTAGGGTTACACAGAGTCGGTTACAATAGTAGGAGATCTACATATCCGTATCACCAAGCTTGCCTTCCACGCCAAGGAAAGTCCCATCCGGACACGGGACGAAGTCTTCAATCTTGTATCTTCATAGTCTTGGAGTCCGGCCGATGATGATAGTTCGGCTATCCGGACACCCCCTAGTCGAGGACTCCCTCAGGGCCCAATCCAAAACATAGACAAGTTACAAATTTAGACAGCATGTTGCGTATAAGTAAGCAAGTAGTTGTCCATTCTGTAGCTCAATTAAAGTCTTAGGGAGCATAATGAACAGCAGAGGGATTCATAAAAACCTACTACAGCAAGCAAAACTATGCAATCATTAGCCTAGTATAAACTAGATTGTGAGCCTCATGCAATAATAGTTAGTTAATAGACTTCAAAGCTTCAGGCACACTTCGCCAGAGTAATTAAATGGTCAGGCCTTTAATTATGTAAACTAATAGTTATACAAGTACCCAACATTAGGCATCATTGTTTGGGCATCTCATTAACTGAGGACAAATAAAGCAATTGAAAAGAGCAAATCAACTATGCCTGAAACAAACAAGGAATTGAACTGTTGAGTTGGATATAGTGACTTACCTTAACTGGTTGAACAAGCTCAGCGCAACTCCTAATTCTCTTGCAAGGCTCCTTCCAAACATCTTGTACTTGAAAATCCTCAATCTTATCTTCATTGCACCCCTCTACAAGGTGACACAAACTAGTTACTCGTCTCCTTGGAAGATAAATATGCATACTTTCCAGTCTTTGAACAACACAAAAGGATGAGATTATAACAAAACAACACCACATAATGAAACATGCCACATCTCTTGCACTTGCACACAATGAAATGAGCATTTACTATGTGTGCACTATGTAAAAACTAGGCATACCTTTGAACTGGATCTCCAGGTACTCTTGGAGAGCCTACTTTAGTGTACAGCAAAACCTTTATGTCACCTATGAGTTAGACAAGGCCCCACTATAGCAGCCCTTAGTGTTTAAATCGTTGACAAGCTCTGTTAGAGTGTTAGGTCAAGAACAACAGGTAATCAAAGCAAATAGTCCTAGTATGGCTGGCTGATGCAAACAAAAATTTGAACAGATGTGTGAGCAAAACTTACATTTAAAACAAAATAGAGGCTAGCCAACTCACCTCTAGAATGCTCCCCCGATTGCAAGCTTCGTCAGCCGTCGGATCTGCCCCTCTGGCTCGCTGCACCGTTGGATCTTCACTTGCAATTAAATCGTTTTTCACCTCCCAGTCATTTTCCTTGCTCAATGACGAGTGGGCTCATCTCAAGCTTGCATTGGCTGTCTCAGTAGTGGGTAACCTTCGGGCGGGTGAACCTTTCCTCGCGCGCCGCACGTCCCGTGGCTGGGGCGAGGAGCCCATTGGACATAACCGCACCAAACCCTAGCCCCCCGTCCACAGCCACCCGCTCCTTCACACAGCCGCCACACCATTCCTCCCTTCCGCCCCTCCTCCTTCCCGGATCCCCACCACGGCGCCGACCTACAGGCAAAGGGCGACAGCGGCGGTGCTCAGTTAGATCTGTAGGAGAGAGAAGATTAGAGGGAGAGAGATGAGGGAGAAAGAGAGGAAGAGGAGAGGAGGCATGGCGTCGGATGGGAGAGTGGCCAACCCGGCTCGCGTCGGCTGGGGCCGCACCCCTCCCTAAAGGGCGGTGATGATGGAGGGATCCGCGGTGCCATCCAGGCTCCCGACCGATGGACTCGCTGGGTCGCCGCCCATCCCGTGCAGCAGGGACATCTACCGTGGCGCGGGATGGGGACCGAGCGGCGGGGCCCATGATGCGTTCGGTCGAGGGATTGGTCGGGCCGGCGCGGGATCTTAGCCGCCGTCAATGGATTTCTCGCAGCTTGGCTACCTGTTGCTTTGGATCCGGTACAATCCCCATCTCTCTCTCTCTCTCTCTCTCTCTCTCTCTCTCTCTCTCTCTCTGAGACTCACCCACACACCTTTGTTGCTTGCTGCGGTTGACCTGCTGATGTTGCTACTGTGCTGGCCAGGGAGTGAGTCAAGTGACATACAAACATAAGAAATATTCAGTTATGAGGATTGAAGAAATTAATGATCATTCAGTCATTGAGGATTTGAGAAGAGACATCAATGTTCCAGTAGAGGTGTTATTGAAGTTGTGGCTGTCAATAGTCCTTTTATTGATGCTAAGTATATGGTAAGGAAATAATGCTATATGATTTGCATATTTTTTGCTATGAGAACTTCTGCAACTGAAACTCAAAGTTTAGGTGTTGAACTCATAGTTTTGCAGTAGTTAGTTTTGTACTACTTTGTATCAAAATTGCATTAGACCATGTTGCACTGTATTTCGAGCATAGAAAATTTACTTAACACCTTTAATTTGCAGAGCCTCACGTGTTTCAAGTATGAATAAGAACTACGAACTCCTTTTGTGCGATTCAAATACATTTCCAGAGTTTTTATTTGTTAGTACATGTTGTCTAAAGTAACATTTGCCCAGAGCGAGAGAAGCATGCCCCTCTATCGTTATTATTATTATTAGAAGGTATTAAATTCGAAATAACTAATTTCATTTACTTGAAGCACTTGAAATGTTTGGTCGGTTGACTCCAGGTATGAGCAGCTCCTGAGCTTGATGGCTGGATGTGTGCACACATGTAATGGGGTATCATGGTCATGTTGCTTGGTGTGCAGAGGCAACCTCATTTTTGGACCAAAAAGAGGGGCGATGACGATGATGACTGGCTGAAACAATCATGTCTTGAGTAATCAAGACAGCCTTGGCTTGTGGGACTAAACAGAGCTGAAAAAATCGGTGTCACCGTTGGAGTTGCCCTTAGAGCCTGCCCTTACCTCTGTTGTAGCCTGCTTAATTTTATTGCCGATGTTGGATGATCTGTGCCTTGGACGGTCGTTCTGATGAGTGATACTCTGGGACCAGGTCTATTTCAACACACACGAACCCATTGACCTCCCATGTTCCTGGGGAGCATTGCATGTCGGAAAAGTTAGGGGTTGTGTCACACAAAGTTCTGCATTGACACTTAGAAAGTAAGTGAAAAGCGATATGCCATTTTTTGAGGCTATCTACAATCCCATTAAAAGGCAACTGCTAAACACTAAAGGGCAATGGAACTCAATTTGTCGGTATTTGCAGTTTGATAAATTATATTAGTAGTATTTCTTGGATTTATATAAGAAAAACAAAAATAGCTACCTTTGTGTGAATTACAGTGCTAATGACCAGTTCTTTGTATCAGACATGAATGGACAAATTCAAGATTTCCTTTCACCTAGGCTTGGTTAGTTGGCCACTTCAATTCCCACTTTCTGTCATGTAATCTTGATGTCGATATTTCGGCATTACATACAGAATATGATGCATTATGTAGAAGTTACTAATGGTCAAAAAAATTCTGGATACGACACTTGCTTACTCCTATTGACATTATGTAGAAGTTGCATAAGGCAGAACAAGAATAAGAACATCTGTCAGTTTATTCATGTGCTGGTTCAGCAGCGGGCAATGCTCAAGACAGAGTTGGGCGCACATCATATATATACATATGTTGTCGTGTCTTAATAAATGGAGATGAGATATCTATCCGACTGTCATCCTTCCCAGACTTGGGTTTGTCATCTCTGTCAGCGTCCACCTGCGCTTCCTTCGTTGGTTGTCATTTCTTTGTACACTGCTGTAGTTTAGAGATCATACTATATTTTCCATGGATAAAATTGAATATGACACCCAATTTGCTATATAATTGTTCAGCTCTCTCTCATAGCGATTCATACAAAATATCATGCATAATGGTCCCAGCTTAAGTAGAATATAACCATTGGATTGTTCAAACTTTGCTCATGTTTCGTAGGGCACCATAACTCTAATCCGACATGAGCAGTCCAACCACGATAGTGAGCAGTGGAACCGCAAGATAGAGATAGATACAAGTAGAATATAACTGGTCATATTTCTAAAATGATCACACTACTTATGGTGCCGGAAGAGAAGGCATCAGTGATAGTGGGCTAGGTGATGAGGGCATCAATACAAAGAGATTAATTCTCAACTTTGTTCTTGATAGGTTGTACAAATATACAAGGTTCTACTGTTTCCTTTTATGTTTAAATAGCTTTGTGAGTACAACTATATGAAAATTCTGCGATTCATGGTGCGGAAGCGGGCATCTTTGTTTTCCTGACCAAAAATACTTAGTTTCATGCCTCGACGGTATAATTTAGAGGCACGGTCCAATGAGAGATTCCTACTTAGCTAACTGATATATAACATTTGACGGTACTGTCTTGTGTTTTAAATACAAAATATGCTACATGAGCATTAGTTTTATTTTGAATTTAATTTTTTGTTTGAGCCTCTTTTACATATTAAGTGTAATATCACAGACTTTCTTCTTTCAGGGTTAACTGGCCATGCAAAAACTGTTGTGAGGCATTAAATGGTACTATATGTTTTTGGCCTGCTTTTGTTCACTTTTGTCCTTTCCAAAGTGTAATAAGAAAAGAAAGTCAAAATAGGCTCAACCATGACTACTCTTCTCTTGTGATCACCAATTTCTGCTCCATTGCGCACAAGAAAGTAGTGACTATTTATTTGCTTAAACAATATGTCCAACCACCAATTTCTGCCTGTCCTGCTAATATTCCTTTATGGATGTCTCGCACAAATTTCAGTTATTGGATATGAAATGTAGGTTCTCTACTCAGAGCTGGGTCCAATGGTCAATGCAGCTCTATGTTGTGCTATATTGCTATTGGGCTCTTTTTCGTTACTTAAAATGGTTAGATATCTCTGATGTTAAATTTGTGGTTGATTGCTTATATCCAAAATAACTATGTTAGTACACTGAAGCCAATTTCTACATTGTTAGTGAAGTTGGCTAAATAGTTTTTGCGCCACTAAGATATATATGTGCACTGCATTCTAACACTGCAAATTGTTGTGCTATTAGTTTAATCCAAAATATAATTATGTTTTTGTCTCGACATATGCTTTTGTTGCGTCGTGCTACCAGAGGCCAACATTATCCAGTATCATAGCGACGCTATAAATACCTATTGGTTACTCATATTCTCATCTGATTTCTCATATATAGATATTAATTTCCTTTCATGGGAGGCCTTCATTACATTTCAGCGGCAGTTGCGGATGTGGTCGGCGGTTGAGGGAGGGTCTCCGACTAGAGCAGTAGGAGCAAGGAGCTCAAGGAGGTTCAGGTTTTCCTCTACATCCTCTCTCTTTCCTCCACTTTGTTCTTGCATTTAGAGGATACAACTTGTGATCATGTTATATTTTGCTTTTGTCAGTTTGCTGGTCCATATTAATTTCCACGAGCTTATTTTCACATCTCGTCATATTTACACCTCTCCGCCGACTGCCACCTATCATGGAGGGAGATGGCTTGGCCAGGCCGTCAACACCCATCGGCAACTTCCGGTAGGCGCCGTCCCGTTCTTCCTCCCCTTACTCTGATGTCTTCATGGCCAAAATCATTAGAAGGAGCAAGAAGGTTAAGCACCAATTATGGTTAAAGCTTTATCTCTTTTGTGTACTATGCATGATTGATCTGATTTTGCTGGTCAGCTTACAAATTCAAGTAATACGACTATTGCAATGCATCTTACTACGTGTGTATTTATTTGCATTGATATTTTCTCCTCCTTAGGCTCCAAATCGTTTGTGGGTCATAAATTATTGTGCATTATTGATTATTAATTTGTAATTTAAATGACAACAGGGCTGGGTTTTATAAGTGCAATAGCTTGAAATGTGACCTTCCAGTCAAGAAATTTCCTCAGTGAGAAGCTTATGTGAAGAATGATGTAATTAAGTTAGCAATTTACAGTTCTCTTTGATAATTGTAACTGAATTGTCGATGGCCAGTTCTCCCGAATAATGAGTTGCTCCCTCAATTTTACAATAGAGATAATTTGTCAAAATTGTGTTTTTGTAATGTTTGTGGTCTTCTCTTTTCTTTTTCTTGATTTGTATTGTATATGCTACTCGCATATTTGAACATGCATAGGGCCTCTCAGTCTTTAACCCTGACTATAAAAATCCATTGATGGAAGCTGGGGAGGGCCGAGATGAACATCCGGCTCTCTGGGTCTAAGCCATCGAGATGGTAGAGACGACATTTCCATGTCATCTACTCCAGCAGCCGGACAATGCCTACAAAAACCATGGATCCTTGCTTCCCAGGCCGCAAAATGATCACAGTGCTGTCTACGACCTTCTCCTAGATGTATTAATCTCAATCTCATGTTTGGTTTTCTTCCCTTTTCTCTTCTAATGATGTAATCTCTTTTACTAAGATAACACCAGGTTTGTTGTAATGTATTATTTGATGTAAGATCCCTTTTCTACTTTGAATGAATTTACTGCATATATTTCTTATTTAGTTTAGTTCATCATTCAGAGATGGTGGAATATTTTTGTCCTTCACAGGTTAAATGAGCATTGCATAGTCCTTCACAGGTTAAATGAGCATTGCGTAAAAGTATGTCTAAGTTCTCTTTCTTCAAGTGCTTCAAGTAAATGAAATTGTTTATTTCGAATTTAATACCTTTTAATAATAATCATAATGAGAGAGGGGTATGCTTATCTCTCTCTCTCTCTCCGGGTAAATGTTACTTTAGACAACATGTACTAAGAAATAAAAACTCTGGAAATGTGTTTGAATCGCACAAAAAGAGTTCGTAGTTCTTATTCATACTTGAAACACGTGAGGCTTTGAAAAGTAAACCATGTTTTTTTTCAAGGCGCATATGGATTTAGCAGACCACAACTAAACCGACTGTATATACATGGCATGTCCTTAGTAAAGGAAACTATTTTTATCGCGAACATGGCTTTAGTTGAAGATTCTTGCAGCGTAAAACTATTTTCATGGACAACATGTCTTCAGCAGGTCTTTGCGCCATTTGGCGCAACGGGTCAACTAGTATCAAGAAAAGAAGCAAAGAAGGAGGCTTAAGGACCATCACTTGACATACTAGATTTAAGGGGCATTTAAACATCATGTGCAACGTATGAACTAACATAAACATTGCATATTCCAGATTCTACAATGGAATGCACATGTATTAGGTTATGCCATGTATGATGATGCCTAAATGTACACGATAGCAGGCAGGAGTGATTCATCATTGCACGCACAATTGAATAGCAGGTTAAGGGCCAGTTCGATTCCGCCTTTTCAGGGCTTATTGTCAAAATAAGCCATAAAAAATGTAAAGAATTCATTTTTGAGTTATGGGCTTGGGCTTAACTTATTTTGCTTTGGAGGGGGGTGTTTCGGGTAGAAGCTCACTAAAAATTGAAGGGAAGGGGAATAGTGAAATGACTCGTTGTCTACCTATATTACACTCAAAATGCAACTGCTCACGCCCGCGTCACACCTGACCCTCAAGTAAAAACAAACACGCGAGCATTCATTGCCCTGCCCGCTTGGATCTCCTCTCCCCTTTCCCTCTACCTCGATCCCCTGCCTGCAGCACTAGCGTTCCTCCAGCGAGTCGTTGCCACTGGTCCCATCTAGCCTGGTCCTCAATGATGCTCTGTCCAGCTAGGCTACATGGCCGGCGGGTAGGGGCAAATCTCCCCGACTGTTCCTCCCTTTGGCACCGCCCCTTATTCTCATGGTCTCCAGCAGCTGCTCCACTATGGTCCGTCCAATGCACTACTCCAGCAGGTGCCGCACAACTACGGATGATGCCACACTGTGGCAGAAGGCACCTTATTCCCCTCCCCTCCTCCCAGGCCATGGCCTTGAGGTGCTGTTGAAGGATGAGCTCATCCAACAAGGTGAGGATCTCCTATGATTTTTTTCCAAATTTTCATTCTGATCCACTATACTATAAATTGCTATGAGCTGCTTCTGCTGCTGCTATATGATGCATTGCTATGAGCTGCTCCTGCTGCTGCTATATGATGAGTTGCTATGAGCTGCTGCTTCTATATGATAAGTTGCTATAAGCTGCTCTTGCTGCTGCTGTATGAGGAATTGCTATGAGCTGCTCCTCCTGCTGCTATATGATGAATTGCTATGAGCTGCTCCTGCTGCTGCTATATGATGAATTGCTATGAGCTGCTGCTAGTATATGATGAATTGCACACTGCTCCTGTTGCTGTATGATGAGTTGCTATGAGCTGCTGCTGCTATATTATGCTTCCAGGTGGTGCTGCTATATGATAATAACCAGCCACTTGGACCATCGAATTTCAATAAATAATTGTTCTTCACTTAAATGTGGGTCATGCGTTCTTTGTTTAAATTAGGCAATGGGGTCTCTATGGAAGACATTGACCAAAGTAGATTGTGCCAAGTAGATGGTATCTTTGTATTTGCATTTTGAACAAATAGTGATGGTCTGTTTTCCTATCATATTAATTACTGCATTGGGTTCAATTTGTGATGTTTGCAAGTCAAATTAATTTTCATATGGGTAGCAAAATGAATAAATATAATGCAATCTAGACTTTTCACTGATCATACCAAAGATAAGCTGAAAAGGAAGGCAATGAAAAGAACTGGTTGGCTTATTACATGGAGCTTATATTCACATGTGCTTATTTTCTTAGGATAACTCGTAATAATTGTCCCTAAGAAACTTGGCCAATAGAACTGACATACAAATAACATGTCATGATGATTGCAATGGAGGAGTGACCTACCATAGCACACTGTATACGCTCATCGCTACCTCTTCTTTTTTTGCGATGTTCCATGAAATTGCCACATACATCTTGTACTTTTTCATTGTGTAACCCTATCTGCAAGTTGACACGGCTAATTTCATGCATCTCTACATGATAATACATTGCATATCCCTTGCACATATTTAAACCACCAATTAATGATTGTGTGCGTACAATAAACTAGCCATGACTCTATGTGCTGGACTAGCAGGCACTCTAAGGGAGCCTAATGTAGTGCACTGGAATTCCTACATGCCACCTATGATTTTGTGTAATGTACTGCCTCTGTTCCTAAATATATGTCTTTGTAGAGATTCTAGTATGGACCACATACAGATGTATATAGATGCATTTTCGAGTGTAGATTCACTCATTTTGCTCCGTATGTAGCCTATAGTGGAATCTCTAGAAAGACTTATATTTAGGAACGGAGGTACAAGGTAGTATCATGTATGACATCTACATATCTAATTTAGCAACCAGTAGTAGAAATCATTGTCTACACAAAGGGATTACTGGTCGAAAGTCCTAGCAAAGCACACTGGCAGGCACACAACAATACAAGAGAGAGAGAGATGCACTTACAAGATCATAGCAATGCCTCATTCCAGGATCTTGGTTGGCCAAGCTGTTAGATCCAGAAGAAACATCGTCCTTGTAGTTTTTGTCAGCTGCATAACAGGTAACATCGACCTGTTAGTATATTTGAAGTACATCGGGCAGGTGATGATGGACGGGTTTAAAGGTGACAAGTACCTAGGCCGTGGCGGGTGCTTGGCATCTTGCCAGATGGTGGGAACACTGGTGCGTGTCGGTCCTAAACAAACAGTTTTTAACCCCTTTCCGCGACGGCATTTGGAACCGTCGCCAAGTGAGTGTGGGCGATAGGGGGGGTCCTTCCCACATGACCTAAAAACCATCGGGGATAGGGAGCGTTGATGCATATAGTTGTCCCTATATAACCGTTTCCAATATCTCAAATATCCCAAACATTTCATCCTTGCTACTCATTTGTGCTCGCATTGCCATCGCAATCGGAGTTTATGGTTTTGCCTAAAACCAGGCAGATTCCAGGCACGGGAGTTTTTTAGGTAGATTCTAGGCATGGGAGTTTTACGATGCCTGGCACATCACAAACAGTTCATGATTATAAACCGTGTATGATAGGTAGAAAATCACACACATTTAGTTTTCCCGCATCGTATGTGATAGTGTCTAACATCACACATGCTTTGCAAATGGCAACTGTGTGCATGCTTGCACACGTTTCCTCAATGTGAACCGTCTCAGATTATGGTGTATACCGCAAATGTTTGTGTTTTACCAACCGTGTGTGCCGTAATGACCTGCACAACATAATTTTGCCCTAATTTAATTGCTGCTATTTAAAATTGTACCTAATTTAAACTTGAAAGTAGGCTATAGCTTTTTTCATACCCATCAGGTTCAAACAACCAATGCATTATTCGATTCACAGGTGCATATGTTTAAGAATTACATAAGCACCAAATAAAGAATGATGTACCAGGGTTCTATACTTGTACTATTACAGATGGTAAAGAAAGAGGCGACAAACATTCTAGTTGCTGAACATGGTGAAGTGGGATGACCCTATTGTGCTCTCCTGGATGCAGAAGGCATGCAGGACTCTAGTCCAACCCCTTATGATGGCCGCCCGCCAATCATGTAGTTTGAGAGGTAATCTTGAGTAAATTGCTTCAGGATCCACCGCAAAAGAAAAAAGATTCAGATATTGTCATCTAACACAACTCATTACGGGCAGTAAAAAGAAGGCTACAGGGTTCTTACTTACCATCCCGCAGTTCACTGTTGTCTTGCATAAAGTGTAAACAAATAGTTCGATTGACATCTTTTGACCCATTTTAATAACAATCTTTATCAGTTTCCTCGCTTGATGCTGGTTCATGAATATCTCATTGCCCCATACGCAGAAAGTGTCGAAGTGTGGATCTTTGGCAATGATATATGTACCTAAAAGCACCAAGTTAATATTAGAAGCTAAACAACAATTGAAAAATGATGTAGTACAACACTCCATCCATCCCATTATATAAGATTTTATTACATGTATATCTAGACATCATCAGAACATTAAGATAACACTCTTCCTTGTTGCTATGTAACCTGGGATTGCATATTTAGTCATTCAGTACAATGCATGTTGCTAAACAACAATTGAAAAACGAAAAGGCATGTTAACTGCAATATCCTTAACAACAACCAAATATCGTAATTCATAGTGGTATTGTTGAAACTGTTATTGATGAAATTGAACTGCACGACAAATAGTTGCACATATAGAGCATCACATTGTGGAGAACTGAAATAAACAACTAATAAGGACATCTCTAGGCGATCCTTAAAAAGTTAAAGGACTAAAACCCTTAGTGGATATATATATATAGGGTGGGTCTATTATGATAACACCCTCTAGAGTCTTATTCTGCACACCAAACATCCTTATTCTGCTAACAGTTCGGCACCGCAAAGCAAACACAAACCGAACCGCCCCCACCTTGCTACTACTAGCACCTACCACCACTATCCCAACCCACCCCGCACTTCTCCCCCTAGTCAACGGGCTCCCCCACCTCCCGACCGAGCAACCATGCAGTGCCCCGCCCCGACCACCACCCGTCCCGGCCACCACCCACACCGCGTCGCCCTGCCCCGGCCACCACCCACCCCGCGCCGCCCCGCCTTGGCCACCACCCATCCCGCGCCGCCCCGCCTTGGCCACCAGCCACGCCGCGCAACCTACCTCCAACGCCCAGATGCCCTTGGATCCACGCCACCCTGAATCGGCGTCGTCCCGCTGCCTTCCAGTCGGGCAGCCACCGTACCCAACAAGCGTCGGCGCCTCTCCTGCCTTCCTCCACTGCGCCGAGGTCACCGGGCGCCGAGGCGGACTAGGACAGGCCATGGCCCCACCTCCTTCTGGTTGCCAGATCCGGCGACCCCCCGTGGCCTGGGATCCCCCCACCTCCGCCTCTGCGCCTCTGCATGGCCGTCCTCGTCGGGCCTGACGTCGCTTATCCGGCCACGCGAGGATGCAGCCTGGCCCGGCCACATCATCGTCGTCCTCGTCTTAGGCCATCACCGCCCGGATCTGCACCACCACCGGTGCCCCGTCGCGCACCTATCCACCTCCAGGGGCTGATGAGGAGACCAGGCAGCGTCCATCTCTCCTCTTTGGTGAGGCCTCGGATGAGCATCTCCGCCTCAGTCCAATTCCTACCCCCGCGATCTCTTCTTTTGGACTGATTTGTTGAAACAATGCCATCTCTCCCCTCTGCAGTCCGGCGACCGTCACCGTGCAGCTCGGCGGCATGTGTGATGCGGTTTAGTGCTGATGCTGGAGCACGGAACTCCCCTGCTTCTTCTCCCCACAGCAAGACGACGAGGGGCTCTTCTCCCCAACCTCTCTGCCGACCCCTTTCCTCTTATTCTGACGAGGTCCCAGCCACCAACGGCATGCAGTACGGAGGCGTGATGCCATGCAGCTCACCATGTGCATCCCATCCCAGTATTGTTGCTGTTCAGAATAATTTTCAATGTTTTTCAGAAAAACTGATGTAATTTGGGTGCAGTGCAGTTCAGAAGCTTCCATTGGGTATATTTTGCAGTGCGTTGATGCAGTCCATTAGGGGTGTGCCCTCATAGTATCCGGCATGTGTCGTGCATGTGCGATGCACGCGGTCGTGCAGTCCGGTGGCGGTGCCCATGTAAGAAGTGCTGGCGAGGGGACCCTATCTGCAGCTCACTGAAGTTTGTTTTGCAGCTCACTGAAATTTGTTTTGTAGCTAGCTTGCTTGTATAGTGCATTTATAGTGCGTGCATTATGTATGGTGAGTGCGTGCGGTTCGGCGGCGCAAACCATTTGCATCCTTTGCTATGTTAATGCGTGCGATTCAGTGCATTTTAGAATAAAAATGAAGTTGGGTTGCACTTTGTGTGTGATTGTAATGTGGAGACATAAAAAGGGACTATTTGTGTGGATTACTCAGTTTGTAAAATCGTTTCTTTGTAAAAGCAGTGCGCTCGGTGAACCGAAGAAGTACATTTTTCAAAATTATTGTTGTTCATTGTTAAAAAAGTTGTAGTTCCCTTATTGGAGTGCACACGAAAGTAAAATTGCATTGGGAGTTGCAGTGCACTTCGTTGTCGCGTAGACGTGATGATTTTCAGTCCTTTTGATGCAGTGTGGTTACTGTCTGGAGCAGTGCACTGATCTATCTGATGTAGCGCACTTCGTTGTCGCGTACACACGATGATTTTCACTCCGTTCTGATGCAGTGCGGTTTCGGTCTAAAGCAGTGCACTCATCTGTCTGAAGCAGTGCACTTCGTTTGTCGCGTACGCATGAAAATTTTCAGTCTATCAGACGCAGTGCGGTTTTCAGGTTGAAGCAGTGCACTATCTGTCTGATGCAGTGCACACGATGATTTGGGTGTCGCAAAAAACAGAGTGTCCGCATTTTTGTAAAATCGAAACTGCTCTTAAACCATAAGGAATTAGCGGAAGTGTTCTACATAAAAAAGTTGCGCCTCGTCGATATCTTTCCAATGGCATATAATTTGAATCATTTCGACCAGCGGTTTGTGAAAATTTCACAAAAAACGGCCGCTGTCTCTCATCGTCAGCCGTACGATTTTCAAAATTAACTAAAAACCATAACGATTCTCAAAAACATTTCAACATATGAAAGTTGCGCCTCGTTCATAGCTTTCCAACGGCGTATCGCACGCCTCGTTTCGGTAAACAGTTCAAAAACTAGAGCGAAAACAGTACGCAAATTGCTAAAAATTCGAAAAAACAGAATTCCGCGATTTAGCAAATTTGAAACTGCTCGTAAACCGTAAAAAATTACAGAAAATAATAGATATGAAAAAGATGCGCCTCGATCATATCTTTCCAGCGGCGTATCATTTTCTAAATTCCGATGAACGGTTTAGAAAAAATCGCGGAAATACGCTCGCTGCCACTCATCGTCCGCCGCGCCGTTTTTGAAACTGCTCTTAAACCGCAAGGAATCTCGAAAAGTGTTCAACATGGCGAAGTTGCGCCTAATCCATAGCTTTCCAACGGTATATTATACGCCTTGTTCCGATAAACGGTTAAAAATAGAGTGAAAACAGTACCAGAAAAACACTGCATGCAATTTTTTTTGACGCGAAGTTCACTAGTCTCTATTGCAGTGCTCGTCATTAAAATGATGCAGTGCGCTTCTGTTGAGCGTGCAGTGCCGAAGTGGTGTGCAGAATAGTTATTCTGCTAATATTAGCAGAATAGACCATCTGTATATATATATATATATATATATATATATATATATATATATATATATATATATATATATATATATTTGGCCTTTTCTAGTCGATCCCCTAAACTTAAAGTTGTAAACTTCAACTTGATCAAGTTCAAAGCAGGTTCAACTGAAAGTAGCATGCATTCAAACATAAACATAGATAGTTTTGCATAACCGAACATAAAACATAAATTTAAACTAAGCTAAACTACTTTCGGTCGAAGTAGAGGTCGAGCCAATCCTTCCTCGTCATGAACGATGTGTCGCGAGCCGGGTCCGGGCCAGTACCGTCGTCGGGGTTGTTGGGGAAGGCATTCCTCCACTCGTCGACGTCAATCTCCTCGTCCTTGGGGCCCACCTCAAGGCCCTCCACGCCGCCGCCTTTGACCTTGTCATCAGAGGAGAGCGCGATAACCTCGCCGCCCTCCGCGCCCCCGTCCTCTCCGCCTTCGACCTTGTCATCGGAGGAGAGCGTGATAACCTCGCCGCCCTCCGCGTCGGCAAAGATCGCCCGCTCCGCCTCCATGAGCTCCGGGTGCTGCCGGCGGAGCCCTTGCATGTAGGCCTCGGCGGCTAATGACCCACAAGTGTAGGGGATCTATCGTAGTCCTTTCGATAAGTAAGAGTGTCGAACCCAACGAGGATCAGAAGGAAATGATAAGCAGTTTTCAGTAAGGTTTCCTCTGCAAGCACTGAAATTGTAGGTAATAGATAGTTTTGTGATAAGTAACGAGTAACAAGTAAATAAAATAAATAAAGTGCAGCAAGGTGGCTCAATCCTTTATGTAGCAAAGGATAAGCCTGGACAATTTCTTATAATGAGAAAGGAGCTCCCGAGGACACATGGGAATTATCGTCAAGCTAGTTTTCATCACGTTCATATGATTCGCGTTCGGTACTTTGATAATTTGATATGTGGGTGGACTGGTGCTTAGGTACTGCCCTTACTTGGAAAAGCATCCTACTTATGATTAACCCCTATTGCAAGCGTCCGCAACTACAAAACAAGTATTAAGGTAAACCTAACCACAACATTAAACTTATGGATCCAAATCAGCCCCTAATGAAGCAACACATAAACTAGGGTTTAAGCTTCTGTCACTCTAGCAACCCATCATCTACTTATTACTTCCCTATTCCTTCCTCTAGGCCCAAATAATGGTGAAGTGTCATGTAGTCGACGTTCACATAACACCACTAGAGGAAAAGACAACATACATCTCATCAAAATATTGAATGAATACCAAATTCACATGCCTACTAATAGCAAGACTTCACCCATGTCCTCAGGAACAAACGTAACTACTCACAAAGCATATTCATGTTCATAATCAGAGGAATAATAATATGCATTAAGGATCTGAACATATGATCTTCCACCAATAAACCAATTAGCATCAACTACAAGGAGTAATCAACACTACTAGCAATCCGCAGGTACCAATTTGTGGTTTTGATACAAGATTGGATACAAGAGATGAACTAGGGTTTTGAGAGGAGATGGTGCTGGTGAAGATGTTGATGGAGATTGACCCCCTCCCGATGAGAGGATCGTTGGTGATGAAGTTGGTGATGATTTCCCCCTCCCGGAGGGAAGTGTCCCCGGCAGAACAGCTCCGCCACAGCCCTAGATTGGTTCCGCCAAGGTTCTGCCTCGTGGCGGCGGAGTTTTGTCCTGTAAGCTTGCCCATGATTTTTTCTAGGGAAAAAGCTCTCATATAGCAGAAGATGGACACTGGGGACCCACCAGGGGGCCCAGGAGATAGGGGCGCGCCCAGTAGGGGGGGGGGCTGATACGTATCCAACGTATCTACTTTTCCAAACACTTTTGCCCTTGTTTTGGACTCTAACTTGCATGATTTGAATGAAACTAACCCGGACTTACGCTGTTTTCAGCAGAACCGCCATAATGTTGTTTTATGTGTAGAAAAGAGAAGTTCTCGGAATGTCCTGAAAATCCACCGAGGCACTTTTTGGAAAATATAAAAAATACTGGCGAAAGAATCAAGACCAGGGGGCCTACACCCTGTCCACGAGGGTGGGGGGCGCGCCCCCTCCCCCTGGGCGCTCCCCCTGTCTCGTGGGCCTCCTGGACCTCCACCGACCTCAACTCCAACTCCATATATTCACGTTCGGGGAGAAAAAATTCAGAGAGAAAGTTTTCATCGCGTTTTATGATATGGAGCCGCCGCGAAGCCCTAATCTCTCTTGGGAGGGCTGATCTGGAGTCCGCTCGGGGCTCCAGAGAGGGGGATTCATCGCCGTCGTCATCATCAACCATCCTCCATCACCAATTTCATGATGCTCACCGCCGTGCATGAGTAATTCCATCATAGGCTTGCTGGAAGGTGATGGGTTGGATGAGATTTACCATGTAATCAAGTTAGTTTTATTAGGGTTTGATCCCTAGTATCCACTATGTTCTGAGATTGATGTTGCTATGACTTTGCTATGCTTAAGGCTTGTCACTAGGGCCCGAGTGCCATGATTTCAGATTTGAACCTATTATGTTTTCATGAATATATGTTTGTTCTTGATCCTATCTTGCAAGTCCATAGTCACCTATTATGTGTTATGATCCGACAACCCCGAAGTGACAATAATCGGGGTACTTCTCGGTGATGACCGTAGTTTGAGGAGTTCATGTATTCACTATGTGCTAATGCTTTGTTCCAGTTATCTATTAAAAGGAGGCCTTAATATCCCTTAGTTTCCGCTGGGACCCTGCTGCCACGGGAGGGTAGGACAAAAGATTGCATGCAAGTTCTTTTCCATAAGCACGTATGACTATTTACGGAATACATGCCTACATTACATTGATGAACTAGAGCTAGTTCTGTGCCACCCTATGTTATAGCTATTACATGAGGAATCGCATCCGACATAATTGTCCATCACTGATCCATTGCCTATGAGCTTTTCACATATTGTTCTTTGCTTATTTACTTTTCCGTTGCTACTGTTACAATCACTACAAAACCCAAAAATATTACTTTTGCTATCGTTACCTTTATTATCATACCACTTTTGCTACTAAATACTTTGCTGCAGATACTAAGTTATCCAGGTGTGGTTGAATTGACAACTCAACTGCTAATACTCAAGAATATTCTTTGGCTCCCCTTGTGTCAAATCAATAAATTTGGGTTGAATACTTTACCCTCGAAAGTTGTTGCGATCCCCTACACTTGTGGGTTATCAAGACTAATTTCTGGCGCCGTTGCCGGGGAGCATAGCTCTATTCTCTGAGTCACTTGGGATTTATATCTGTTGATCACTATGAAGAACTTGAAAGACGCGAAAACTACGATCTATCCCTCAACTACGAGGGGAGGCAAGGAACTGCCATCTAGCTCTGCACTAGATTCTCCTTCTGTTTTGAGTAAGCTTGCGACACCTAAACATGCTACTGTTATGAACTCTGATATGTCGCATGTTATTGACGATGCCACTTATGGTATGCATGATACTTATGATGAAACTACTTCTATGCGTGATAGTACTTTGCCATTGGGTGAATTTCTTGATGAACAACTTGCTAGAGTTAGGGGGAATGAAATTATTGAAGATGCTATTATTGATGATAGTGATGATGAAAATTCTCCCAGTGATTATGAATTGCCTTTTGTTCCTAAGGGTTATGTTATGAATGAAGAAGCTGCTAGAGCTATCTTTGCTTGCAATGGTAGATATGATCTTAAGAAATTATTAGCTAAATGGAAGCAGCAGTCTCTTAATGCTAGAATGAAACCGACCCTGCTTTTGCTACTTCACCTATTTGTGTCACTGATAAGGATTATGAATTCTCTGTTGAGCCTGAAATTATTACTTTGGTTGAATCTAATCCTTTTTATGGCCTTGAATCTGAAACTGTTGTGGCACATCTTACCAAGTTGAATGACATAGCCACCCTGTTTACTCATGATGATAAATCTCGCTATTTTTATATCCTTAAGATATTTCCGTTCTCATTAAAGCGTGATGCTAAGACTTGGTATAATTCTCTTGCTCCTGGTTGTGTGCGTAGTCCCCAGGATATGATTTATTACTTCTCTGCTAAATATTTCCCTACTCATAAGAAACAAGCTGCCTTGCAGGAAATATATAATTTTGTGCAAATCAAAGAAGAGAGTCTCCCACAAGCTTAGGGGAGGCTTCTCCAATTACTTAATGCTTTGCCTGATCATCCTCTTAAGAAAAATGATATACTTGATATCTTTTATAATGGACTAACCGATGCTTCCAAGGACCACTTGGATAGTTGTGTTGGTTGTGTTTTCAGGGAAAGAACAGTCGACGAAGCTGAATTACTATTGAATAATATGTTGGCTAATGAAAATAATTGGACTCTTCCTGAGCCAATTCCAGAGGCAATTCCTGAACCAATTGAGCCAACTCCTGAGCCTATTACTAAACCCACTCCGAAGAAGAGAGGTGTTTTATTTCTCAGTCCTGAAGATATGCAAGAGGCAAAAAAATCAATGAAAGAAAAAGGTATAAAAGCTGAAGATGTTAAGAATTTACCACCTATTGAAGAAATACATGGTCTTAATATACCGCATGTTGAAGAAACACATTGTCTTGATAACCCGTCACAGGTAGTAAAGGTAAATTCTCTCTACAGATACGATAAAGTTGAAATACCCTCTACTAAATTTCATAGCCCATGCTTAGATGAATTTGATGATTTTATGGCTAGACAAGAAAGTTTTAATGCTTATATTGGTAGAGAGTTAAAGAATAATGCTTTCGAGATAGGACGCGTGAGCGATAATATGGCTAGAGTTAAAGGTGAACTTAAACTCATTAGCAAATATGCTTCTATGGTTGCTACTCAAGCTGAGCAAGTACTTAAAGATCAAAATGATTTGCTTGATGAATTAAATAATAAAAATGACTATGCTGTTAGAGTGGCTACTAGAACTGGTAGAATGACTCAGGAACCTTTGTATCCTGAAGGCCACCCTAAGAGAATCGAGCAAGATTCTCAGAGAAATAATTTAGAGGCACCTAGTTCTTCTAAAAAGAAGAAAAAGAAAAACAATAGGACTTTGCATGCTTCTAGTGAACCTACTGTAGACACACCTGAGAATCCCAATGATATTTCTATCTCTTATGCTGAAACACAATCAGGTGATGAACATGAACCTAGTGATAATGTTAATGATAATGTTCATGTTGATGCTCAACCTAGCAAAAATAATGAAGTAGAGATTGAACCTCCTGTTGATCTTGATAACCCACAATCAAAGAATCGACGTTATGATAAGAGAGATTTTGTTGCTAGGAAGCACGGTAGAGAAAGAGAACCATGGGTTCAGAAACCCATGCCCTTTCCTCCTAAACCATCCAAGTCAAAGGATGATGAGGATTTTGAGCGCTTTGCTAAAATGATTAGACCTATCTTCTTACGTATGTGCTTAACTGATATGATTAAAGTAAATCTTTATGCTAAGTATATGAAGGATATCATTACAAATTAAAGAAAGATACCGGAAGCTGAAATTTCCACCATGCTTGCTAATTACACTTTTAAGGGTGGAATACCAAAGAAACTTGGTGATCCAGAAGTGCCAACTATACCATGCTCCATTAAAAGAAATTACGTTAGAACTGCTTTATGTGATCTTGGAGCCGGTGTTAGTGTTATGCCTCTCTATTTATATCGTAGACTTGAATTGAATAAGTCGACACCTACTGGAATATCTTTGCAAATGGCTGCTAAATCAACTGCTATACCTGTCGGTATTTGTGAGGATGTGCCTGTTGTGGTTGCAAATGTCACTATCTTAACGGACTTTGTTATTCTTGATATTCTCGAGGACGATAGTATGTCGATTATCCTTGGTAGACCTTTTTTGAATACTCAGGGGTTGTTATTGATTGCAACAAAGGCAATGTCACTTTTCATGTTAATGGTAATGAGCATACGGTACACTTTCCGAGGAAACAATCTCAAGTTCATAGAATCAATTCTAATGGAAAAGTTCCAACTATCATTATTGGAGGTTTTGAATTTCCTCTTCCTACTGTCAAGAAAAAGTATGATATTCTTATTGTTGGGGATTTTCATATCCCCGTTGAGGTAACTTAGTGTTATTCAAAATTTCTCCATTTCTGTGTTATTCGGAATTAGTTTGTTAACAAGACTTGATCAACCTTGTTAGTGGATTCATTTTGATGATCATGAGATGGATGAAACTAGAAGGAACAACCTTCTGTACCCTATTTTTTACTTTATGTTATTTAGAATAAATAAAGCAAAAATAATTTTATTCGTCTGTTTTCTGAATTATCCATGCATTAAAAAATAGCCCAAAAATAAAAGTGCTCCAAATGCCCTGCAAATTTAGTATGATTTTTATGGAATATTTGAGGATTTTAGGCACTGAAAACACTGCAGGAGGGGCAAGCACCAGGCCACGATAGTGGAGGGCGCGCCCACCCCACCTGGGCGCGCCCCCCTGTCTCATGGTCCCCTAGTGGCCCCCCTCCACTTATGCCAGCACCCACACACTCCATCTTCTTCCCAAAAAAATCCCCATCCAGCTCAAGCACGAGTTCTATCTCATTTTGCTGCAATCTTCGATCTCCTTGCTCAAAGCCCCATTCACAAAACTGCTTTGGGAGATTGTTGCTTGGTATGTGACTCCTCCATTGGTCCAATTAGTTTTTGCTCTAGTGCTTTATTCATTGCAAATTTTTGCTGCATAGGTGACCATGTTCTTGAGCTTGCATGTTAAATTTATAATGTCCCAAGCAATTCTGATGCATGATATAGGCTCTAGGCACTTGTAGGAGTAGTTGCTATCAATCTTGTTTAGTTTTATTCACTTTTATTTTGAAGTTACTAAAATTTCAGAAATTTTTCAGAAAAAGAATTATGTCTAGGAGAATGTACCAAGGTGGTTCCTCGGTAAAGAAAGGGCCCAGGATTGCTATACGTGAGCAAGATGTTGAATTGCCGAGGGACGCAGATGTACGAGCTTGTGAGTGGCCATCCGATGATTTTATGGTCGAAGCAGGCTTTAAGGAGGAATTTGACGCGTTTGTACGTAATGCTGAGTTGGAGGACTTCTAACAAGATAAGTGTCCTCAGTACTATCAATCGACTGATTCCTTTGTGCGGAGGTTTAAATGTAACTATACGCGTAATTCTCCTAGTGTCCTATTTGATATTTATGATACATCTTATACCATGGACTTAGAGGATTTTACAACTGCTTGCAAACTCCCGCAGTGGGGTAATATTAATGATCCTCACAAATCTGAATTTAGAGACTTCCTTGCTAGTATTACTATGGGAGAATCCAGGGACATAGCACAAGCTACCATATGGAGCATTCATTTTCCTGCTATACATTATTTTGCTCTCTTCATTGGTAGATGCATTAACGGTAAAGATGAAGCATGTCACATGTGTGTCCCTGATCTGTGTGTCCTCAAGAGTGCCGTGTTAGGATATAAAGGTTATAACTTGGGTGCAATAGTTGCACATAGGTTGCAGAATAATAGTAGAATGGGAGATTTATTTGGAGGAATTTATGCAACCCGTGTGGCTAATTATCTTGGTATAGCCCCACGAGAGGGGGATATGATGATACCTCCTGCTTATTTTGATTATGACGCTATGGTCAATCATCAGTTTCTTAGGAGGAATGAACAATTCCTCCATTATCGACTAATCTATGACAGACGCAACGTCGTCCATGTTACTCTTCCTGCTCCTCTTCTTTTTGATTATCAGGCAAAAGGAAGATATGTTGTTACTAGGGAGGAAGCAGCTGAACACGAGAGGAGAGCAGAGGCAGCTCACCAACACGCCGCAGCTCAGGAGGCGGTTGCCGATGCATCGTAGTACGACCCCAGCTACAACTACAGATATCAGCCAGGCGGTCCTTGGTATTAGACCAACTTAGGCCAAAAGCCTAAGCTTGGGGGAGTACGTATTTCTCACCGACTTTACATTAATGTTCACACACTAGTCATCGGTGCTCATACTCTTTCGTTGTATTATCCATGTTAGTTTAATTTTCTTTCTCGCTTTCTTCTTGTGTGTTTGATAAACCTTAAGAAAAACCAAAAAAATTAGTTAGTTTAATTTCCATGCCTGTAGTAGAAATTAAAATGAAAATCCAAAATGATTTCTTATTCTTCTTCTTATTTGTTGGGAGCTTTCCCGTGTAAATAGTTTTCTTTTCTTTTCTTTCCTTTGGGAGTCGAGAGTAGAAGACCATATTGAAAATGTTTAGTGGCTCTCATATGCATGATTGTTTATTTAACTTAGAGCCCATATTACTTCTCTTCTCTTTTGAGTTGAATGCTTGCAGATTCCAGCTTAGTCCAATGCACGTGCACTCTTATTATTATACACATCGTTCGGTCGTGCAAGTGAAAGGCAATAATGACGATATATGATGGACTGATTGAGATGAGAAAAGCTGGTATGAACTCGACCTCTCTTGTTTTTGTAAATATGATGAGTTCATTGTTTCTGATTCAGCTTATTACGAGGTAAACATATTTGCAATGACATTTAGAGATTATAGTTGCTTGTGCCATGCTTGATTAGCTATGAGTTATAATGGTTTACCTTGCGTGCCAACATGCTATTAGAATGATTATGATGTGGTATGATGGGATGGTATCCTCCTTTGAAAGAATTGAGTGACTCGACTTGGCACATGTTCATGCATGTAGTTGAAACAAATCAACATAGTCTTCATGATATTTATGTTCATGGTAGATTATATCCTACTCATGCTTGTGCTCGGTGTAAATTTATTTTAATGCATGTTTATGACTGTTGTCGCTCTCTTAGTTGGTCGCTTCCCAGTCTTTTGCTAGCCTTCACCTGTACTAAGGCTTGTGCATCCAAACTCCTTAAACCCCAAAGTTGTTCCATATGAGTCCACCACACCTACCTATATGCGGTATTTACCTGCCGTTCCAAGTAAATTTGTATGTGCCAAACTCCAAACCTTCAAATGAAATTTTGTTTTGTATGCTCGAGAAGCTCATGTTTCAACTAGGGCTGCATATATCTTCCATGCTAGGTGGGTTATTCTCAAGAGGAGTGGACTCCACTCCTCATTCACGAGAAAGGGCCGGTAACCGGGATGCCCAGTCCCATGATCCAAAAATATCAAAGCAAATCAAAATAATTAAACAAAACTCCCCGAGGGTTGTTGTTAGTTGGAGGCACTCGTTGTTTCGAGCAAACCATGGATTGATGCTTGTTGGTGGTTGGGGGAGTATAAACCTTTACCATTCTGTTTGGGAACTGCCTATAATGCATGTAGTATGGAAGTTACGGCCATCTCATAGTTGTTGCGTTGACAGCGAAAGTATGCCGCTCAAAATGTTATTCAATCTCTATTTTAAAATCGAGCTCTGGCACCTCTACAAATCCCTGCTTCCCTCTGCGAAGGGCCTATCTATTTACTTTTATGTTGAGTCATCACCCTTCTTATTAAAAAGCACCTGCTGGAGAGCACGCTGTCATTTGCATTCATTATTATTGGTTTATATTGGGTATGACTTGACTGGCTCTCTTTTACCATGAATTAAAATGTTTAGTTCATAATATTTGCTGAAACCTGAATGATGGCTTTGCATGTTTACAACAACAAGAGCAAACAGAGTTTGTAAAAGTTTTTTTTATCACTTTCAGTTTATCAACTGAATTGCTTGAGGACAAGCAAAGGTTTAAGCTTGGGGGAGTTGATACGTCTCCAACGTATCTACTTTTCCAAACACTTTTGCCCTTGTTTTGGACTCTAACTTCCATGATTTGAATGAAACTAACCCGGACTGACGTTGTTTTCAGCAGAACTGCCATGATGTTGTTTTATGTGTAGAAAAGAAAAGTTCTCGGAATGTCCTGAAAATCGATGGAGGCACTTTTTGGAAAATATAAAAAATACTGGCGAAAGAATCAAGACGAGGGGGCCCACACCCTGTCCACGAGGGTGGGGGGCGCGCCCTCTCCCCCTGGGCGCGCCCCCTGTCTCGTGGGCCCCCTGGACCTCCACCGACCTCAACTCCAACTCCATATATTCACGTTCAGGGAGAAAAAAATCAGAGAGAAAGTTTCATCACGTTTTACGATACGGAGCCACTGCCAAGCCCTAGTCTCTCTCGGGAGGGCTGATTTGGAGTCTGTTCGGGGCTCCGGAGAGGGGGATTCGTCGCCGTCATCATCATCAACCATCCTCTATCACCAATTTCATGATGCTCACCGCCGTGCGTGAGTAATTCCATCGTAGGCTTGCTGGACGGTGATGGGTTGGACGAGATTTACCATGTAATCAAGTTAGTTTTGTTAGTGTTTGATCCCTAGTATCCACTATGTTCTGAGATTGATGTTGCTATGACTTTGCTATGCTTAATGCTTGTCACTAGGGCCCGAGTGCCATGATTTCAGATATGAACCTATTATGTTTTCATGAATATATGTGTGTTCTTGATCCTATCTTGCAAGTCTATAGTCATCTATTATCTGTTATGATCCGACAACCCCGAAGTGACAATAATCGGGATACTTCTCGGTGATGACCGTAGTTTGAGGAGTTCATGTATTCACTATGTGCTAATGCTTTGTTCCGGTTATCTATTAAAAGGAGGCCTTAATATCCCTTAGTTTCCGCTAGGACCCCGCTGCCACGGGAGGGTAGGACAAAAGATCTCATGCAAGTTCTTTTCCATAAGCACGTATGACTATTTACGGAATACATGCCTACATTACATTGATGAACTGGAGCTAGTTCTGTGTCACCCTATGTTATAGCTATTACATGAGGAATCGCATCCGGCATAGTTGTCCATCACTGGTCCATTGCCTATGAGCTTTTCACATATTGTTCTTCACTTATTTACTTTTCCGTTGCTACTGTTACAATCACTACAAAACCCAAAAATATTACTTTTGCTATCGTTACCTTTATTATCATTCCACTTTTGCTACTAAATACTTTGCTGCAGATACTAAGTTATCCAGGTGTGGTTGATTTGAAAACTCAACTTCTAATACTCAAGAATGTTCTTTGGATCCCCTTGTGTCGAATCAATAAATTTGGGTTGAATACTTTACCATCGAAAGCTGTTGTGATCCCCTACACTTGTGGGTTATCATCCCCCACCCTCCTGGCCAAGGTTTGGGCCCCCTGATGTATTTCTTTCACTCAATAATTCTTATTAATTCCAAAAACATGTTTCGTGGAGTTTCAGGATTTTTGGAGCAGTACAGAATAGGTTTCCAATATTTGCTCCTTTTCCAACCAGAATTCCAGTTGCCGACATTCCCCCTCTTCATGGTAAACCTTGTAAAATAAGAGAGAATAGCCATAAGTATTGAGATATAATGTGTAATAACAGCCCATAATGCAATAAATATTGATATAAAAGCATGATGCAAAATGGACGTATCAACTCCACCAAGCTTAGACCTCGCTTGTCCTCAAGCGGAAGCCGATATCAAAAAATATGTCCACATGTTTAGAAATAGAAGTGTCGATAAATAAAATACGGACATGAGGGCATCATGATCATTCTTATAACAGCAACATATATAGATTTTATCATATGATTTCTTATGCTCAAGTAACAACCAATTCACAATGTCAAGTATGGTTCAAAAACTTCATTGGGAACTAACAAACTATAATCTGAGTTACTGAAGCAATTGCAATTTATCATAACATCAGAAAGAGTCAACAATAGAGCTTTTCAGCAAGTACACATACTCAACTATCATGTTGTCTTCTATAATTGCTAACACTCACGCAATACTTGTGGTTATGGAGTTTTAGCCAGACACTGAGAAAGATAGGGGCTTACTGTGTTGCCTCCCAACGTATTCACCTTTAGGTGATGTCAACAATAATAATCCATGCTAACTTACATCCAATTGGATATATATATCATGATCTTTCAAACATGAGGAGCTTGCCAAAGGATAAAATGAAAAAGGGAAAGGTGAGGATCACCTTGACTCAATCATAAAGTAAAAACATAAAGTAAAAGATAGGCCCTTCGCAAAGGGAGGCAGAGGTTGTCATGTGCGCTTAGGGTTAGATGCACAAAATCTTAATGCAAAAGAACGCCACTTTATATTGCCCCTTGTATGTGGACCTTTATTATGCAGTTCGTCGCTTTTATTACTTCCACAACAAGAACGTACAAAGCTTATTTTCTCTGCCCTAATAAATCATTAATATTTAGATGCAATTTTTATTGCCTGCAACATGACAACTTACTTGAAGGATCTTACTCAATCCATAGGTAGGTATGGTGGACTCTCATGGCAAAACTGGGTTTAAGGATATTTGGAAGCACAAGTAGTATCTCTACTTGGTGCAAGGAATTTGGCTAGCATGAGGGGGAAAGGCAAGCTCAACATGTTTGGAAGGTCAATGACAATATACTTTAACTGAGATGTGCGAAAACATAAACCATTACGTTGTCTTCCTTGTCCAACGTCAACTCTTTAAGCGTGCCATACTTAATGAGTGCTCCCAATTATAAAAGGTGTCCAAGATAATATATTTGTATGCGAACTCCTCTTTCCTTATCACTTCCTATTAATTGCAACGATGACCAAAACTACATTTATCAACTCTCAACAATTTTTATGCCTCATACTTTCTATGCACGAAGTCATCACTAACCATAAGATAAATATGAACTCTTTTATTCTTTCTACTTTCTCAAGATCATAGCAACATAGCAAAGCCCTTGACTCAACACTAATCTTTAATATAGATAGCTCACGGACTCGATTACATAAAGAGATTACAAAGCAAAACTCAAAACTACTTGCTATCAAAACTTCAATCTACTAGATCAAGGTACTACTAAAAGGATCAAACTAAATAAAACGGTAAAGATAGGAGTGTGATGATGATACGATACTGGGGCACCTCCCAAAAGCTTGGCAGTTGCCAAGGGGAGTGCCCATACCCATGTGATTATGTCCTCGGAGGTGGTGAAGTAGGAGTTGTTGATGATGTAGGCTTGTCGTCCGTCTTCCAAGGCATAGGCTCTCCATCATAGAAGGATGATCGAGTGTCCGGGATCCTTAAATCTGTAGCCAAAATCATCCTCTTGAATCTATATTCATACTCACAGTTCTGGTTTTGCAGGTCATAGATCTGGGCTTGGAGGTGCTCAATTTTCTCTTGAAGCTTGAAGATGGTCTCCCCAATGACTTTGGCATCCAACTTGTGGTTGTTGGTGAACTCTGTGATCATCATCTAATTGGCGTTGAGTCCATGCTCCACGATCCCTTGGCACTTGAAAACTTGCTGCTCCACGGCTTTGAGCTTTATCTCCATGCTTCCCGGTACGCCTTGGTCCCTCCACATCGCGGATGTGCAGCACCCCCTCACGCATCTCAATGGTTTGAGGGTGTTGAAGCACCTCCGCGAGATAGGGGTTGATAACCCTCTCGAAAAACTTGTCCTTGGGAGCGATTGGAGACGACATGATGCTCTAGATCTGAAACAGAAACAGCTCGAAACAAAAATAGAGGATATTTGCGTAATACAGTGGTCAAAACCTTCAGGAGTATATATAATGAATTTTTACCGACCAAAATACGTAACGTGCAAGAAAACGGAGTCCGGGAGGCACACGAGGTGCCCACGAGACAGGGGGGCGCGCCCAGTAAGGGTGGGCGTGCCCTCCACTCTCGTGGGGGCCTCGTGTCCCTTTCAGACTACTTCTTTCTTCCTAAAATTCTTAAATATTCCAAACCGGATAAAAATTGCCATTGGAGTTGTTTTGGAGTCGGTTTACTTACCGTACCACATACCTATTCCTTTTCGGAGTCTGGAACATTCTGGAAAGTGTCCCTTATGTATTCCTCCAGGGTTACAGTTTCAATAATATTAGTTTCAACATTGATAGGATTACCTGAAATGTAATGTTTAATTCTTTGACCGTTTACCACCCTTGGACATGTGCCTTCGAAGTTGTTGATTTTTATGGCACCAGAACGATAGACCTCCCCAATAACGTAGGGATCTTCCCATTTAGAGAGAATATTTACTGCAAAAAATCTTAAACGAGAGTTGAATAATAACACATAATCTCCTACGTTAAATTCACGCTTTTGTATCCTTTTATCATGCTAGCGTTTGACTTTTTTTGAATAACTTGGCATTCTCATAAGCTTGGGTTCTCCATTCATCAAGTGAGCTAATATCAAATAACCTCTTCTCACCGGCAAGTTTGAAGTCATAGTTGAGCTCTTTAATGGCCCAATATGCTTTATGTTCAAGTTCAAGAGGTAAATGACAAGCTTTTCCATAAACCATCTTATAAGGAGACATACCCATAGGATTTTTGTATGCAGTTCTATAGGCCCATAATGCATCATCAAGTTTTTTGGGCCAATTCTTTCTAGATCTATTCACAGTCTTTTGCAAAATTAATTTGAGCTCTCTATTGCTCCACTCTACTTGACCACTAGACTGTGGATGATAAGGAGATGTGATTCTATGATTAACATCATACTTAGCAAGCATCTTACGGAAAGCACCATGAATAAAATGTGAACCACCATCAGTCATAAGATATCTAGGGACTCCAAACCTCGGAAAAATAACTTCTTTAAGCATTTTAATAGAAGTGTTATGATCAACACTACTAGTTGGAATAGCTTCTACCCACTTAGTAACGTAATCAACAGCAACTAAAATATGTGTATAACCATTAGAGGCAGGAAAAGGTCCCATATAATCAAAGCCCCAAACATTAAACGGTTCAATAACAAGAGAGTAATTCATAGGCATTTCTTGACATCTACTAATGTTACCTATTCTTTGACATTCATCACAAGATAAGACAAACTTACGAGCATCTTTGAAGAGAGTAGGCCAATAAAAACCAGATTGTAGTACCTTGTGTGCAGTTCTATCTCCAGCGTGGTGTCCTCCATAAGATTCAGAGTGACACTTGCGTAGGATCTGTTCCTGTTCATGCTCAGGCACACAACGTCTAATAACACCATCTACTCCTTCTTTATAAAGGTGTGGGTCATCCCAGAAGTAATGTCTTAAATCACAAAAGAACTTTTTCTTTTGCTGGTATGTGAAATTAGGAGGTATAAATTTAGCAACAATGTAATTAGCATAATCAGCATACCAAGGAACAGTACGAGAAGCATTAACGACCGCTAATTGTTCATTAGGAAAGCTATCATCAATAGGCAGTGGGTCATCAAGAACATTCTCTAACCCAGACAAGTTGTCTGCAACGGGGTTCTCAGCTCCCTTTATATCAATAATATGTAAATCAAATTCTTGGAGCAAGAGAACCCATCTAATGAGTCTAGGCTTAGCATCTTTCTTTTCCATAAGATATTTAATAGCAGCATGATCAGTGTGAATAGTAACTTTGGAATCAACAATATAAGGTCTAAACTTATCACATGCAAACACAACTGCTAAGAACTCTTTTTCAGTAGTAGCATAATTTCTCTGGGCAGTATCAAGAGTCTTACTAGCATACTGGATAACATTAAATTTCTTATCGACTCTTTGCCCTAGAACAGCACCTACAGCATAATCACTAGCATCACACATAATTTCAAAAGGTAAATTCCAATCAGGTGGCTGAACAATAGGTGCAGTGATCAAAGCTTTCTTAAGTATTTCAAATGCTTCTACACAATCATCATCAAAGACAAAAGCAATATCTTTTTGCAATAAATTAGTCATTGGCTTAGAGATTTTATAAAAGTCCTTAATGAACCTCCTATAAAAACCGGCATGACCAAGAAAACTTCTTATACCTTTTATGTCCTTGGGACATGGCATCTTTTCAATAGCATCAACTTTGGTTTTATCAACTTCAATACCTCTCTCGGAGATCTTGTGCCCCAAGACAATGCCTTCATTAACCATAAAGTGACACTTTTCCCAGTTCAGGACAAGACTAGTGTCTTCGCATCTCTACAAAACTCGGTCAAGGTTGCTCAAGCAATCATCAAAATAGGATCTATAAACGGAGAAATCATCCATGAATACCTCACAAATCTTTTCACAAAAATCAGAGAATATAGCCATCATGCATCTTTGAAAGGTAGCAAGTGCATTACATAAACCAAAAGGTATATGTCTATAAGCAAAAGTACCAAAAGGGCAAGTAAAAGTAGTTTTAGATTGATCCCCAGCTGACATAGGTATTTGAGAGAAACCAGAATAACCATCTAGGAAGCAGAAATGAGTATGTTTGGATAGTCTTTCTAGAATTTGATCAATAAAAGGTAAAGGGTAATGATCTTTATTAGTAGCCTTATTTAATTTACAAAAATCAATTACCATCCTATAACCTGTAATAATTCTTTGCGGGATCAATTCATCCTTATCATTAGGAACAACGGTAATACCTCCCTTTTTAGGAACACAATGGACAGGGCTTACCCAATCACTATCAGCCACGGGATAAATTATACCTGCCTCAAGGAGCTTTAGTATCTCCTTTCTTACCACTTCTTTCATCTTGGGATTCAGTCGTCGTTGAGGATCTCTAACTGGTTTGGCATCGTCCTCCAATTTAATTTTGTGTTGGTATAACATGGGACTAACGCCCTTAAGATCATCCAGGGTATATCCAATAGCAGCTCGGTGCTTCTTCAGAGTTTTCAATATTCTTTCTTCTTCTTGTTCTAAAAGGTTAGCACTAATAATAACAGGATATATTTTCTTTTCATCAAGATAAGCGTACTTAAGATTATCAGGTAATGGTTTGAGTTCAAACACGGGATCACCCTTGGGTGGAGGGGGATCCCCAATAATTTCAACGGGAAGATTATGTTTCAGCACAGGTTCCTGTTTAAGGAACATTTCATCTATTTCCCTTCTTTCCTTCATAAACATATCATTTTCATGGTCAAGCAAATATTGTTCTAACGGATCAGTAGGAGGCACGGCAATAGAAGCAAGACAAATAATCTCATCCTTACTAGGTGGTTCCCTAACACGAGGTTGTCTATGAAACTTAGCAAAATTAAACTCATGAGACATACCATCTAAGCCAATGGTGACATTATCTTTTTCACAATCAATCTTAGCACTAGCTGTATTCAAGAAGGGTCTACCAAAAATAATGGGACAAAAATCATCTTGTGTGGAGGCAAGAACAAGAAAATTAGCAGGGTATTTAACCTTCCCACACAAAACTTCAACATCTCTAACAATCCCAACTGGTTTAATGGTATCCCTATTAGCAAGCTTAATGGTGACATCAATGTCTTCTAATTCAACGGGTGCAATGTCGTGCATAATCTCTTTATATAGATCATAGGGTATCGCACTAGCACTAGCACCCATATCACATAAACCATGATAACAATGATCTCCTATTTTAATAGAATTAAACAGGCATGCCTACGACAGGTCTATGTATCTTAGTATCTGGTCTAGCAATATTAGCAGTCTCATCACAGAAATAAATAACATGACCATCTAAATCATCATCCAAGAGATCTTTAACCATAGCAATACTAGGTTCAACATTGATTTGCTCAGGAGGTGTATAAGTCCTAGTATTACTCTTACGAACAACAGTCGAAGTTTTAGCATGATCCTTTATCCTAACAGGAAATGGGTGTTTCTCAACATAAGTAGTAGGAACAATAGGATCACTATAGGTGATAGTCTTTTCTTCAACTGTAATAGGTGCAACTACTTTCAATTCAACAGGAGTATTATATTTAAACCACTTCTCTTTAAGGATATTAACGTGAGTAGCAAAAGATTCACAGAGTCAAGTCCATACTTAGCGCTAAATCCACGAAAAGCATCGGTATCCATAAAAGATTTAACACAATCGAACCAAGGTGTCATACCTGACTCCTTACCATCGTCGGAACCCCAATCTTCAGAGTTGCATTTAATTCTTTCCAATAAGTCCCATTTGAAATCAATAGTCTTCAGCATATAAGAACCAACACAAGAAGTATCGAGCAGGTTGCGATCATTAAGAGAAAGCCGAGCATAAAATTTTTGAATAATCATTTCCCGGGAGAGCTCATGATTGGGGCATGAATATAGCATTGATTTAAGCCTCCCCCAAGCTTGAGCGATGCTTTCTCCTTTGCGAGGCCAGAAATTATATATGTAATTACGATCACGATGAACAATATGCATAGGATAGAACTTCTGGTGAAATTCCAAATTCAATCGTTTATAATTCCAAGATCTCGTATCATCACATAGCCTATACCATGTCAATGCATCTCCCTTCAAATATAAAGTGAAGACCTTCCTTTTGACAACATCATCAAGAATACCTTCAAGCTTAAATAATCCACAAACTTCATCCACAAAGATAAGGTGTAAATCGGGATGCAATGTTCCATCTCCTGCAAATGGATTAGCTAGCAGTTTCTCTATCATACCCGAAGGAATCTCAAAGTAAATATTTTGAAAACGTTCAGTAGGTTGAGGAGCAACTCTTTGCTCTTCTGGTCGGGGTGAAGATACCCCGAACAAGCCCCTCAAAGGATTAGTTTCCATAGTGAAAAGCAACAGAAAATTTCAGCACACTATATAAATGTTTCCTTACCAAGTTCCACTCACAAAAAGCGCTACACTCCCCAGCAACGGCGCCAAAAAAGAGTCTTGATGACCCACAAGTATAGGGGATCTATCATAGTCCTTTCGATAAGTAAGAGTGTCGAACCCAACGAGGAGCAGAAGGAAATGATAAGCGGTTTTCAGTAAGGTTTTCTCTGCAAGCACTGAAATTGTAGGTAATAGATAGTTTTGTGATAAGATAAATAGTAACGAGTAACAAGTAAATAAAGTAAATAAAGTGCAGCAAGGTGGACCAATCCTTTATGTAGCAAAGGATAAGCCTGGACAATTTCTTATAACGAGAAAGGAGCTCTCGAGGACACATGGGAATTATCATCAAGCTAGTTTTCATCACGTTCATATGATTCGCGTTCGGTACTTTGATGATTTGATATGTGGGTGGACCGGTGCTTGGGTACTGCCCTTACTTGGACAAGCATCCCACTTATGATTAACCCCTATTGCAAGCGTCTGCAACTACAAAAGAAGTATTAAGGTAAACCTAACCACGGCATTAAACATATGGATCCAAATCAGCCCCTAACGAAGCAACGCATAAACTAGGGTTTAAGCTTCTGTCACTCTAGCAACCCATCATCTACTTATTACTTCCCTATGCCTTCCTCTAGGCCCAAATAATGGTGAAGTGTCATGTAGTCGACGTTCACATAACACCACTAGAGGAAAAGACAACATACATCTCATCAAAATATCAAACGAATACCAAATTCACATGACTACTAATAGCAAGACTTCACCCATGTCCTCAGGAACAAACATAACTACTCACAAAGCATATTCATGTTCATAATCAGAGGAGTAATAATATGCATTAAGGATCTGAACATATGATCTTCCACCAAGTAAACCAATTAGCACCAACTACAAGGAGTAATCAACACTACTAGCAATCCACATGTACCAATTTGTGGTTATGATACAAGATTGGATACACGAGATGAACTAGGGTTTTGAGAGGAGATGGTGCTGGTGAAGATGTTGATGGAGATTGACCCCCTCCCGATGAGAGGATCATTGGTGATGACATTGGTGATGATTTCCCCCTCCTGGAGGGAAGTGTCCCCGGCAGAACAGCTCCGCCAGAGCCCTAGATTGGTTCCGCCAAGGTTCCACCTCGTGGCGGCGGAGTTTCATCCCGTAAGCTTGCCCACGATTTTTTCCAGGGTAAAAGCTCTCATATAGCAGAAGATGGACACCGGGGACCCACCAGGGGGCCCAGGAGACAAGGGCGCGCCCAGTAGGGGGGGGCACCCTCATGGCCAAGGTGTGGTCCCCTGATGTATTTCTTTCGCTCAATAATTATTATTAATTCCAAAAACATGTTTCGTGGAGTTTCAGGATTTTTGGAGCAGTGCAGAATAGGTTTCCAATATTTGCTCCTTTTCCAGCCAGAATTCCAGCTGCCGGCATTCCCCCTCTTCATGGTAAACCTAGTAAAATAAGAGAGAATAGCCATAAGTATTGAGATACAATGTGTAATAACAGCCCATAATGCAATAAATATTGATATAAAAGCATGATGCAAAATGGACGTATCAGCGGCGGCCTCGGCCTCGAGGCGCTCCCACGCCTCACGGTCCTCCCGCGCCATAGCCGAGCTCACCACCCCTGGCTCCGGCAGAACAAGGTCGACCGAACGTGTGCCGAAGGGGAAATTGATCCTAGCCTCCATGCCATGGTAGCGGACCTGCCAGCGGTCGTACTTCATGGCCGCGAGCTCAACCGTGTTGAAGCTACCGCGCCACCGGCAGGTGTGGGTCTCTCGATCTGTAATCTCGGTGACCTACATTCCCCAGCGCCATTGCCAGACCCCGAGGTAGGACTTCGTCGGCTGCCGGGTCTGAGGGAGGATGGGGAAGTCCTCGAACCGGCGTAGGGGCGCGGTGGCGGGCAGATCAGGGGACCGGCCACGGCGGATCGGGCTCACGGAGGACGACGGGGACACCTCGACGGCCACCTAGCCGACATCGGGTGAAAAGGTCGCATTAAACCTCTTTTTGGCCACTGGCTCCTCGAGCTTCCCGGCACACAGGTAGAGGTTGAGGATGGAGGCGCCGGCGATGGCGGCGACCTAAAAATGGTTTCGAGGGTTGTGTGTGTCTGTGTCAGCGGAGGTTTTGGGGTGTGTGTGGAGGGGGGCGGGGGGCAAGGTTTTGTTTGAGGAAATATTGCAGCAACTGAAAATTTTACTAGGCGGGAGTAATAAGGCAGGGCTACTAAAAATTTGGATCAAGGGCGAGCAGATATTTTTGAGATTGCAAGGGATGCAGAGGCGGGAATAAAATGTCGGGGCTACTGAAAATTTGAATCAAGGTATTGAAGCAGAGCGGGAGTAATAGACATCGCACACGGTCCGCACATACTAATCGTGTGCTATCAAAACTTAAAACCTTCCACTCGGTAGATATTTTTGAGATTACGAGGCAGTAATATTTTCGAGATTGTGAGGGATGCAGAGGCGGGAGTTTTTGGGGAGCGAGCTAGTGTGCTTGACACGCCGGCTGTGGACTGTAGCCAACGCACCTTCTCGCGTAAGCCATAGGCGTACTATACACCAACGATGCTCCAAGATATTTTGTACTACATCTCACACGGTTGGTGATAATAAACTATGTGGGATCTACTTGATATGAATTACAAAATGGGGTCACAGCGGCAATGGACGCTGTTTAAATTGCTAGACCTTTTATCTGCAGTGAACATGCAACTATATGTGTGTCATAAAAGGGTTGGAATTATTCAGTGTTCGTTTGGACATTATATACATTAAACTGGTTTTCTAGCCATTTCAGGTGCACAATTCAAAATTAAACTACATGCACATGCTCCGGTGCATACAAATTGGTTGAAAAATCAAATTTGTGTCCTTTAGTGCATGCTTAGGTCCCATGCAAGAAATGGGAATGAATTTTTCGGGGTTCGTTTGGCCTTTTTATACATTAACTTTGTTTTCTAGGCATTTTATGTGCATAATTCAAATTTGAACTACAAGCACATGCTCCAATGCACCAAAGTTGGTTGAAAAATCACATGTGTGTCCTTGGGTGAATTTCTAGGTCCCATGCAAGAGATGGGAATGAATTGCAAACACCAGGGCACTGTTGATTGCCGGAAAAACATTGAGATCCCTGGTTTTTAAATTCTAGTAAATCCAAAACTCTTTTGAAATTCATGAAACTTGGCATGCTATCATTGAGCGGCATCAACATGCCGTGGTGAAAATTTTGTCCCATTTGGGGCAGGTTAATTTGGGTATAAGCTTCTCACAAACCAGAGCTTCTCACAACAAGCATGATGGTTTCTATAGGGAACGTACCACCTTTAGGGACGGGACGATATCCATTGCCTCTTATTGCTTTCAAAAAATTTCTAGTGTCAACATAGAACAACAGGAGTGTTGTGTTTAATCTTGGAATTTTTCAGGGTTTGTTTGGCCTTTTTTATACATTAACTGGGTTTTCTAGGCATTTTATGTGCATAATTCAAATTTGAACTACAAGCACATGCTCGAATGCACTAAAGTTGGTTGAAGAATCACATGTGTGTCCTTGGGTGAATTTCTAGGTCCCATGCAAGAGATGGAAATGAAATTCAAACACCAGAGCACTATTGATTGCCGGCAAAACGTTGAGATGCCTGGTTTTTAAATTCTAGTAAATCCAAAACTCATCTGAAATTCATGAAACTTGGCATGCTATCATGGAGCGGCATCAACATGCCGTGGTAAAAAAAATGTCCCATTTGGGGCAGGTTCGGGTATAAGCTTCTCACAAACCAGAGCTTCTCACAACAAGCATGATGTTTCAATGCGGAACGTCCCACCATTGGGGACAAAACAATATCCGTTTCCTCTTATTGATTTCAAAAAATTTCTAGTGTCAACATAGAACAACAGGAGTGTTCTGTCAATTTTTGTGATTTTTTGGGGTTCGTTTGGACATTTTTATGCATTAACTGGCTTTTCTAGGCATTTATGTGCATAATTCAAATTTGAACTACAAGCACATGCTCCAATGCACCAAAGTTAATTGAAAAACCACATGTGTGTCCTTGGGTGCATGCTTAGGTCCCATGCAAGAGATGGGAATGAATTGCAAACACCAGGGCACTGTTGATTGCCGGCAAAATGTTGAGATCCCTGGTTTTTAAATTCTAGTAAATCCAAAACTCATGTGAAATTCATGAAACTTGGCATGCTATCATGGAGCGGCATCAGCATGCCGTGGTAAAAAAATGTGTTTCATTTGGGGTAGGTTCGGGTATATGCTTCTCACAAACCAGAGTTTCTCACAACAAGCATGATGGTTTTGGTAGGGAACGTCCCACCTTTGGGGACGAAACGATATCCATTTCCTCTTATTGCTTTCAAAAAAATTCTAGTGTCAACATAGAACAACAGGAGTGTTGTGTCAATTTTTGGGATTTTTCGGGGTTCGTTTGGACATTTTTATGCATTAACTGAGTTTTCAATGCACTTATGTGCATATTTCAAATTTGAACTACATGCACATGCTCCAGTGCATATAAATTGGTTGAAAAATCAAATCTGTGTCCTTGAGTGCATGCTTAGGTCCCATGCAAGAAATGGGAATGAATTTCAAACACCAGGGCACCGTTGGTTGCCGGCAAAACATTGAGATGCCTGGTTTTTAAATTCTAGTAAATCCAAAACTCGTCTAAAATTCATGAAACTTGGCATGCTATCATGGAATGGAACCTGACATGTTGTGGCATTATTCGTGTCCATTTTGAGAGAAGGCACACTCGAATAATGACAGCCAACAAAGGCATTTTGAAAAAATAGCTGCCACTTTAATATCTTAAACATTTGTATAATTCAAACCGTGTGCATTCTCTTAACCATTCACGTGACGCCACGTGTCTTCGTTTTAATGGCTATAGAGGTGCCGTGCGGACAGCTGCTTCATCTTGAATGAACGGGAGGTGTGAGAGCGTAGTTCGGTGTGCAGGCTGACTGAGAGGCGTGCAAGTTGTCCTCCAATGCGCAGGCTCACCGAGAAGCGTGCGAGCTATACGCTGTGCAGGCTCACTGGGAAGCGAGCCCTTTGACTTCCATGGCCGCCCGCCTTCCTCTCCATTAATGGTGCTCGAGCCGCTATTTAATACGGGTGGCCTTACTGCTCGCCTCCCATTCCCCTTCCTCCCGCAGACCTCCACCAACGCCATGGCGCAGAATGATCATCTGCCACTAGTCTTCAAGTTTGGTGAAGTTGAAAGTGCAATCTTGCTCTTAAAGAATATTTTTGATATTGATGACAAATCTACATATAGGGGACTAACCATGTTTGCTAAGTATATGCACAGGCCATCAGTCCTCTGGTTTTTTCTAATGAGCATCATGATCACATCATATGAGATTTTACTCAAGCAAATTATCAATGAGGAAAGGAGCAAACAAAGATGAAGCATTGTGCTCTTTTATATTTCTTGAGTAATAGGAATCCTGCACTATTAAGAGGGGATCCGAGGTGTGGGTTCAAGACTTGCTCACATTTTGTCTCACAAACAATTTTTCACAAAAGACCAAAATCCCTAGCAAAACCCCTTAGCCAAAACCTACCACTTCTCCTAGCCGGATCATCCGGATGGCTCCCTAGATCATCCGGGCTAAACCCGGATCAGCCGGACCTTGCTCCGGATCATCTAGATAATAGGCGTTTTTCATCACAGAATGGTGTGGCTGAAGACGGATTGTCCGGACATTCTTCCGGATCATTTGGGATGTGACCCGGATCGTCCGGATCCTGTTCCAGATCATCCAGGAAATCTTGCCCCAGAACCCAGATTGTTGTAGCCGGATCGTCCGGCCAGGCATCCAGATCATCCGGGATATGTCCCAATCGTCCGGGCTGGCCTCCGGTCTGTCCGGGCTGCTCGCAGCTTTGCTGCTACCATCTGCATCCGGGCCTTCAACCAGATTAATTCGGACAATGTCCAGATCATCCGGGTGGTGTCCCAGATCATCCGGGCTGGTCAACTTCTGTCCAAACGGCTAAATTCTCGACATGGTATAAATAGGCCCTTACCTCTTCAAAATAAGGTTGAACACCTCACACAAACTGTAACGCCCCGGATCCGATGCGCCAGGTGTCCGCCAGTTATTCGCTGCCATTGGCATGTCATTTGCTTGCGTGTTGCATTTTATCATGTCATCATGTGCATTTTTTGCATACATGTTCTCTCATGCATCCGAGCCTTTTCCCCGTAGACCGTTTTGCAATCCGGCGCTCCTATGTCCTCCGGCGTTCCCCTTTTGTCTCTCGTTGTGAGTGGGTGTTAAACTTTCTCGGAATGGCCCGAGGTTTGCCAAGCGGCCTTGGTACACCACCGGTAGACCGCCTGTCAAGTTTCGTGCCATTTGGAGTTCGTTTGGTACTCCAACGGTTAACCGGGTAACCGTAAAAGCCTCTCTCTCTTTGCAGCCTAACACCCTTCCAAAGTGGCCCAAAACCCATCTAACTCCCCTCCATGCTCTCGGTCGTTCGATCACGATCGTGTGGGCGAAAACCGCTCCTCATTTGGACTCTCCTAGCTCCCAGAAACTATAAATAGACCCTCCCCTTCCATTTTCGCGGATGAAACCCTAGCCCTCTCCTCCCCGCGCCGCCGGACATGTCCATCCGTGCCGGACATGTCCGCCGGACACGTCGCTCCAGCCAATCCCGTCGCGCCACGTTAGCAGCGCCGCCGCCTCGCCCAATCTCGCGCCGCCACCTCACCCTCTCTCTCTCTCCGCCCCGTCGCCGGCCCGCGCGGCCCGCTGCAGGCCCGCGGGGCCCGGTCGCCGCCGCCGCCTGGCCCGCGCCTCCGCCCCTCCGCCCGCGCCATCTCCGCCTCCTCTCGCCGGCGCGGCCATCTCCGGCAGCCCCGCCGGCAACCTCCGGCGCCTCCCTCCGCCGCCGCGGGCGCCGCCCGCGCCGCGCCGTCGCCTCCC
>NC_041381.1:222778199-222785002 GCF_002162155.2 Triticum dicoccoides | reverse complement strand
CCTGCCCCGCTCCTCTACGCCCCGCGCCGTCCGGCCACCGGTGCTGCCGTGTCGCGCCTTGCCGGTCGCGCCTCCGCGCCCGTGCGGCCTCGCCGCGGATCTGGTCGTCCCCGACCTCCCCGGCCTCATCCAGGCCTCCTCTCCGAGCTCCGGCCGTCTTCTCCATCTTCTCTGGCGAGCTCTCCGGCGAGATCCACCGCCCGTTGACTTTTTCCCCGAGGTTGTTTTTCTGCTAAGTACCCGAATTTGTGTAATTTTCATGCCATGTTCGACCTGCCATATCTCTGCATCTGCAGCTCCGTTTCATGCGTGTAATATGTCAAATTGTTTGTCTCAACGAGTACATCATTTCATTCCATTGCATCATATTCATTTGAGGTCATCTTGATGCCTTAATCATTGTTGTAAGAGTGCTTCATAATGTTATCTGCTGTCTGTTATCAGAACGAGCTCATTTGTCATTTTTGCCATGATTGATGTGTGCATCCTATGAGGTTGATGTCTTCATGTGTTTTGATCTATGCCATGTCTTCTTTACAGATGTGCTTACCATGTATTTTTGTGATCAATGTGGTGACTAGCACAAGCATGCAAACTAGGCATCGTGATGTTGCTGTTTTAGTCCCCGTTCTGCTGTTATTTTGATGCCATGTAAACTTGATGCTACAGAGAGATCCATGCATATTTTGAGATACTTCAGTAAGGGTGTTTTGAACATGTGGTTATTGTATATCCATTAATGCCCTTGGTTGCAATTATGGAGTAGTCTAGCATGTCATTTGAGTGCTCTACTTTTGCTTCAAAATGTTTCCTGGCAGATTGTTTACATGTTATTCAATTTGGCCAAGGGTGCTATAGTTGATCCTCGCATGCTATAGACTTGTTCTTGACTTGGTTTGTTTCACAAATATGCCTTCTTGATGATGATATGCTTATCTTGTCATGCAATGACTTGTGGTGAGTGATTCGAGCTTGTTAAGTAGTGTACTTGATGTTTCTGTTTTGCTAGGCTGAATCTGTTATTTCGCGATGCTATATAAACATGTTGCTACTAATCATTCTATACATAATGTGGAGACATTCTATAAACATGTTTTCATCTACATGTCATCCTCTATCCATCCATGCCCCTGGTTGCATTTATAGGTTGCTGTAGATTGTTCATATCTTGCTCCAAAGTTGCTTCATAATGTTGTTGTCAGCCTGCTAACATTAAGTTCAGTTGTTTCCATGATTGTTGCTAGTGTTCCATGCATCCTATGATCTTGCTATTGCCATGCTTAGCTTCACAAACATGTCTTTTTACTGTTGGTTGCCTTGCCATGCTATTTATTGCTCTGTAGTGAGTCGCACAAGCTCATCTACATGCCTTCATAATTCTGTTTCTGCCATGTTTGAATCTGTATTATAGCTTGCTATGTTTACATGGGTGCCATCATATTTTCTGATCCTTTTTGGCTTATGTCAGTAAGGGACTCTTGATATGTGCAATTAGTAGATTAATTCCAAGCCTTTGTTTGCCATGATAAGTTCCTGTAACATGTTGTTTGATAGCTCTGAACATTGCATCGTGATGTTATTTTCTGCAAAGTCTGAAATTGTTATAACTTGCAATCTTACCATGTGGTTTGAGCATGTTCTAGTGATTTCTGGAGATAGCTCAGTGTTCATGTTTTGTAATGCTTTACCTGTACATCATGTCCATGCCTTTTGTTATCATGTTGGGGTGCTGTAGCATGTTGTTTTGATGCTTGCAATATGCCTAGTTGCTGTTTTGGACAGCTTGTCCTTTAAACTTGTTCCATGTGTGTGTGTTGAACCGTTGCTCCGTTTTGAGTGTGCTCTATATGAAACTTGCTTGATTTTGCATGTAGCTTCATATTATCATGTTGTATCCTTGTTTTGAGGTGTTTGCTTGATGTTTGTATGCATTTTGCATCAATGCCATGTTTGACTTGTTTTGCTCATATCTTCTAGGCCGTAGCTCCGAACTAAATGAACTTTATATGTAACTTGACTAGAATCTCGTGTAGATCATCTTTGTGCATCTTAACTTGCTGTTTAACAACTTGAACATAAGGTTTATTCAGATCTGGACCAATTACCGGAATTGTTATATGTTTTTCCCGGCCTCATTTAAACTTGCCTTGATGTGTTGCTCTTGGTTGCATCATCTCTTGCCATGAGTAGCTTCATGTAGTCTTGTCATGCATCATGCTTGTTGTGCATCATGCCTTGTTCATGTGTGGTGTGTTTACTATGTTGTGTGTTTCTTCTCGATAGTTCCTGTTTCGTTGCGATCGTGAGGATTCGTTCGTCTACGCTTGGTTCATCTTCGTGGCTTCTTCTTCTTCATGGACTCGTTCTTCTTCCTAGCGGGATTTCAGGCAAGATGACCGCTACCCTATATCTCACTACTATCATTGCTATGCTAGTTGCTTCGTTCTATCGCTTTCCTGCGCTACCTATCACCTGTTTATCAAGCCATCCCATATTGCCATGACCCTCTAACCTTTGACACCTTTCCTAAGCAAACCATTGATTGGCTATGTTACCGCTTTGGTCAGCCCTCTTATAGCGTTGCTAGTTGCAGGTGAAGTTGAAGATTTCTCCATGGTGGATAGGTTTTTGGTTGGGATATCACAATATCTCTTATATTATTAATGCATCTATATACTTGGTAAAGGGTGGAAGACTCGGCCTTTTGCCTAGTGTTTTGTTCCACTCTTGTCGCCCTAGTTTCCGTCATACCGGTGTTATGTTCCCGGATTTTGCGTTCCTTACGCGGTCGGGTGATTTATGGGACCCCCTTGACAGCTCGCTTTGAATAAAACTCCTCCAGCAAGGCCCAACCTTGATTTTACCATTTGCCTCACCTAGCCCTTTTTCCCTTGGGAGTCGCGCTCTCCAGGGTCATCTTTATTTTATCCCCCCCCGGGCCAGTGCTCGTTGTGAGTGTTGGTCCAACCTGTCAACCGCCGGTGGCCACCAGGGGCAACTTTGGGCTGGCCTACCAAAAGTTTGGATAATCTGGTGTGCCCTGAGAACGAGATATGTGCAGCTCCTATCAGGATTTGTCGGCACATCCGGGCGGCTTTGCTGGTCTTGTTTTACCATTGTCGAAATGTCTTGTAAACTGGGATTTCGAGTCTGATCGGGTCTTCCTGGGAGAAGGTCTATTCCTTTGTTGATCGCGAGAGCTTGTCATGGGCTAAGTTGGGACACCCCTGCAGGGTATAATCTTTCGAAAGCCATGCCTGTGGTTATAGGCAGATGGGAATTTGTTAATGTCCGGTTGTAGACAACTTGACACCAGATCCGAATTAAAACGCATCAACCGCGTGTGTAGCCGTGATGGTCTCTTCTCGGCGGAGTCCGGGAAGTGAACACGGTTTTGGGTTATGTTTGACGTAAGTAGGAGTTCATGATCACTTCTTGATCATTGCTAGTTGACGACCGTTCCTTTTGCTCTCTTCTCGCTCTTATTTGCGCATGTTAGCCACCATATCATGCTTAGTCACTGCTGCAGCCTCACCACTTTACCCCTTCCTTTCCTATTAAGCTTTGCTAGTCTTGATACCAATGGTAATGGGATTGCTGAGTCCTCGTGGCTCACAGATTACTACAACAACAGTTGCAGGTACAGGTTGTGCGATCATCATGACGCGAGAGCGATGCTTGCTTGCGTTGAGTTCTTCTTCTGCTTCTTCGATCAGGGGATAGGTTCCAGGTCGGCAGCCTGGGCTAGCAGGGTGGATGTCGTTTGAGTTTCTGTTTGTGATTCATCCATAGTCGGATGATGCTCTGATGTTTTGTGATGTTGTATTCGTGTGGCATTGTGCCTTATGTATGTATCCCCATCTATTATGTAATGTTGATGTAATGATATCCACCTTGCAAAAGCGTTTTAATATGCGGGTCTATCCTTGGTGGGACCTTCGAGTTCCTTTTGGATAGGGTCGCATATTGGGCATGACAAGTTGGTATCAGAGCCTCGACCGACCCTAGGAGCCCCCTTGATTGATCGTGTAGTTTGGCCGTTGTTGAGTCTAGAAGAAAACTGTTTTCGGAGTCTAGTTATATCGGAGAGTAGGAATTCTTTTTACTCCTCAGCCTCTTCGTCGCTCTGGTGAGGAATCTTGACGTAGGTGTTTTGAATTACTTCTCTTCCCCTTAAAATTTTCTTTAGGATCTCGCAGTTGGTTTTTCGATCGTTGGTTCTCAGCTCTTTTGATCCGGTGCATTTCTCGTCAGTCGACTCGAGCCTCTTCATCTTTGAGTTCAATTCTCAGTTGTTTTCTTTTCCCACCCGCCCACCCCTCTTCTTCTCGGAACCGGAATCCGTAATCGAGTATCCATCCTACTCATGCGAAGCCTTTGCTTTCTTTCCTCAATGATTTCAACCGGTGTTTTCTCTTCAGTTATTCGTCGATTTCCCCTTCCAAGATGATTTTGTTTTCCCGCCCTCCCACCCTTTTCTTCCCGGAGTTTGAGTCTCTTTCGACCATCAATTCCATTTGTGTGGAGCCTCTTCAGTCTTCCCTCAATCATTTCAACCGGTGAATTCTCGTCTTGTTCGTCATTCTTCATCTCTTTTCCTTTCCTGTGGATTCAATTCCAATTTTCGGTGTTGATTATATTCTTTTCCTCGAAGTGTTCTCCTTGCTCGTTTGCCTCTCGCCATTCAATCATTCCGGAGTTCAAGATATCTCAGGAGATTCGTCTGTGTTCTAATTAATTTGAGGTTGACACCTCATTCAAATATTTCAACTGTTCTGGTGCATCATCTACCTCTTCAACAATCCTTTCCAACGGTGTTATCTCTTTAGTGGGCCCTAACCCACAGGTCTTTTCCCAGGATCTTACCTGACTCTTCTAATTCCCCCGGAGTTATTCCTAATTCTTTTCAAGTGTGACGTAAGAATGAATTTCATCAGTCACATGCTTTCTCCAAGATCTCGTTTGCAAACTCTTTTCATCGTTGGCTCAACCTCTTCGCTTTTCATTCTCCCGGAGTACCTCAGTAATTTTGATGTTGTTTCTCGTCGTTAGTCGAAGACCGAAGAAGAGTTTTCATATCATCCTCTCGAATTATTTTAGTTTGCCAGATATTCCTTTTCTTAACCATCCGGAGTATTTCAAGAGTTGTTTTCCCGTTTCTTTTCGCCGGAGGCCACCTTTCCATAAGAATTCTTCGTCCTCTCATTCCAGCTACCGTTACCTAATTATCCCGATGCTTCTGTCAAGTATTCTTTGATCAGCTCATGATCTCTTTATTGTTTTGCATCTAAATTCCCCTCGAGCATATTGGTTCTTCTAATTCTTCCGGTGATTATTTCTTTTTCATCAGTCATTGTCGAATTCTTACGGTGGTTCGTTCAAGATTCTTTTTCCTTGATTATCATTTTAATTCATTCGTTCTTCTCAATCCTACCGGTGGTTCATGAAGACTTTCTCAAGTTTTGTGCTATCCCTTCTCAATCTTTTTGAAGAAGAATAAGTAATATGCAAAATCCATTGCTTGTCATCAATTTAATTTGATGAGGATAAGCATACAATAAATCTTATTCTTATTTCATCCAAGTGATTAATCCTTTCCTTCGGAATTTGTTCGTGATGAATAAATTCTAGTTCCAAGTGTTTTCATCTTTTCTTTTCGGAGTTCAATTTCCTCGGTCATTTCGTCGGAACCTCCATCTAAGTCACCGCAAGCTTTAATCTTATTCTTTCATCCTTCATTCTATCTCATCATCCTTTTGTTACCGGAGTTCTTCATGGTGGTTCTTCATGATTTAATTCATTCTTCGAGAGTTCATCAAATATCATGCCATCCCATCTAGCGAAGTTCATGTTCTATTCTTTCCATGTTCAACCGGAGTGCTACCTAAATCCTTTTAGCCTTATTCGTTTCTTATCTTGTTCTAACCGGAGTGGTTTCAGAGTCTATCTTGTTTCCGTGAGCATTTGATTCTCGTCATTCTCGTCGTTCCTCTCTTCTTCTCGAGTGCTCTCGATTCTTTGATTCTTCTCTTGAGTTCTTGTTTCACCTCTTCCTCTTCCTCTTCCGTCTCGGTCCTAAGATCTCGGGACGAGATCTCATGTTAGTGGAGGAGTGTTGTAACGCCCCGGATCCGATGCGCCAGGTGTCCGCCAGTTATTCGCTGCCATTGCCATGCCATTTGCTTGCGTGTTGCATTTTATCATGTCATCATGTGCATTTCATTTTGCATACGTGTTCGTCTCATGCATCCGAGCCTTTTCCCCGTTGACCGTTTTGCAATCCGGCGCTCCTATGTCCTCCGAGGTTCCCCTTTTGTCTCTCGTTGTGAGTGGGTGTTAAACTTTCTCGGAATGGCCCGAGGTTTGCCAAGTGGCCTTGGTACACCACCGGTAGACCGCCTGTCAAGTTTCGTGCCATTTGGAGTTCGTTTGGTACTCCAACGATTAACCAGGTAACCGTAAAAGCCTCTCTCTCTTTGCATCCTAACACCCTTCCAAAGTGGCCCAAAACCCATCTAACTCCCCTCCATGCTCTCGGTCGTTCGATCACGATCGTGTGGGCGAAAACCGCTCCTCATTTGGACTCTCCTAGCTCCCAGAAACTATAAATAGACCCTCCCCTTCCATTTTCGCGGATGAAACCCTCGCCCTCTCCTCCCCGCGCCGCCGGACATGTCCATCCGCACCGGACATGTCCGCCGGACACGTCGCTCCAGCCAATCCCGACGCGCCACGTCAGCAGCACCGCCGCCTCGCCCAATCCCGCGCCGCCACCTCACCCTCTCTCTTTCCGCCCCGCCGCC
>NC_041381.1:222773065-222777515 GCF_002162155.2 Triticum dicoccoides | reverse complement strand
CGTGCCACGCCTTGCCGGCCGCGCCTCCGCGCCCGTGCCGCCTCGCCGCGGATCCGATCGTCCCCAACCTCCCCGGCCTCATCCCGGCCTCCTCCCCGAGCTCCGGCCGTCTTCCCCATCTTCTCCGGCGAGCTCTCCGGCGAGATCCACCGCCCGTTGACTTTTTCCCCGAGGTTGTTTTTCTGTTAAGTCCCCGAATCTGTGTAATTTTCATGACATGTTCGACCTGCCATATCTCTGCATCTGCAGCTCCGTTTCGTGCGTGTAATATGTCAAATTGTTCGTCTCAACGAGTACATCATTTCATTCCATTGCATCATATTCATTTGAGGTCATATTTATGCCCTAATCATTGTTGTAAGAGTGCTTCATAATGTTATCTGCTGTCTGTTATCAGAACGAGCTCATTTGTCATTTTTGCCATGATTGATGTGTGCATCCTATGAGGTTGATGTCTTCATGTGTTTCGATCTATGCCATGTCTTCTTTATAGAGGTGCTTACGATGTATTTTTGTGATCAATATGGTGACTAGCACAAGCATGCAAACTAGGCATCATGATGATGCTATTTTAGTCCCTGTTCTGCTGTTATTTTGATGCCATGTAAACTTGATGATACAGAGAGATCCATGCATATTTTGAGATACTTCAGTAAGGGTGTTTTGAACATGTGGTTATTTTATATCCATTCATGCCCTTGGTTGAAATTATGTAGTAGTCTAGCATGTAATTTGAGTGCTCTACTTTTGCTTCAAAATGTTTCCTGGCAGATTGTTTACATGTTATTCAATTTGGCCAAGGGATCTATAGTTGATCCTCGCATGCTATAGACTTGTTCTTGACTTGGTTTGTTTCACAAATATGCCTTTTTGATGATGATATGCTTATCTTGTCATGCAATGACTTGTGGTGAGTGATTCGAGCTTGTTAAGTAGTGTACATGATGTTGCTGTTTTGCTAGGCTGAATCTGTTATTTCGCGATGCTATATAAACATGTTGCTACTAATCATTCCATGCATAATCTGGAGACGTTCTATAAACATGTTTTGATCTACATGTCATCCTATATCCATCCATGCCCCTGGTTGCATTTATAGGTTGCTGTAGATTGTTCATATCTTGCTCCAAAGTTTCTTCATAATGTTGTTGTTAGCCTGTTAACATTAAGTTCAGTTATTTCCATGATTGTTGCTAGTGTTCCATGCACCCTATGATCTTGCTATTGCCATGCTTAGCTTCACAAACATGTCTTCTTACTGTTGGTTGCCTTGCCATGCTATTTATTGCTCTGTAGTGAGTTGCACAAGCTCATCTACATGCCTTCATAATTCTGTTTCTGCCATGTTTGAATCTGTATTATAACTTGCTATGTTTACATGGGTGCCATCATATTTTCTGATCCTTTTTGGCTTATGGTCAGTAAGGGACTCTTGATCTATGCAATTAGTAGATTCATGCCATGCCTTTGTTTTCCATGATAAGTTCCTGTAACATGTTGTTTGATAGCTCTGAACATTGCATCATGATGTTATTTTCTGCAAAGTCTGAAATTGTTATAACTTGCAATCTTACCATGTGTGTTTGAACATGTTCTAGTAATTTCTGGAGATAGCTCACTGTTCATGTTTTGTAATGCTTTACATGTACATCATGTCCATGACTTTTGTTATGATGTTGGGGTGTTGTAGCATATTGTTTTGATGCTTGCAATATGCCTAGTTGCTGTTTTGGACAGCTTGTCCTTTAAACTTGTTCCATGTGTGTGTGTTGAACCGTTGCTCCGTTTTGAGTGTGCTCTATACGAAACTTGCTTGATTTTGCATGTAGATTCATATTATCATGTTGTATGCTTGTTTTGAGGTGTTTGCTTGATGTTTGTATGCATTTTGCATCAATGCCATGTTTGACTTGTTTTGCTCATATCTTCTAGGCCGTAGCTCCGAACTAAATGAACTTTATATGTAACTTTACTAGAATCTCGTGTAGATTATCTTTGTGTATCTTAACTTGCTGTTTAACAACTTGAACATAAGGTTTATTCAGATCTGGACCAATTTCGAAATATGCATATGAGAACTTACCGGAATTGTTATATGTTGTTCCCGGCCTCATTTAAACTTGCCTTGATGTGTTGCTCTTGGTTGCATCATCTCTTGCCATGAGTAGCTTCATGTAGTCTTGTCATGCATCATGCTTGTTGTGCATCATGCCTTGTTCATGTGTGGTGTGTTTACTATGTTGTGTGTTTCTTCTCGATAGTTCCTGTTTCGTTGCTATCGTGAGGATTCGTTCGTCTACGCTTGGTTCATCTTCGTGGCTTCTTCTTCTTCATGGACTCGTTCTTCTTCCTAGCGGGATATCAGGCAAGATGACCACTACCCTGTATCTCACTACTATCATTGCTATGCTAGTTGCTTCGTTCTATCGCTTTCCTGCGCTACCTATCACCTGTTTATCAAGCCATCCCATATTGCCATGAACCTCTAACCTTTGACACCTTTCCTAAGCAAACCATTGATTGGCTATGTTACCGCTTTGCTCAGCCCTCTTATAGCGTTGCTAGTTGCAGGTGAAGTTGAAGATTTCTCCATGGTGGATAGGTTTTTGGTTGGGATATCACAATATCTCTTATATTATTAATGCATCTATATACTTGGTAAAGGGTGGAAGAATCGGCCTTTTGCCTGGTGTTTTGTTCCACTCTTGCCGCCCTAGTTTCCGTCATACCGGTGTTATGTTCCCGGATTTTGCGTTCCTTACGCGGTCGGGTGATTTATGGGACCCCCTTGACAGCTCGCTTTGAATAAAACTCCTCCAGCAAGGCCCAACCTTGGTTTTACCATTTGCCTCACCTAGCCCTTTTTCCCTTGGGAGTCGCGCTCTCCAGGGTCATCTTTATTTTATCCCCCGCGGGCCAGTGCTCGTTGTGAGTGTTGGTCCAACCTGTCAACCGCCGGTGGCCACCAGGGGCAACTTTGGGCTGGCCTACCGAAAGTTTGGACAATCTGGTGTGCCCTGAGAACGAGATATGTGCAGCTCCTATCGGGATTTGTCGGCACATCCGGGCGGCTTTGCTGGTCTTGTTTTACCATTGTCGAAATGTCTTGTAAACCGGGATTCCGAGTCTGATCGGGTCTTCCTAGGAGAAGGTCTATTCCTTCGTTGACCGCGAGAGCTTGTCATGGGCTAAGTTGGGACACCCCTGCAGGGTATAATCTTTCAAAAGCCATGCCTGTGGTTATAGGCAGATGGGAATTTGTTAATGTCCGGTTGTAGACAACTTGACACCAGATCCGAATTAAAACACATCAACCGCGTGTGTAGCCGTGATGGTCTCTTCTCGGCGGAGTCCGGGAAGTGAACACGGTTTTGGGTTATGTTTGACGTAAGTAGGAGTTCAGGATCACTTCTTGATCATTGCTAGTTGACGACCGTTCCTTTTGCTCTCTTCTCGCTCTTATTTGCGCATGTTAGCCACCATATCATGCTTAGTCGCTACTGCAGCCTCACCACTTTACCCCTTCCTTTCCTATTAAGCTTTGCTAGTCTTGATACCCATGGTAATGGGATTGCTGAGTCCTCGTGGCTCACAGATTACTACAACAACAGTTGCAGGTACAGGTTGTGCGATGATCATGATGCGAGAGCGATGCTTGCTTGCGTTGAGTTCTTCTTCTGCTTCTTCGATCAGGGGATAGGTTCCAGGTCGGCAGCCTGGGCTAGCAGGGTGGATGTCGTTTGAGTTTCTATTTGTGATTCATCCATAGTTGGATGATGCTCTGATGTTTTGTGATGTTGTATTCGTGTGGCATTGTGCCTTATGTATGTATCCCCATCTATTATGTAATGTCGATGTAATGATATCCACCTTGCAAAAGTGTTTCAATATGCGGGTCTATCCTTGGTGGGACCTTCGAGTTCCTTTTGGATAGGGTCGCATATTGGGCGTGACAAGTTGGTATCAGAGCCTCGACCGACCCTAGGAGCCCCCTTGATTGATCGTGTAGTTTGGCCGTTGTTGAGTCTAGAAGAAAACTATTTTCGAAGTCTAGTTATATCGGAGAGTAGGAATTATTTTTACTCCTCAGCCTCTTCGTCGCTCTGGTGAGGAATCTTGACGTAGGTGTTTTGAATTACTTCTCTTCCCCTTAAAATTTTCTTTAGGATCACGCAGTTGGTTTTTCGATCGTTGGTTCTCAGCTCTTTTGATCCGGTGCATTTCTCGTTAGTCGACTCGAGCCTCTTCATCTTTGAGTTCAATCCTCAGTTGTTTTCTTTTCCCACCCGCCCACCCCTCTTCTTCTCGGAACCGGAATCCGTAATCAAGTATCCATCCTACTCGTGCGAAGCCTTTGCTTTCTTTCCTCAATGATTGCAACCGGTGTTTTCTCTTCAGTTATTCGTCGATTTCCCCTTCCAAGATGATTTTGTTTTCCCGCCCTCCCACC
>NC_041381.1:222770505-222772850 GCF_002162155.2 Triticum dicoccoides | reverse complement strand
CTCCCACCCTTTTCTTCCCGGAGTTTGAGTCTCTTTCGACCATCAATTCCATTTGTGTGGAGCCTCTTCAGTCTTCCCTCAATCATTTCAACCGGTGAATTCTCGTCTTGTTCGTCATTCTTCATCTCTTTTCCTTTCCTGTGGATTCAATTCCAATTTTCGGTGTTGATTATATTCTTTTCCTCGAAGTGTTCTCCTTGCTCGTTTGCCTCTCGCCATTCAATCATTCCGGAGTTCAAGATATCTTAGGAGATTCATCTGTGTTCTAATTAATTTGAGGTTGACACCTCATTCAAATATTTCAACTGTTCTGGTGCATCATCTACCTCTTCAACAATCCTTTCCAACGGTGTTATCTCTTTAGTGGGCCCTAACCCACAGGTCTTTTCCCAGGATCTTACCTGACTCTTCTAATTCCCCCGGAGTTATTCCTAATTCTTTTCAAGTGTGACGTAAGAATGGATTTCATCAGTCACATGCTTTCTCCAAGATCACGTTTTCAAACTCTTTCCATCGTCGGCTCAACCTCTTCGCTTTTCATTCTCCCGGAGTACCTCAGTAATTTTGATGTTGTTTCTCGTCGTTAGTCGAAGATCGAAGAAGAGTTTTCATATCATCCTCTCGAATTATTTCAGTTTGCCAGATATTCCTTTTCTTAACCATCCGGAGTATTTCAGGAGTTGTATTCCCGTTTCTTTTCACCGGAGGCCACCTTTCCATAAGAATTCTTCGTCCTCTCATTCCAGCTACCGTTACCTAATTATCCCGGTGCTTCTGTCAAGTATTCTTTGATCAGCTCATGATCTCTTTATTGTTTTGCATCTAAATTCCCCTCGAGCATATTGGTTCTTCTAATTCTTCCGGTGATTATTTCTTTTTCATCAGTCATTGTCGAATTCTTATGGTGGTTCGTTCAAGATTCTTTTTCCTTGATTATCATTTTAATTCATTTGTTCTTCTCAATCCTACCGGTGGTTCATGAAGACTTTCTCAAGTTTTGTGCTATCCCTTCTCAATCTTTTTGAAGAAGAATAAGTAATATGCAAAATCCATTGCTTGTCATCAATTTAATTTGATGAGGATAAGCATACCATAAATCTTATTCTTATTTCATCCAAGTGATTAATCCTTTCCTTCGGAATTTGTTCGTGATGAATAAATTCTAGTTCCAAGTGTTTTCATCTTTTCTTTTCGGAGTTCAATTTCCTCGGTCATTTCGTCGGAACCTCCATCTAAGTCACCGCAAGCTTTAATCTTATTCTTTCATCCTTCATTCTATCTCATCATCCTTTTGTTACCGGAGTTCTTCATGGTGGTTTTTCATGATTTAATTCATTCTTCGAGAGTTCATCAAATATCATGCCATCCCATCTAGCGAAGTTCATGTTCTATTCTTTCCATGTTCAACCGGAGTGCTGCCTAAATCCTTTTAGCCTTATTCGTTTCTTATCTTGTTCTAACCGGAGTGGTTTCAGAGTCTATCTTGTTTCCGTGAGCATTTGATTCTCATCATTCTCGTCGTTCCTCTCTTCTTCTCGAGTGCTCTCGATTCTTTGATTCTTCTCTTGAGTTCTTGTTTCACCTCTTCCTCTTTCTCTTCCGTCTCGGTCCTAAGATCTCGGGACGAGATCTCTTGTTAGTGGAGGAGTGTTGTAACGCCCCGGATCCGATGCGCCAGGTGTCCGCCAGTTATTCACTGCCATTGCCATGTCATTTGCTTGCGTGTTGCATTTTATCATGTCATCATGTGCATTTCATTTTGCATACGTGTTCGTCTCATGCATCCGAGCCTTTTCCCCGTTGACCATTTTGCAATCTGGCGCTCCTATGTCCTCCGGCGTTCCCCTTTTGTCTCTCGTTGTGAGTGGGTGTTAAACTTTCTCGAATGGCCCGAGGTTTGCCAAGTTGCAGTGGTACACCACCGGTAGACCGCCTGTCAAGTTTCGTGCCATTTGGAGTTCGTTTGGTACTCCAACGGTTAACCGGGTAACCGTAAAAGCCTCTCTCTCTTTGCAGCCTAACACCCTTCCAAAGTGGCCCAAAACCCATCTAACTCCACTCCATGCTCTCGGTCATTCGATCACGATCATGTGGGCGAAAACCGCTCCTCATTTGGACTCTCCTAGCTCCCAGAAACTATAAATAGACCCTCGCCTTCCATTTTCGCGGATGAAACCCTAGCCCACTCCTCCCCGCGCCGCCGGACATGTCCATCCGCACCGGACATGTCCGCCGGACACGTCGCTCCAGCCAATCCTGTCGCGCCACATCAGCAGCACCGCCGCCTCGCCCAATCCCGCGCCGCCACCTCACCCTCTCTCTCTCCGCCCCGCAGCCGGCCCGCG
>NC_041381.1:222754301-222769830 GCF_002162155.2 Triticum dicoccoides | reverse complement strand
CCGGTCGCCCCAGCCCCGCTCCTCTGCGCCCCGCGCCGTCCGGCCACCGGCGCCGCCGTGCCACGCCTTGCCGGCCGCGCCTCCGCGCCCGTGCCGCCTCGCCGCGGATCCGATCATCCCCAACCTCCCCGGCCTCATCCCGGCCTCCTCCCCGAGCTCCGGCCGTCTTCCCCATCTTCTCCGGTGAGCTCTCCGGCGAGATCCACCGCCCGTTGACTTTTTCCCCGAGGTTGTTTTTCTGCTAAGTCCCCGAATCTGTGTAATTTTCATGCCATGTTCGACCTGCCATATCTCTGCATCGCAGCTCCGTTTCGTGCGTGTAATATGTCAAATTGTTCGTCTCAACGAGTACATCATTTCATTCCATTGCATCATATTCATTTGAGGTCATATTGATGCCCTAATCATCGTTGTAAGAGTGCTTCATAATGTTATCTGCTGTCTGTTATCAGAACGAGCTCATTTGTCATTTTTGCCATGATTGATGTGTGCATCCTATGAGGTTGATGTCTTCATGTGTTTTGATCTATGCCATGTCTTCTTTACAGAGGTGCTTACGATGTATTTTTGTGATCAATATGGTGACTAGCACAAGCATGCAAACTAGGCATCGTGATGATGTTGTTTTAGTTCCTGTTCTGCTGTTATTTTGATGCCATGTAAATTTGATGCTACAGAGAGATCCATGCATATTTTGAGATACTTCAGTAAGGGTGTTTTGAACATGTGGTTATTTTATATCCATTCATGCCCTTGGTTGCAATTATGGAGTAGTCTAGCATGTAATTTTAGTGCTCTACTTTTGCTTCAAAATGTTTCCTGGCAGATTGTTTACATGTTATTCAATTTGGCCAAGGGTTCTATAGTTGATCCTCGCATGCTATAGACTTGTTCTTGACTTGGTTTGTTTCACAAATATGCCTTCTTGATGATGCTATGCTTATCTTGTCATGCAATGACTTGTGGTGAGTGATTCGAGCTTGTTAAGTAGTGTACATGATGTTGCTGTTTTGCTAGGCTGAATCTGTTATTTCGCGATGCTATATAAACATGTTGCTACTAATCATTCTATGCATAATCTGGAGACGTTCTATAAACATGTTTTGATCTACATGTCATCCTCTATCCATCCATGCCCCTGGTTGCATTTATAGGTTGCTGTAGATTGTTCATATCTTGCTCCAAAGTTGCTTCATAATGTTGTTGTTAGCCTGTTAACATTAAGTTCAGTTATTTCCATGATTGTTGCTAGTGTTCCATGCACCCTATGATCTTGCTATTGTCATGCTTAGCTTCACAAACATGTCTTCTTACTGTTTGTTGTCTTGCCATGCTATTTATTGCTCTGTAGTGAGTTGCACAAGCTCATCTACATGCCTTCATAATTCTGTTTCTGCCATGTTTGAATCTGTATTATAACTTGCTATGTTTACATGGGTGCCATCATATTTTCTGATCCTTTTTGGCTTATGGTCAGTAAGGGACTCTTGATCTATGCAATTAGTAGATTCATGCCATGCCTTTGTTTTCCATTATAAGTTCCTGTAACATGTTGTTTGATAGCTCTGAACATTGCATCATGATGTTATTTTCTGCAAAGTCTGAAATTGTTATAACTTGCAATCTTACCATGTGTGTTTGAGCATGTTCTAGTAATTTCTGGAGATAGCTCACTGTTCATGTTTTGTAATGCTTTACCTGTACATCATGTCCATGCCTTCTGTTATCATGTTGGGGTGTTGTAGCATGTTGTTTTGATGCTTGCAATATGCCTAGTTGCTGTTTTGGACAGCTTGTCCTTTAAACTTGTTCCATGTGTGTGTGTTGAACCGTTGCTCCGTTTTGAGTGTGCTCTATATGGAACTTGCTTGATTTTGCATGTAGCTTCATATTATCAGGTTGTATCCTTGTTTTGAGGTGTTTGCTTGATGTTTGTATGCATTTTGCATCAATGCCATGTTTGACTTGTTTTGCTCATATCTTCTAGGCCGTAGCTTCGAACTAAATGAACTTTATATGTAACTTGACTAGAATCTCGTGTACATCATCTTTGTGCATCTTAACTTGTTGTTTAACAACTTGAACATAAGGTTTATTCAGATCTGGACCAATTTCGAAATATGCATATGAGAACTTACCGGAATTGTTATATGTTGTTCCCGGCCTCATTTAAACTTGCCTTGATGTGTTGCTCTTGGTTGCATCATCTCTTGCCATGAGTAGCTTCATGTAGTCTTGTCATGCATCATGCTTGTTGTGCATCATGCCTTGTTCATGTGTGGTGTGTTTACTATGTTGTGTGTTTCTTCTCGATAGTTCCTGTTTCGTTGCGATCGTGAGGATTCGTTCGTCTACGCTTGGTTCATCTTCGTGGCTTCTTCTTCTTCATGGACTCGTTCTTCTTCCTAGCGGGATTTCAGGCAAGATGACCGCTACCCTGTATCTCACTACTATCATTGCTATGCTAGTTGCTTCGTTCTATCGCTTTCCTGCGCTACCTATCACCTGTTTATCAAGCCATCCCATATTGCCATGAACCTCTAACCTTTGACACCTTTCCTAAGCAAACCATTGATTGGCTATGTTACCGCTTTGCTCAGCCCTCTTATAGCGTTGCTAGTTGCAGGTGAAGTTGCAGATTTCTCCATGGTGGATAGGTTTTTGGTTGGGATATCACAATATCTCTTATATTATTAATGCATCTATATACTTGGTAAAGGGTGGAAGACTCGGCCTTTTGCCTGGTGTTTTGTTCCACTCTTGCCGCCCTAGTTTCCGTCATACCGGTGTTATGTTCCCGGATTTTGCGTTCCTTACGTGGTCGGGTGATTTATGGGACCCCCTTGACAGTTCACTTTGAATAAAACTCCTCCAGCAAGGCCCAACCTTGGTTTTACCATTTGCCTCACCTAGCCCTTTTTCCCTTGGGAGTCGCGCTCTCCAGGGTCATCTTTATTTTATCCCCCCCGGGCCAGTGCTCGTTGTGAGTGTTGGTCCAACCTGTCAACCGCCGGTGGCCACCAGGGGCAACTCTGGGCTGGCCTACCAGAAGTTTGGACAATCCGGTGTGCCCTGAGAACGAGATATGTGCAGCTCCTATCGGGATTTGTCGGCACATCTGGGCGGCTTTGCTGGTCTTGTTTTACCATTGTCGAAATGTCTTGTAAATCGGGATTCCGAGTCTGATCGGGTCTTTCTGGGAGAAGGTCTATTCCTTCGTTGATCGCGAGAGCTTGTCATGGGCTAAGTTGGGACACCCCTGCAGGGTATAATCTTTCGAAAGCCGTGCCTGCGGTTATAGGCAGATAGGAATTTGTTAATGTCCGGTTGTAGACAACTTGACACCAGATCCGAATTAAAACGCATCAACCGCGTGTGTAGCCGTGATGGTCTCTTCTCGGCGGAGTCCGGGAAGTGAACACGGTTTTGGGTTATGTTTGACGTAAGTAAGAGTTCAGGATCACTTCTTGATCATTGCTAGTTGACGACCGTTCCTTTTGCTCTCTTCTCGCTCTTATTTGCGTATGTTAGCCACCATATCATGCTTAGTCGCTGCTGCAGCCTCACCACTTTACCCCTTCCTTTCCTATTAAGCTTTGCTAGTCTTGATACCCATGGTAATGGGATTGCTGAGTCCTCGTGGCTCACAGATTACTACGACAACAGTTGCAGGTACAGGTTGTGCGATGATCATGACGCGAGAGCGATGCTTGCTTGCGTTGAGTTCTTCTTCTGCTTCTTCGATCAGGGGATAGGTTCCAGGTCGGCAGCCTGGGCTAGCAGGGTGGATGTCGTTTGAGTTTCTGTTTGTGATTCATCCATAGTCGGATGATGCTCTGATGTTTTGTGATGTTGTATTCATGTGGCATTGTGCCTTATGTATGTATCCCCATCTATTATGTAATGTTGATGTAATGATATCCACCTTGCAAAAGCGTTTCAATATGCGGGTCTATCCTTGGTGGGACCTTCGAGTTCCTTTTGGATAGGGTCGCATATTGGGCGTGACACAAACACGCCTCAAGAACACAAGTGCTCCCCCTCTCTTGCTCATACACTAAATCCTAGATCCCGGCTTGATTCTTGAGAGTTTCGACGAGTTTTTCCAATCAAAAGAAAGATCTTCTCCCTCTCCTTCTTGTGACCAAAGCAAATCGTGGTTTGAGAAAGTCTTGAGTCCTTCCCCTTGGATCTTGTTACTCTTGGAGGTTGGAGACTCCTAGGCGGTAGGAGTCATTCGGTGAGGAATCAACCATTGTGATTACCCCCAGAAAGTTTGTGAGGGTTTGGAGACCACCCCAAGGTCTACCACTAGTGGTTGAGAAACGTCTTCGTGGTGTTGTCTCAAGGAGAGAATAGGGTGAGCCTTCGTGGCGTTAGTGTGCCTTCGTGGTAACATCCACCTCTCTAAACGGTGATGTAGCTTCCCTCCAAGGAAGTGAACATCGGCATACATCCTCATCTCTCAGAGTTGCGGTTATTCCTAACCCTAACTCCCTACTTGTGGTTACTTGTCTCTTGCACCTACATTTATCATATTGTGCTTGCTTCTCATATATTTTTGCCACTTGTTTATCTTGCTTAGCACTTAGTACTACACTTGCAATTGTTAGGCTCACCTTCATATTCCGCATTATTGCCTAAAATTGCTAAGTAATAATTGAAAATTGTAACTGTACCTATTCACCCCCCTCTAGGTCCATCTCGATCCTTTCAATTGGTATCAGAGCCTCGTGCTCTATTCTTGTGGCTTAACCGCCCTAAAGCGAGATGAACCTCGATGGGACTCCCCGTGTTGCAAAACCGAAGGATAAAGGCGAGGCTTCTTCTGAAGTCAAGTCCTTTACTTCTAAGGATCTGGAACGGGCCCTTGCTAAGCAAAAAGAGGAGCATGATGCTTCTCTTGAGGCCTTGGTCGAAATAATATTATCCACGTTATCCACGGTGCTTGCACCACTTTCGGGTGGTGCGGCTTCGAGGCCAACTGTGCCTGCTCCGTCACTTGGTCAACAACCTCCTAGCAATGATCACTCCAGTGTTCCTTGGCTTTATGCAAGACCCCAGGTTGAGAAACCGAAATATAATCTTCAAGGCAAACCTCCTTTACTTAATGCCACTTCCGATTTTGCCTTGTAGAGAGTTGCTATGCAAGATCATCTTCGATATGGAAACGATGAGAGGCTGGAGATCTTGGAGTATGGTTACCATGTGGTTGATCCAAAGAATCCTACACCAAGAGAAATTTATGACAAGAATCTCAATGACACTGCAACCATGTGTATATGGAGAGGTATGGTTAAAAAGCAAAGGAGACCGTTCATACACATCACAAGTGCCAAGGAACTATGGGAAAGTATTATAAGATCCAAGACCGGTACCTCCACCCTCCGGAGTGCTCAATATGAAATTGCCAAGGGGCAATTGCAAAAATTTTGTATGGAGAAAGATGAAACTCCCAATCAACTCCTTGAGCGTCTCATGACTCTCACCGCCGACATCGAGTCATGTGAGTGTGACAAGACACAAGATGGATTCAACATGACTAAGAGATTCCTTGTGGATAAGTTGCTTAATGCTCTTTCCCCATATCACCATCAAATGGTGTGGGACATAAGACAACACCATGCCTTCAAGGAAATGACTATAGATGACATCATATCCACCTTCCAACTATTTGAAGAGTCGAACGCAAATGCCACAAAACATCTTGCCATGCATGGTACTCCAACATCAAAGATCAATCTTGCATTGAAGGCCAAGCATGTATGTGAAGATGAGAAAAGTGAAGAAGAAGAAGATGATGATGATGATGATGAAGATGGTGATGAGATTGAATCCGATGAGGTCCCTTCGTATGAAGACATGGCTCTTTTTGTCAAGAAGTTTAGCGCGGGAAAATTCAAGGGAAGATTTAAAAAGAAGAAAGTAAGAAAATGCTACAATTGTGAAGAAACCAACCACTTCTCCAATGAGTGCCCTTATGAGAAGAGAGAGGATAAACCAAGGTTTCCAAAGACCTTTCCCAAGAAGAAGTTGCCAAATCCTTTGAACTCCAATCTCAAGAAGAGAGATGGGAAAGCAATGGTTGATCAAGAAGAATCCGATCCAGATGATGTTAGTTGTGTTGCCGGAGTTGCTCAAGACTCTCAAAACACTCTGAGGTTAGTGAACAAGAGTGGTGATGTGGTCACCTACAACTACATGAAATACTACGAGGGCAATGCTCACAAGTGCCTAATGGCAAAGGCCGTGGTAGAAGATGGAGAGGAGCAAAGCTCTCCTGACAAGGTCAAGGTAACCCCACGATCAAATCCTCCTCTTTTCACTCCTTCTACTCCTAGTGATGAGTATCTTGATGCGGAGGATAGCTATGATGATGATGATCTAGATGATCCTATGCTTGCTAAACTTAATAAGTTCATGTGCTCCCTCAAAGGAAAAAAGCTCACTATGTTTCGTATGCTTATGGAGATGGTGAGTAAGCACACCATCACCATTAAGGAACTCGAAACCCTCGTCACTAAGGAAAAGGAAAAATGTGAAATCCTTGAGCGAAAATTCCAATATGAGGAAGCACGAAATGATGAACTATGCTTAAAAATTGGTGCAAAAATTGATGTCCATACTAAAGATCTTGCCTCCTTGAAAAATGCTATTGACTCTTGCGAAGAGTTGATGAATGATAAATGTAAGCTTCTGAAGTCTTATGCCTCTCTCTCTAAGGATTGTGAGCTTCTATGCGTGTCCCTCAAGACTAAGGAAGAAGAGCTCACCCTTCTTACAAAGAGTTTTGAGATGCTCAAACTTACTTATCTTGAAACTCTAGCCAAGGCTTACTCTTCTCCTATTATCAATGTTGATGCTTGTACTACTAACTCTAGTGGTGATCTAGCATCTATTCTTGAGGAAAATCGCTTCCTCAAGGCTCAAATCGAGAAAGGTCTCATGACATGTGCTCAAGGGCAAAAGAACCTTAATGAGGTATTGAGCCAACACAATGAGGTGTTTGCCAAAGAGGGACTAGGGTTTGACCCAAGCACAAGCAAGAAGAAGACGTCCTCTGAAAAGTGCACAACCCCTCTTAATGTTGAGGCACCGGATAGATTGCTAGAAGCGCTGCGAGGCACTTCCATTGTTGAAGAACATTGTACCCTTATGGGTACGGTGATTGAGAAGATCCAGTCCGTGAAAAGCGGACTGACCGAAGCGTGCACGAGCCTTCTAACAGGCTTTGAGGTAAGCAACGCAGTTATAAAAAGAATGTCATAGTATAGACAATAGCCCCTAATACTCTGTCCGGTGTTCAGAAAGAAAAACCGAACAAAGGATCAAATAATTTTCACAGGAGTCTAATCTAAAATTTCTATGTGAACAAACAGGCGTCGCTGCTAGCTGCATCTGCTCATACTGCGGAAGTCTCCAGACTGAGGCAGAATCTGGAGCGGGCCGAGGAAGAGCTCGGCCGCGTGAAGAAGCAGCTGGAGGACAGTCAAGGTATGCAGTAACCTGTGTATATATTTAGGAAGGATGAATGATTCATGCTGACTAAAGTGTCATGAACTTTATTAGGGGCAACGACCGAAGTGGCGGCCCTCAAGAAGGCGTTGGACGATCTCGAGGAAAAAACGGCCAAGGAACAAGCCGCATGCGAGAAGCAGGAGGCCCGAGTCCATGAGGTTCAGCAACAGCTCCAGGACGCCGTCAAGAAGTGCGAGTCCTTGGAGCACGATTTTAAGGAGCAAGAGTTCGAACTTGCTAAGGCCCACCAGAGTGCCCAAGATGCCCGGGCCGAAACCAAGGGCGCCCTCCAGGAAATCCAGGTGGCCAAGAAGATCACGGCGGGTAAGGCTTTCATTATGCAGAGCAGATATGCGAAGGAAAGGTTCCTTTTACTTACCTAGATTTGGAGCTCTCCAGGGGCGTTTGTGGATCTGCCGCACAGCGTGTCAGATGCTGCGGAATTCTATCGAGCCGAAGAGGGGAGCTAAATGGAGAAGCTATTCTGGTCGCAATACCTTGGACCAGAACATCCAGTTCCCTTTAGCGATCAGCTGAAACAGCTGGTCGAGCTGCATAGGGCGGCCGAACTAGCCCTGAAGGATTTGAAAATCCGGCTATGGCTTGTCTAAGCCCTTCCTAGCAGCTACTTCGGACTCGTGAAGCGGCTTGTCAGCGCCTGCCCTCGGCTTGAAGACATCAAGCGGTCAGTCTGTATTGAAGGTGCGCGAATGGCCTTTGCTCGCGCCAAGATGCACTAGGCGAAGATGGACGCCACGGAGCTGATAACCGAGGGACCGCCCGAGGGCAAGGAGCACCGCAGACCCCAACTGTATTTTGACAGTGTCCTAGAGGGATCCCGCCTTGTGGCGGAGCAATATGCTAAGGATATCATATTCCCATGAATACACTCATGTTATCCTATCTTGTAATATGAAACAGGTATGTTAAGTAATATAATGTCTGTTATTTAAAATTTTACCTCCTGTGCGGCCGTTTCGTTAAATCTGAGAGTTGGCCAGTCGTCGGCTTCTGCCACCATGTAGGTAGTACGGGGGTGTTCGGGATAAATCTAAACACTCTTTACTCCATAGTTTGGTCCTTAAAGGAGGTGTTTAGCGCAATGAACAAGGCAATCAGACTATACGGCTTTATCACCCTCACTTAGCCATAGGAGTTTGACAACGAAATTTTAGGCGCAACCCCTAGTGTTTGGAAGTCCGGACTTGGGATGCTGTAAACACCCGATCGGATAAAAATCGATCCCTCGCATATTGAGGAAAAAATCTAAGGATTTGAAACCTCTCGAATATCTGACCAGCTCTCGCCGCATCATGACAGTCAGTTTTCGGCTTTCTCTATTGAGGTGCTCGTCTAGAAGAACCGGGACACAATCACAGTAGTTCTCCTTTACTACCCTAGCCGATATAGTGGAACGTAAGGTAGTAAGCACAGGAGTCGGGCAACCCAACTATTGACCAAAGACATGATTCGGAGCCGATGCATATAATGCTATAAGTTCGGGGTGCCGAACTGTACTGTAAAAGTGTTCGGACTTTATTGTCGTGTTATGGGGTATGATGAAGCCCCTGGCGAATTAAGGCATACCAGAGTGTACGGGTGCAATAGATAAGAATATAAAAAAGAGGGAAAAATCAAGTAATAAGCTGACGCCACAAATTATTTTCCATTGTAATTTGATTAATATGTCAAGGCATATTTGTACAGTAATGCGATAAGCAAATAAAGCTATTTGACATGCCACGACCAAGGGCAAGCTGCGTGCGGGTTTTTAAAATAGGTATAACGATCGTTAGCAGAGACCACCTGGGGGTTCCCTTGTATGTCAAACCTCCTTGCCTTCTTAGCATATCCATCCCGTGATAGGTCCGATGATCAGGTTATCAGAAAAGCCTCGGGAAGAGAAAAACATGAAATGAAAAAGAAAAGGTGAAGGTATGTGGATCCAGGGGCGGTTGAGCCACGTTATGGACCATGGTCTAGCTGTGCCTCCGTCCATGCCCATGGTATTTTAAGTGTGTAGTTATGTACGCGCGGCACAAATGTCACCGCTTGATTGGGACTGGGACAGAGGCCGAATTGCTAGTCAAGCTCTGGACGAGCTGGACTGTCCTGCTGCAGAGTAGTTCAGACTCGCTTGACGGTGTCTGGGAGCTTTAATGCCGAATTGAGCTTCTGCCTAAAAAGGTGGCTCTGTACTTCTGCTACAAGGGCAGCAGTGTGCTCCTTAGTACGGAGGGAGCGTTCCGTGTTTTCGTTGACCGTTATGACACCGCGTGGTCCGGGAATCTTGAGCTTGAGGTAGGCATAGTGCGGCGCCGCATTGAATCGAGCGAATGCGGTTCATCCGAGCAGTGCATGATAGCCACTACGGAAGGGGACGATACCGAAGACCAACTCTTCGCTTTGGAAATTATCCGGGGATTCGAAGACCACTTCCAGTGTGATTGAGCCCGTACAGCAGGCCTCTACACCTGGTATGGCACCCTTGAAGGTGGTTTTTGTGGGCTTGATCCTTGACGGATCGATACCCATTTTTCGCATTGTATCCTGATAGAGCAGGTTCAGGTTGCTGCCACCATCCACGAGGACTCGCGTAAGGTGGAATCCATCAATAATTGGGTCAAGGACCAGTGCGGCTGAACCGCCATGACGATACTGGTCGGATGGTCCCTGCGATCGAAGGTGATCGGACAGGACGACCATGGGTTGAACTTTGGGGCGGCTGGCTCCATCGCGTAGACATGCCTGAGTGCACGCTTGCGCTCCCTCTTGGGGATATGGGTGGCATATATCATGTTTACCGTTTTAACTTGGGGGGGCTTCTTCTGTCCCCCTGTGTTCGGTGTCCGGGGCTCCTCGTCATCATCATCGCTTTGCGACTCCTTTTCCTTGTTCTCCGCATTTAACTTGCCAGCCTGTTTGAAGACCCAACACTCTCTGTTGGTATGATTGGCTGGTTTATCAGGAGTGCCGTGGATTTGACATGGACGATCGAGTATGCGGTCCAAACTGGACGGGCCCGGATTGTTTTCTTAAATGGCTTCTTCCGCTGACCGGACTTAGAGCCACTGAATCCGGCATTGACCGCCGGGTCTTCGGTGTTGTCACCGTTGTTTCTACGCTTATGTCTATTGCGTCAGGGCTTGTCGTTGCTGTTTCTGGCTTCAGAAATGCCAGTTTGCTTGTATTGTTATTGCTACGGGCTAGCCAGCTATCTTCGCCCACGCAGAAGCGGGTCATGAGTGCCGTAAGGGCTGACATGGACTTCGGTTTTTCCTGGCCGAGGTGTCTGTCCAGCCATTCATCGCGGATGATGTGCTTAAAGGCCGCTAGGGCTTCAGTGTCCGGACAGTCGATGATCTGGTTCTTTTTAGTTAAGAACCTAGTCCAGAATTTCCTGGCTGACTCTCCGGGCTATTGGATTATGTGACTTAGGTCATCGACATCCGGAGGTCAGACATATGTGCCTTGGAAGTTGTCGAGGAAGGCGTCCTCCCAGCCGCCAATAGAGTTTTCGGGCAGACTGTTCAACTAGTACCTAACTGGTCCCTTGAGTTTGAGCGGGAGGTATTTGATGGCGTGAAGATCATCGCCGCGTGCCATATGAATATGGAGAAGAAAGTCCTCAATCCATACCGCAGGGTCTGCTGTGCCATCATATGATTCGATGTTCACGAGTTTAAACCCTTCTGGGAAATCGTGTCCCATTACTTTATCAGTGAAGCAAAGGGGGTGTGCGGCGCCTCTATATCGGGCCAGGTCGTGACATAGCTCGAATGGAGTTTGTCTGCGGTTTTTAGCCTGGACGTGATTATGTTTGTCACATTCAGCCGGATGGCCATCTTGCGCATCGGGGCACGCCCCGTGATCCATAGAATGATCTTGTCTGGCCTGGTCTATTTTCCAAGTCACGCTACAGGTCATGTGTATATCCCCGAGCTGTTGTATTTCTGTTTGTTTAGTGAGGTAGTGCGGGCTGGTGTTCGGCTTGTGGTGTCGCTTTGTCCCGGCCACGTGGTGGTCGGTCAGCCGCATTGTACCTTGGTAGGACGGGCTCCAGTGCCTCGTCATCGAACTGTGAAAACAGTTTGCGCTTCGGGTAGCTTTTGGTTGGGCGCTCGAGGCCATATTCCTTGGCTGCCAGGACATCTGTCCATCTTTCATTGAATAGATCTTGATTAGCTTGAAGCTGTTGCTGCTTCTGTTTCAGGCTCCTTGCAGTGGCTATTAGCCGGCGCTTAAAGTGCTCCTGCTCGACGGGCTCCTCATGCACGATAAAGTCTTCGTCGCCGAGGCTCACCTCGTCCTCGGAGAGCAGAAGGTAATTACTGTCCTACGCATCTTCATTCGTGGCATGTTGATGTCTACTATGCAACCTTCTCCTTGTTGATGTTGTTGGGCCTCCAAGTGCAGAGGTTTGTAAGACAGTAGCAAATTTCCCTCAAGTGGATGACCTAAGGTTTATCAATCCGTGGGAGGCGTAGGATGAAGATGGTCTCTCTCAAGCAACCCTGCAACCAAATAACAAAGAGCCTCTTGTGTCCCCAACACACCCAATACAATGGTATATTGTATAGGTGCACTAGTTCGGCGAAGAGATGGTGATACAAGTGCAATATGGATGGTAGATATAGGTTTTTGTAATCTGAAAATATAAAAACAGCAAGGTAACTAATGATAAAAGTGAGCGTAAACGGTATTGCAATGGTAGGAAACAAGGCATAGGATTCATACTTTCACTAGTGCAAGTTCTCTCAACAATAATAACATAGATAGATCATATAACAATCCCTCAACATGCAAAAAAGAGTCACTCCAAAGCCACTAATAGCGGAGAACAAACAAAGAGATTATGGTAGGTTATGAAACCACCTCAAAGTTATTCTTTTGGATCAATCTATTCAAGAGTTCGTACTAGAATAACACCTTAAGACACAAATCAACCAAAACCCTAATGTCACCTAGATACTCCATTGTCACCTCAAGTATCCGTGGGCATGATTATACGATATGCATCACACAATCTCAGATTCATCTATTCAACAAACACAAAGTACTTCAAAGAGTGTCCCAAAGTTTCTACCGGAGAGTCGAGACAAAAATGTGTGCCAACCCCTATGCATAGGTTCATGGGCGGAACCCGCAAGTTGATCACCAAAACATACATCAAGTGGATCACGTGATATCCCATTGTCACCACAGATAAGCACGACAAGACATACATCAAGTGTTCTCAAATCCTTAAAGACCCAATCCGATAAGATAACTTCAAGAGGAAAACTCAATTCGTAACAAGAGAGTAGAGGGGGAGAAACATCATAAGATCCAACTATAATAGCAAAGCTTGCGATACATAAGGATCGTGCCATAGAGAGAACACAAGAGAGAGAGAGATCAAACACATAGCTACTGGTACATCCCCTCAGCCCCGAGGGTGAACTACTCCCTCCTCGTCATGAGAGCGTCGGGATGATGAAGATGGCCACCGGTGAGGGATTCCCCCTCCGGCAGGGTGCCGGAACGGGCTCCCGAGAGGTTGTTGGTGGTCATACGTCTCCAACGTATCTACTTTTCCATACACTTTTGCCCTTGTTTTGGACTCTAACTTGCATGATTTGAATGAAACTAACCCGGACTGACGCTGTTTTCAGCAGAACTGCCATGATGTTGTTTTATGTGTAGAAAACAAAAGTTCGCGGAATGTCCTGAAAATCCACGGAGGCACTTTTTGGAAAATATAAAAAATAATGGCGAAAGAATCAAGACAAGGGGGCCACACCCTGTCCATGAGGGTGGGGGCGCGCCCATTCCATCTCGCAGAGAAAAAAATCAGAGAGAAAGTTTCATCACGTTTTACGATATGGAGCCGCCGCCAAGCTCTAATCTCTCTCGGGAGGGCTGATCTGGAGTCCGTTCGGGGCTCCGGAGAGGGAGATTCTTCGCCGTCGTCATCATCAACCATCCTCCATCACCAATTTCATGATGCTCACCACCGTGCGTGAGTAATTCCATCGTAGGCTTGCTGGACGGTGATGGTTAGAGGAGATTTACCATGTAATCAAGTTAGTTTTGTTAGGGTTTGATCCCTAGTATCCACTATGTTCTGAGATTGATGTTGCTATGACTTTGCTATGCTTAATGCTTGTCACTAGGGCCCGAGTGCCATGATTTCAGATCTGAACCTATTATGTTTTCATGAATATATGTGTGTTCTTGATCCTCTCTTGCAAGTCTAGAGTCGCCTATTATGTGTTATGATCCGACAACCCCGAAGTGACAATAGTCGGGATACTTCTCGGTGATGAACGTAGTTTGAGGAGTTCATGTATTCACTATGTGCTAATGCTTTGTTCCGGTTCTCTATTAAAAGGAGGCCTTAATATCCCTTAGTTTCCACTAGGACCCCGCTGCCACGGGAGGATAGGACAAAAGATGTCATGCAAGTTCTTTTCCATAAGCATGTATGACTATTTATAGAATACATGCCTACATTACATTGATGAACTGGAGCTAGTTCTGTGTCACCCTATGTTATAGCTATTACATGAGGAATCGCATCCGACATAATTATCCATCACTAATCCATTGCCTACGAGCTTTTCACATCTTGTGTTTCGCTTATTTACTTTTCCGTTGCTACTGTTACAATCACTACAAAACCCAAAAACATTACTTTTTCTATCGTTACCTTTATTATCATACTACTTTGCTAATAAATACTTTGCTGCAGATACTAAGTTATCCAGGTGTGGTTGAATTGACAACTCAACTGCTAATACTCAAGAATAATCTTTGGCTCCCCTTGTGTCGAATCAATAAATTTGGGTTGAATACTTTACCCTCGAAAGCTGTTGCGATCCCCTACACTTGTGGGTTATCAAGTCTAATTTCTGGCGCCGTTGCTGGGGAGCATAGCTCTATTCTGTGAGTCACTTGGTATTTATATCTGTTGATCACTATGAAGAACTTGAAAGACGACAGAACCAAGATTTTTCCCTCAACTACGAGGGGAGGTAAGGAACTGCCATCTAGCTCTGCACTAGATTCTCCTTCTGTTTTGAGTAAGCTTGTGACACCTAAACCTGCTACTGCTATGAATTCTTATATGCCGCATGTTATTGATGATGCCACTTCTACTATGCATGATACTTATGATGAAACTACTTCTGTGCGTGATACCACTTTCCCATTAGGTGAATTTCTTGATGAACAACTTGCTAGAGTTAGGGGGAATGAAATTATGGAAGATGCTATTATTGATGATAGTGATGATGAAAATTCTCCCAATGATTATGAATTGCCTGTTGTTCCTGAGGGTTATGTTATGAATGAAGAAGCTGCTAGAGCTATCTTTGCTTGCAATGATAGATATGATCTTAAGAAATTATTAGCTAAATGGAAGCAGCAGTCTCTTAATGCTAGAATGAAACCTGACCCTGCTTTTGCTACTTCACCTATTTGTGTTACTGATAAGGATTATGAATTCTCTGTTGATCCTGAGATTATTACTTTGGTTGAATCTGATCCTTTTTATGGCCTTGAATCTGAAATTGTTGTGGCACATCTTACCAAGTTGAATGATATAGCTACCCTATTTACTCATGATGATAAATCTCGCTATTATTATATCATTAAGATATTTCCGTTCTCATTAAAGGGTGATGCTAAGACTTGGTATAATTCTCTTGCTCCTGGTTGTGTGCGTAGTCCCCAGGATATGATTTATTACTTCTCTGCTAAATAATTCCCTACTCATAAGAAACAAGCTGCCTTGTGGGAAATATATAATTTTGTGCAAATCAAAGAAGAGAGTCTCCCACAAGCTTGGGGGGGGGGGGGTTCTCCGATTACTTAATGCTTTGCCTGATCATCCTCTCAAGAAAAATGAAATACTTGATATCTTTTATAATGGACTAACTGATGCTTCCAAGGACTACTTGGATAGTTGTGCTGGTTGTGTTTTCAGGGAAAGAACAGTCGACGAAGCTGAATTACTATTGAATTATAT
>NC_041381.1:222723046-222753576 GCF_002162155.2 Triticum dicoccoides | reverse complement strand
AAGAGAGTCTCCCACAAGCTTGGGGGGGGGGGGTTCTCCGATTACTTAATGCTTTGCCTGATCATCCTCTCAAGAAAAATGAAATACTTGATATCTTTTATAATGGACTAACTGATGCTTCCAAGGACTACTTGGATAGTTGTGCTGGTTGTGTTTTCAGGGAAAGAACAGTCGACGAAGCTGAATTACTATTGAATTATATGTTGACTAATGAAAATAATTGGACTCTTCCTGAGCCAACTCCTGAGGCAATTCCTGAACCAATTAAGCCCACTCCTGAGCCTATTCCTAAACCCACTCTAAAGAAGAGAGGTGTTTTATTTCTCAGTCCTGAAGATATGCAAGAGGCAAAGAAATCAATGAAAGAAAAAGGTATTAAAGCTGAAGATGTTAAGAATTTACCACCTAAGAAATACATGGTCTTAATATACCGCCTGTTGAAGAACCACATTGTCTTGATAACCCGACACAGGTAGTAAAGGTAAATTCTCTCTATAGATATGATAAAATATAAATCCCCTCTACTAAATTTCATATCCCATGCTTAGACGAATTTGTTGACTTTATGGCTAGACAAGAAAGTTTTAATGCTTATGTTGGTAGATATTTAAAGAATAATGCTTTCAAGATAGGATGCGTGAGCGATAATATGGCTAGAGTTAAAGGTGAACTCAAACTCATTAGCAAATATGCTTCTATGGTTGCTACTCAAGCTGAGCAAGTACTTAAAGCCCAAAACGATTTGCTTGATGAATTAAATAATAAAAAATGACTTTGCTGTTAGAGTGGCTAATAGAACTGGTAGAATGACTCAGGAACCTTTGTATCCTGAAGGACACCCTAAGAGAATCGAGCAAGATTCTCAAAGAAATAATCTAGAGGCACCTAGTTCTTCTGAAAAGAAGAAAAAGAAAAAAGATAGAACTTTGCATGCTTCTAGTGAACCTACTGTAGACACACCTGAGAATCCCAATGATATTTCTATCTCTGATGCTGAAACACAATCAGGTGATGAACATGAACCTAGTGATAATGTTAATGATAATGTTCATGTTGATGCTCAACCTAGCAAAAATAATGATGTAGAGATTGAACCTGTTGTTGATCTTGATAACCCACAATCAAAGAATCAACGTTATGATAAGAGAGATTTTGTTGCTAGGAAGCACGGTAGAGAAAGAGAACCATGGGTTCAAAAACCCATGCCATTTCCTCCTAAACCATCCAAGACAAAGGATGGTGAGGATTTTGAGCGCTTTGCTGAAATGATTAAACCTATTTTCTTACGTATGCGCTTAACTGATATGCTTAAAGTAAATCCTTATGCTAAATATATGAAGGGTATCATTACAAATAAAAGAAAGATACCGGAAGCTGAAATTTCCACCATGCTTGCTAATTACACTTTTAAGGGTGGAATACCAAATAAACTTGGAGATCCGAGTGTTCCAACTATACCATGCTCCATTAAAAGAAATTATGTTAGAACTGCTGTATGTGATCTTGGAGCCGGTGTTAGTGTTATGCCTCTCTCTTTATATCGTAGACTTGAATTGAATAAGTTTACACCTACTGAAATTTCTTTGCAAATGGCTAATAAATCAACTACTATACCTGTCGGTATTTGTGAGGATGTGCATGTTGTGGTTGCAAATGTCACTATCTTAAAGGACTTTGTTATTCTTGATATTCCCGAGGACGATAGTATGTCGATTATCCTTGGTAGACCCTTTTTTAACACTGCAGGGGCTGTTATTGATTGCAACAAAGGCAATGTCACTTTTCATGTTAATGGTAATGAGCATACTGTACACTTTCCGAGGAAACAATCTCAAGTTCATAGCATCAATTCTATTTGAAGAGTTCCAACTATCATTATTGGAGGTTTTGAATTCCTCACCCTACTGCCAAGAAAAAGTATGATATGCTTATTGTTGGGGATTTTCATATCCCCGTTGAGGTAACCTAGTGTTATTCGAAATTTCTCCGGTTTCGTGTTATTCGGAATGGGTTTGTTAACAAGACTTGATCAACCTTGTTAGTGGATTCATTTTGATGATCATGAGATGGATGAAACTAGAAGGCACAACCTTCTGTACCCTCTTTTTACTTTCTGTTATTTAGAATAAATAAATCAAAAATAGTATTATCTTTCTATTTTCTGAATTATCTATGCATTAAAAAATAACCCGAATATAAAAGTGCTCCAAATGCCCTGCAAATTTAGTATAATTTTTTTATGGAATATTTGAGGATTTTAGGCGCTGAAATCACTGCAGGAGGGGCAAGCACCAGGCCACGAGAGTGGAGGGCGCGCCCACCTACCCTGGGCGCGCCCCCTGTCTTGTGGGCCCCTGGTGGCCCCCTCCACTTATGCCAGCACCCACACACTTCATCTTCTACCCAAACAAATCCCCATCCAGCTCAAGCACGAGTTCTAGCTCATTTTGCTACGATTTTCGAACTCCTTGCTCAAAGCTCCATTCACAAAACTGCTTTGGGAGATTGTTGCTTGGTATGTGACTCCTCCATTGGTCCAATTAGTTTTTGTTCTAGTGCTTTATTCATTGCAATTTTTTGCTGTATAGGTGACCATGTTCTTGAGCTTGCATGTTAAATTTATGAGGTCCCAAGTAATTCTAATGCATGATATAGGCTCTAGGCACTTGTAGGAGTAGTTGCTACCAATCTTGTTTAGTTTTATTCACTTTTATTTTGAAGTTACTAAAATTTCAGAAATTTTTCAAAAAAAGAATTATGTCTAGAAGAATGTACCAAGGTGGTTCCTCGGTGAAGAGAGGGCCCAGGATTACTATACGTGAGCAAGACGTTGAATTACCGAGGGATGCAGATGTTCGAGCTTGTGAGTGTCCATCCAATGATTTTATGGTCGAAGCAGGCTTTAAGGAGGAATTTGATGCGTTTGTGCGTGATGCTGAGCTGGAGGACTTCTTACAAGATAAGTGTCCTCAGTACTATCAATTGACTGATTCCTTTGTGCGGAGGTTTAAATATAACTGTATGCGTAATTCTCCTAGTGTCCTATTTGATATTTATGATACATCTTATACCATGGACTCAAAGGATTTTACAACTTCTTGCAAACTCCCGAAGTGGGCTAATATTAATGATCCTCACAAATCTGAATTTAGAGACTTCCTTGCAACTATTACTGTGGGAGAATCTAGGGATATAGTGCAAGCTACCATAAGGAGCATTCATTTTCCTGCTATACATTATTTTGCTCTCTTCATTGGTAGATGCATTAATGGTAAAGACGAAGCATGTCATATGTGTGTCCCTGATCTCTGTGTCCTCAAGAGTGCTGTGTTAGGGTATAAAGGTTATAACTTGGGGGCAATAGTTGCACGTAGATTGCAGAATAATGGTAGAGCTGGAAATTTATTTGGAGGACTTTATGCAACCCGTGTGGCTAATTATCTTGGTATAGCCCCACGAGAGGGGGATGTGATGATACCTCCTGCTTATTTAGATTATGACGCTATGGTCAATCATCATTTTCTTAGGAGAAATGAAAAATTCCTCCATTATCGACTAATCTATAACAGATGCAACGTCGTCCATGTTACTCTTCCTGCTCCTCTCCTTTTTGATTATCAGGCAAAAGGAAGATATGTTGTTACCAGGGAGAAAGCAGCTGAACACGACGGGACAGCGGAGGCAGCTCGCCAACATGCCGCTGCTCAGGAGGCGATTGCTGTTGCATCTCAGTACGACCCTAACTACAACTACGGATATCAGCCAGGCGGCCCTTGGTATTAAACCAACTTAGGCCAAAATCCTAAGCTTGGGGGAGTACGTATTTCTCACCGACTTTACATTCATGTTCACACACTATTCATCGGTGCTCATACTCTTTCATTGTATTATCCATGCTAGTTTAATTTTCTTTTTCTCGCTTTCTTTTTGTGTGTTTGATAAACCTTAAGAAAAAACAAAAAAATTAGTTAGTTTAATTTCCATGCTTGTATTAGAAATTTAAAATGAAAACCCAAAAAGATTTCTCATTCTTCTTTTACTTATTGGGAGCTTTCCCATGTAAATAGTTTTATTTTATTTTCTTTCCTTTGGGGGTCGAGAAGACCATACTGAAAATTCTTAGTGGCTCTCATATGCATGATTGTTTATTTAACTTAGAGCCCATATTATCATGTCTTCTCTTTTGAGTTGAATGCTTGCAGATTCCAGCTTAGCCCAATGCACGTGCACTATTATTATTATACACATCGTTCGACCGTGCAAGTGAAAGGCAATAATGATGATATATGATAGACTTATTGAGATGAGAAAAGCTGGTATGAACTCGACCTCTCTTGTTTTTGTAAATATGATGAGTTCATCGTTTTTGATTTAGCTTATTATGAGGTAAACATATTTGCAATGACATTTAGAGATTATAGTTGCTTGTGCCATGCTTGATTAGCTATGAGTTATAATGGTTTACCTTGCGTGCCCACATGCTATTAGAATGATTATGATGTGGTATGATGGGATGGTATACTCCTTTGAATGAATTGAGTGACTCGACTTGGCACATGTTCACGCATGTAGTTGAAACAAATCAACATAGCCTTCATGATATTTATGTTCATGGTATATTATATCCTACTCATGCTTGTACTCGGTGTAAATTAATTTTAATGCATGTTTATGACTGTTGTCGCTCTCTTAGTTGGCCGCTTCCCAGTCTTTTGCTAGCCTTCACCTGTACTAAGCGGGAATACTGCTTGTGCATCCAAACTCCTTAAACCCCAAAGTTGTTCCATATGAGTCCACCATACCTACCTATATGTGGTATTTACCTGCCATTCCAAGTAAATTTGTATGTGCCAAACTCCAGACCTTCAAATGAAATTTTGTTTTGTATGCTCGAGCAGCTCATGTTTCAACTAGGGATGCCTATATCTTCCATGCTAGGTGGGTTATTCTCAAGAGGAGTGGACTCCGCTCCTCATTCATGAGAAAGGGTCGGTAATCGGGATGCCCAGTCCCATGATCCAAAAAGATCAAAGCAAATCAAAATAATTAAAAAAAAACTCCCCCAGGGATGGTGTTAGTTGGAGGCACTCGTTGTTTCGAGCAAGCCATGGATTGATGCTTGTTGGTGGTTGGGGGAGTATAAACCTTTACCATTCTGTTTGGGAACTGCCTATAATGCATGTAGTATGGAAGATACAACCATCTAATAGTTGTTGCGTTGACAGCAAAAGTATGCCGCTCAAAATGTTATTCAATCTCTATTTTAAAATCGAGCTCTGGCGCCTCTACAAATCCCTCCTTCCCTCTGCGAAGGGCCTATCTATTTACTTTTATGTTGAGTCATCACCCTTCTTATTAAAAAGCACCCACTGGAGAGCACACTGTCATTTGCATTTGTTACTATTGGTTTATATTGGGTATGACTTGACTGGATCTCTTTACCATGAATTACAATGTTTACTCAGTCCTTGATCGTTAAAGGTGCTCTACATTTATGTTTTGCGGTCTTAGAAAGGGCTAGCGAGATACCATTTTGGTATATCATGTTATGATTGTTTTGAGAAAGTGTTGTCATCTGAGTTTTATTATTATGGCTCGCTAGCTGATTATGCTATTGATATGAGTAATTGTGAGACCTAAGTGTTATTGTGAGTATGGTTAGTTCATAATATTTGCTGAAACCTGAATGATGGCTTTGCTTGTTTACAACAACAAGAGCAAACATAGTTTGTAAAAGTTTTTCTTTACCACTTTCAGTTTATCAACTGAATTGCTTGAGGACAAGCAAAGGTTTAAGCTTGGGGGAGTTGCTACGTCTCCAATGTATCTACTTTTCCAAACACTTTTGCCCTTGTTTTGGACTCTAACTTCCATGATTTGAATGAAACTAACCCGGACTGACGCTGTTTTCAGCAGAACTGCCATGATGTTGTTTTATGTGTAGAAAACAAAAGTTCTCGAAATGTCCTGAAAATCCACGAAGGCACTTTTTGGAAAATATAAAAAATACTGGCAAAAGAATCAAGACCAGGGGGCCCACACCCTGTCCACGAGGGTGGGGGGCGCGCCCTCCCCCCTGGGCGCGCCCCTTGTCTTGTGGGCCCCCTGAGGCTCCGCCGACCTCAACTCCAACTCCATATATTCCGTCTCGCGGAGAAAAAAATCAGAGAGAAAGTTTCATCGCGTTTTACGATACGGAGCTGCCGCCAAGCCCTAATATTTCTCGGGAGGGTTGATCTGGAGTCCGTTCGGGGCTCCGGAGAGGGGGATTCGTCGCCGTCGTCATCATCAACCATCCTCCATCACCAATTTCATGATGCTCACCGCTGTGCGTGAGTAATTCCATTGTAGGCTTGTTGTACGGTGATGGGTTGGATGAGATTTACCGTGTAATCAAGTTAGTTTTGTTGGGGTTTGATCCCTAGTATCCACTATGTTCTGAGATTGATGTTGCTATGACTTTGCTATGCTTAATGCTTGTCACTAGGGCCCGAGTGCCATGATTTTAGATCTCCTATTATGTTTTCATGAATATATGTGTGTTATTGATCCTATCTTGCAAGTCTATAGTCACCTATTATGTGTTATGATCCGACAACCCCGAAGTGACAATAATCGGGATACTTCTCGGTGACGACCGTAGTTTGAGGAGTTCATGTATTCACTATGTGCTAATGCTTTGTTCCGGTTCTCTATTAAAAGGAGGCCTTAATATCCCTTAGTTTCCACTAGGACCCCGCTGCCACGGGAGGATAGGACAAAAGATGTCATGCAAGTTCTTTTTCATAAGCACGTATGACTATTTACGGAATACATGCCAACATTACATTGATGAACTGGAGCTAGTTCTGTGTCACACTATGTTATAGCTATTACATGAGGAATCGCATCCAACATAATTATCCATCATTGATCCATTGCCTACGAGCTTTTCACAACTTGTGTTTCGCTTATTTACTTTTCCGTTGCTACTGTTACAATCACTACAAAACCCAAAAACATTACTTTTGCTATCGTTACCTTTATTATCATACTACTTTGCTACTAAATACTTTGCTGCAGATACTAAGTTATCCAGGTGTGGTTGAATTGACAACTCAACTGCTAATACTCAAGAATATTTTTTGGTTCCCCTTGTGTTGAATCAATAAATTTGGGTTGAATACTTTACCCTCGAAAGCTGTTGCGATCCCCTACACTTGTGGGTTATCAGTGGCTACAGAGGCTTGCAGCGACGGAACTCCCAATCTATATTTGTCTTCGATGTTTTTAGGGTACATGGACTTATATAGGCGAAAGAAGTCGGTCGGGGGAGCCTCGAGGGGCCCAGGAGACAGGGGCACGCCCTCCTATCTCCTGGCTTCCTCGAACCTTCCCTGGCTTGAACTCCAAGTCTCCCGTATCATATCCTTTCCAAAAATCACGCTCCCAAAGGTTTCATTCTGTTTGGACTCCGTTTGATATTCCTTTTCTTCGAAATACTAAAACAGGCAATAAAATAGCAATATGGGCTGGGCCTCCTGTTACTAGGTTAGTCCCAAAAGTAATATAAAAGTGTATGATAAAGCCCGTAAACATCCAAAATAGATAATAAAATAGCATGAATGCTTCATAAATTATAGATACGTTGGAGATGTATCAGCATCCCCAAGCTTAATTCCTACTTGTCCTCGAGTAGGTAAATGATAAAAGAAAGAATTTATGAAGTGTGAATGCTAGAAGGTGCACAAGTTTGATCAATGATAATTTCAATCACCTTTTCTAGCATGATTATATGTCATAACAGTAGTTCATCTCATAAAACTTCTCACGATCAAGTAACAAGCTATTCACATGTTAAATCATAGACCATAAACTTTCTTGAAAACTAGCAAACTTCATTCTTAGTCATCAAACAATTTCAATTCATCTTATTTTCAGGAAGGGTCTATGTCAGAGCTTTGATTTAGAAAACTCCACATACTCAACTATCATATAGTCTTCTACAATTGCTAACGCTCACGCAATACTAATGGTTATGGAGTTTTAATCGGACACTAAGAAAGATAGGGGCTTATAATGTTGCCTCCCAACGTATTAACCTTTGGGTGATGTCAACAATAATAGTTCATGCTAACTTACATCCAATTGGATATATATATCAGGATCTTCCCAACACGAGGTGCTTGCCAAAGGATAAAATGAAAAAGGGAAAGGTGAAGATCACCTTGACTCTTGCATAAAGTAAAAGACATAAAGTAAAAGATAGGCCCTTCGCAGAGGGAAGCAGAGGTTGTCATGCGCTTTTAGGGTTGGATGCACAAAATCTTAATGCGAAAGAACGTCACTTTATATTGCCACTTGTATATGGACCTTTATTATGCAATCTGTCGCTTTTATTGCTCCCATAACAAGATCGTATAAAGCTTATTTTCTTCACACTAATAAATCATACATATTTAGAGAGCAATTTGTATTGCTTGCACCGGTGACAACTTACTTGAAGGATCTTACTCAATCCATAGGTAGGTATGGTGGATTCTCATGGCAAAACTGGGTTTAAGGATAATTGGAAGCACAAGTAGTATCTCTACTTGGTTCAAGGAATTTGGCTAGCATGAGGGGGAAAGGCAAGCTCAACATGTTTGAATGATCCATGCCAATATACTTTAACTGAGATGTGAGAAAACATAACCCATTACGTTGTCTTCCTTGTCCAACATCAACTCTTTAGCATGTCATACTTAATGAGTGCTCACAATTATAAAAGATGTCTAAGATAGTATATTTATATGTGAAATCTCTCTTCCTTTAATATTCTTTCATGAATTGTTCAAATGACCAATACAATGCTTGCTAACCTTCAATAAATTTACAACCTCTACTTCTTAGATGTGAAGTCATTACTCCCCATGGGATAAGAAAATGAGACATATGTAATTTCAGATTTATGACAATCAACTCATTCAACAATTTACTCATAGGATATAAGTGAAGCACACGAGTAAATGAAAAACTACTCCAAAAAGATGTAAGTGAAGATCGATGAGTAGCTAAATAATTACGTAACTATGTGAAGACTCTCTCTCTCTCATCTAAAAAAATTCACATCTTGGTATTTCATTCAAACAGAAAGCAAAACAAAATAAAATGGCATTGCAAGGATAGCACGACTCATGTGAAGAAGCAAAAACTTAAGCTCAACCGATACTAACCGATAGTTGTTGAAGAAGAAAGGTGGGATGCCTACCGGGGCATCCCCAAGCTTAGATGCTTGAGACTTCTTGAAATATTATCTTGGGTTGCATTGGGCATCCCCAAGCTTGAACTTTTGTGTCTCCTTAATTCCTCTCATATCATGGTTTCTCTTTTTATCAAAAGCTTCATCCACACCAAACTCAACAAGAACTCGTGAGATAGGTTAGTATAAACCAATGCAAAAACCTTATCATTTTTTACTGTAACAAATCACTAAAATTATTATTCCACATTTCATATTAAATGTCTCTGCATATTTAATACTCCTATCCTCAAATAGAATCATTAAACAAGCAAACATATGCAAACAATGCAAACATAACAGCAATCTGCCAAAACAGTACAGTCTGTAAAGAATGCAAGAGTATAAATACTTCCCTAACTCCAAAAATTATGAAAGAAAATTCCCATTGTAGTAAATTTGTCATATCTTATTATGCAAAAGGTTTCAACAAGTTATCACATTCTGACTTTTCTAGGGAATTTTTGCAACAGCGGTAAACTTTCTGTTTTCAAACAGCAACATGTATACTAGCAAAATAAGCATGGCAAAGGCTATCCTTGACATTTTCATTGAAAATATAGATACAAAACACTATTATAAATAATAGCAAGTTAATACTAACAAAATAAAATGACGCTCCAAGCAAAACACATATCATGTGGTGAATAAAAATATAGCTCCAAGTAAAGTTACCGATGAACGAAGACAAAAGAGGGGATGCCATCCGGGGCATCCCCAAGCTTAGGCTCTTGGTTGTCCTTGAATTTTACCTTGGGGTGCCTTGGGCATCCCCAAGATTAGTCTCTTGCCACTCCTTATTCCATAGTACATTGAATCTTTACCCAAAACTTGAAAACTTCACAACAGAAAACTCAACAGAAAACTCGTAAGCTCCGTTAGTATAAGAAAATAAAACAACCACTTAGGTACTGTAATGAACTCATTATAAATTCATATTGGTGTAATATCTACTGTATTCCAACTTCTCTATGGTTCATACCCTCCGATACTACTCATAGATTCATCAAAATAAGCAAACAACACATAGAAAACAGAATCTGTCAAAAACAGAACAGTCTGTAGTAATCTGTATTAAACATATACTTATGGAACTCCACAAATCCTACAAAATTAGGAAGTCCTAAGAAATTTGTATACGAATCCAGAGCAAAAAGAATCAGATCAGAAGCACGTTTACGTGAATTAACAAAACTACTTTAATGGGTGCAAAAGTTTCTGATTCTCAGCAGGATCAACACAACTATCACCGTAAGCTATCCTAAAGGTCTTACTTGGCACTTTATTGAAACAAAAGCTATAAGACATGATTACTACAGTAGCATAATCATGTGGACACACAAAAACAGTAAGGATAAATATTGGGTTGTCTCCCAACAAGCGCTTTTCTTTAATGCCTTTCTAGCTAGGCATGATGATGACAATGATGCTCACCTAAAAGATAAGAATTGAAACATAATGGGAGCATCATGAAGCATATGACTAGCATATTTAAGCCTAACCCACTTCCTATGCATAGGGATTTTGTGATCAAACAACTTATGGTAACAATAATCAACTAGCATAGGAAGGCTAAACAAGCATAACTTTGAAACCTTAAGCACATAGAGAGGAAACTTGATATCATTGTAATTCCCACAAGCATATGTTCCTCTCTCATAATAATTTTCAGTAGCACCATGAATGAATTCAACAATATAACCAGCATCTAAAGCCTTCTTTTCATGATACACAAGCATACAAAATTTGCTACTCCCTACATAAGCAAATTTCTTCTCATGAATAGTAGTGGGAGCAAACTCAACAAAATAATTATCATGTGAGGCATAATCCAATTGAAAACTAAAATCATCATGACAAGTTTCATGGTTATCATTATTCCTAATAGCATACAAGTCATCACAATAATCATCATAGATAGCAACTTTGTTCTCATAATCAATTGGAACCTCTTCCAAAATAGTGGATTCATCACTAAATAAAGTTGACACTCTTCCGAATCCACTTTCATGTTCATCACAATAAAATTCAACATCCTCCAAAATAGTGGGATCACTACTTCCTAAAGTTGACACTCTTACAAACCCACATTCATCGATATAATCATCATAAATAGGAGGCATGCTTTCATCATAATAAATATTCTCATCAAAACTTGGGGGACTAAAAATATCATATTCATCAAACATAGCATCCCCAAGCTTGTGGCTTTGCATATCATTAGCATCATGGATATTCAAGGAATTCATACTAACAACATTGCAATCATGCTCATCATTCACATATTTCATGCCAAGCATTCTATGTAAATCTTCTTCTAGCACTTGAGCACAATTTTCCTTTTCATCAAACTCACGAAAGATATTAAAAAGACGAAGCGTATGAGACAAACTTAACTCCATTTTTTAGTTTTCTTTTATAAACTAAACTAGTGATAAAACAAGAAACAAAAAGATTCGATTGCAAGATATAAAGATATACATTCAAGCACTCACCTCCCCTGCAACGGCGCTAGAAAAGAGCTTAGTTGACAGGGTGTGAGTGCCTCTTACCTAGCCTCCCCGACAACGGTGCCAGAAAATAGCTTGACGTCTACTACACAACCTTCTGCTTGTAGACATTGTTGGGCCTCCAAGTGCAGAGGTTTGTAGGACAGTAGCAAACTTCCCTCAAGTATATGACCTAAGGTTTATCAATCCGTGGGAGGCGTAGGATGAAGATGGTCTCTCTCAAGCAACCCTGCAACCAAATAACAAAGAGTCTCTTGTGTCCCCAACACACCCAATACAATGGTAAATTGTATAGGTGCACTAGTTCGGCGAAGATATGGTGATAAAAGTGCAATATGGATGGTAGATATAGGTTTTTGTAATCTGAAAATATAAAAACAGCAAGGTAACTAATGATAAAAGTGAGCGTAAACGGTATTGCAATGGTAGGAAACAAGGCATAGGGTTCATACTTTGACTAGTGCAAGTTCTCTCAACAATAATAACATAGATAGATCATATAACAATCCCCCAACATGCAACAAAGAGTCACTTCAAAGCCACTAATAGCGGAGAACAAACGAAGAGATTATGGTAGGGTATGAAACCACCTCAAAGTTATCCTTTCTGTTCTATCTATTCAAGAGTCCATACTAGAATAACACCTTAAGACACAAATCAACCAAAACCCTAATGTCACCTAGATACTCCACTGTCACCTCAAGTATCCGTGGGCATGATTATATGATATGCATCACACAATCTCATATTCATCTATTCAACCAACACAAAGTACTTCAAAGAGTGCCCCAAAGTTTCTATCGGAGAGTCAGGGCGAAAACGTGTGCCAACCCCTATGCATAGGTTCATGGGCGGAACCCGCAAGTTGATCACCAAAACATACATCAAGTGGATCACGTGATATCCCGTTGTCACCACAGATAAGCACGGCAAGACATACATCAAGTGTTCTCAAATCCTTAAAGACTCAATCCGATAAGATAACTTCAAGAGGAAAACTCAATTCGTCACAAGAGAGTAGAGGGGGAGAAACTTCATAAGATCCAACTATAATAGCAAAGCTCGTGATACATCAAGATCATGCCATAGAGAGAACACGAGAGAGAGAGAGAGAGAGAGAGAGAGAGAGAGAGAGAGAGAGAGATCAAACACAGAGCTACTGGTACATACCCTCAGCCCCGAGGGTGAACTACTCCCTCCTCGTCATGGAGAGCGTCGGGATGATGGAGATGGCCACCGGTGAGGGATTCCCCCTCTGGCAGGGTGCCGGAACGGGCTCCTGAGAGGTTTTTGGTGGCTACAGAGGCTTGTGGCGGCGGAACTCCCGATCTATCTTCGTCTTTGATGTTTTTAGGGTACGTGGACTTATATAGGCGAAAGAAGTTGGTCGGGGGAGCCTTGAGGGGGCCAGGAGACAGGGGCGCGCCCAGGGGGTGGGCACGCCCTCCTATCTCCTGGCTTCCTCGAACCTTCCCTGTCTTGAACTCCAAGTCTCCCGGATCATATTCTTTCCAAAAATCACGCTCCCGAAGGTTTCATTCCGTTTGGACTCCGTTTGATATTCCTTTTCTTTGAAATACTGAAACAGGCAATAAAACAGCAATATGGGATGGGCCTCTGGTTAGTAGGTTAGTCCCAAAAGTAATATAAAAGTGTATAATAAAGCCCGTAAACATCCAAAATAGATAATAAAATAGCATGAATGATTCATAAATTATAGATACGTTGGAGACGTATCACCTGTTCATCAGGGCTAGCTTGCCCATCTTCCTGTTCCTCCTGTTCAGAGGCTGGCTCTATGGGGTCTTCATTGTCTTCGACATCGTCCGCAGTGTTATTTTCTCCTGTGATGGTGTTGCTTTTTTTGCTACAGCATGGCTTAGAGCGGTGCCACTGACGTCGGCAATTTGGCTGTATCTCAGGAGGTTTTTCCTCGACTGGATTTTCATTGCTGTCATTGTTTTCTTTGAGTGTATCCACCATGTATATGTCATACGAGGAGGTGGCTGTCCAACGCCCTATAGACGGTGGTTCCTGTTCCTCTCCAGCATCGTTGTCCATATTGTCGATGTCCTCGGAGTCATAATCGAGCATGTCGGTTAAATCGTCGATAGTGGCTATAAAGTGGGTGGTGGGTGGGAAACGAAGTTCTTCGTTGTTCGCTTCCCATTCGAGCCGGACATAGTTCGACCGAGAGTCCCCCGACAAGGAGAGGGATTTTAGTGAGTTTAACACGTCGTCAAAAGGTGAGTGCTGGAAGATGTCCGTGGAACTGAACTCCAACATCGGCACCCAATCAGGTTCAATGGACGCGGACACACGCGGTCTGGAACCCATGGCCGGAGACGAGTCCGAGGTTCTGGTGACACAAGCCCGGCTCGATGTTGGGTCTGTGTGCGGCTCGAGCGCCGTTGAGTCTGCGGCCTCCCTGGCGGGGTTAAGCTTCCCATCTTCGGACGACATAGTCCGCTCCGGATCTAGGCCAGAGCGGTCATAGGCGCTATCTCCTGCGCGCGTCCAGATGACAGATCTAGGTCATGTTCATCGTTGTGGCCGGGACAGCCGTCATGGGCTCGAACCCGTCGAAGATCAAGTATCTACGGATATCGGCCACAAAATTCAGGCTTCCAAATCTGACCTGATGGCCAGGGGTGTAGCTATCGATCTGCTCTATATGGCCAAGCGAGCTGGCCCGTAGTGCGAAGCCGCCGAATACAAAGATCTGACCAGGCAGGAAGATCTCCCCCTGGACTTTGTTGTTGTAGATGATTGATGGAGCCATCAAGCCTTTTGGTGACGACGCAGCGGAACTCTCAATGAAAGCACCAATGTCGGTGTCAAAACCAGTGGATCTCGGGTAGGGGGTCCTGAACTGTGCGTCTAAGGCTAATGGTAACAGGAGGCGGGGGACACAATGTTTACCCAGGTTCGGGCCCTCTCTATGGAGGTAATACCCTACTTCCTGCTTGATTGATCTTGATGAATATGAGTATTACAAGAGTTGATCTACCACGAGATCATAATGACTAAACCCTAGAAGTCTAGCCTATGAGGTTATGATTGTTGTGGCTAAACCCTAGAAGTCTAGACCCTCCGGTTTATATAGACACCAGAGGGGGCTAGGGTTGTACAAAGTCAGTTACAGAGAAAGGAATCTACATATCCGAATCGCCAAGCTTGCTTTCCACGCAAAGGAGAGTCCCATCCGGACACGGGAAGAAGTCTTCTATCTTGTGTCTTCATAGCCCAATAGTCTGGCCAAAGTATATAGTCTGGTTGTCCGATGACCCCTTAGTCCAGGACTCCCTCACCACCACCAACACGTTCACCGTCCTCACGACATTGTCGTACTCCTCTAGCCTGTGCACCCGGGCTCCTCATTGCCTGCCACCCTAATGGCCTCCATGGCCGGAACCTCTTTCAAGCACTGGTGGCCCTGCGACTGCCCGCCGATGCCATGAAGAATGTCCACCTGGAGATTGCACTCGCCGCGAGGCGCCTCGCCCTGCAAGAACTCATGTATGAGCAAATCATGTACATAGGTATTTACAAGGCCAATGAGGATGCTACAACGTTGGCCTTCCAGAACCGGCTGGAAGCCTTGGATGCCTTTGCTGAGAAGCACCTTGACCTCGCCACAAAAGCCACCGCTCCTTAGTCGCCGGTCGGTGGCCCGGCGCACTAAGTTGAGGAGGAGGAGGCCGTACGTTGATGGATGCATCTTTCTTCTTGCCTCCTGTAACCACAATTGTGATCGCATCATCGTGGCCTTAATTGTGATTGCTATTGCATTCTCATTCCAGTCAATACTGACATGTGCGATCCCTTTTGCTTAATTATATGCATCACTGTAAGTAGTACTCCATCCGTCAATTATAAGTTGTGCTTACCTTTTCCATCAACTTCATGCAATGCGTGGTCATCTTGCTAGAAACACTAGAACATGTCGGACAGCATGTGACCAAACAGACGATGCCCCAACCTAGTACTACGTACCCTGCTTATCTGGCGGAAATAGCCCCGCCCTAGCGTTTCCAATCGTTATTTTTATATATCGATCGTGCCAAGGAGCCGAACCAAATGTTACAATTTATACATGTTTCTCTACTCCTACTCCTATAAAAGACTCAGTTGGTGATGGTGGTGTGTCTGCCATCCGTCGTTTCTGGCCATTAGATCTGCATCTAACGGCTGTGAGGTAAGTTGTGGAATTTTTGCAACAATAGCCCACTTCTCTGCTCCAATTTGCAGAAAACCCCTTATTATCTTGAAAGCAACCACATCCCTCCCTCTCCTCATCAAAACAGCCTGAGAAATATATTTTGAGTGAAAAGTAATATATTGGGAGTATATCAAAACAAGAGTGATTTCTTTCAAGTTTGTGAACAAGTACTACTATTCTACTACTTTGGATACGTCGCAATGCATGGGCACATTGCTTGTAAAAGGAAAAGGCCTGCCACGTTCGCGTTGCATCCCCACATGCCCGGGAATCGGAAGTACTCCATGGCCGTTCGCACGCCACATAGCTTAGGGAAGGCATGTTTCCTAGCATTTTCACTTTCATGTGGGACCGCCGTTGAGCAACCCGACTATTGGCAAACCGCACCCCGCCCACTGCCGGGTTGGAAAACAGAAACAAGGGGAAGATCTAGCTATAGCATGGAAGCCAAGAAATTTGGTGTCAGATGGGGCTCGCTCATAGAGTAGGAGCATTCCGTACTACTACTCCTACTAGTGCCAAGTTTGTACTACACAACTAGTACTACCACTATACAACTAGGTACATGCACGACACAGCATCGTAGGAACAAAAAACAGGAAAATCTTGTTTTGGGTGATTTATCTTTTTTTCAGTCAACATAGTATGAATAATATGATGTGGGGGCACCCATGAAGCTTATGTGGCTTAGTTGATGGCTACGAAAGGTTAGAGAAAAATAAATAGATAATGTGTTTAGAGTGCGCTCCACTAAATAGATATACTTTGGATCCATTGCAACACACGGGCCGACACATCTATATCTATACCCCTATATAGTGTGTGAATAACTTTGAAAGTTGGTCGTTGGATGAAGCCAATCCGACGTACAAAGATGGCCAATCTGAGCACTACTGGTCGTTGGATATCATGTACATTCGACCAGATTTTGCCACATGTAGAATCTAGAAGACTCCATGGTTGAACTTAAGCATAATGCACAAACCACCAGAATCTCATGCGTGCAATGCATGTGTACCTTACTAGTTGGTAGTAGTAAGAAACAAATTCCGGGTTTGGCATGAGCTCGTACTGCGGGAGTACCACAAGGCCTACCGTAGGAGTTAAATTTCCCTCTCGGGGCCCATGAGACCGAGCTTTAGTTGCTTAGTGCACCGGCCTATGAGTCAATGACATGCGGACCTTGAATGCGGCTGGCCCACATGTCATTCTCATGGTGGTGGCGTGGTTCGTGACTCACTCATTCAAGATGAAGCGGCCGGTGGCGGCGTGGCCGCACTGAGGGTGCCACAGCTGGGCGTCTGGGCATCACGAGGCATAGATGGCCACACCAACGGGTACTACCTGTAGTACAGAAGTACTCCAGCTGAGGATTGATGCCCGGGACGAAATGCGTCACAGCCGATGGATGAAAATTCGATGGTGCGGGAGTACGGATCGGAGCACAGGAGTGGAGCAGGCAAACCGCGTCCAATTGGGTGTGGCTATGGTAGAAAGTTGATAGTCGCCGCAGTTCAGCTGACCCGCATGTCATGCACACAAAGGCAGAGGAGCGGTGGGGCCGAGAGGGATGAGGCGAACATCGGGGGACATCGTGCTGTAGGTTGGAGCGGCATCGTAGAGATCGCGTGTGGGTGTGGCAGTGGTAGAAACAAGAAACGTGATGGTCGCCGTGGTTCAACTTCCATGGACAAGCTATCATGTCTGATGCACCCCTACCTGGCGCGCCAAATGTCGGATTGCGGGTTTTGGCAAAACCCTTAAGGTTCGAACACTGGGGTGCGCACGAAGATCTCTCTCTCTCTCTCCCTTGCTAGCTAGCTCGCTCAACGATCCATGGCCTAGCTCGACGAACTCGGAGAGCAAGGGACATAAGGGTTTCTACTGGTTCGGGCCACCGTTGTGGTGTAATACCCTAATCCAGTGTGGTGTGGTGGATTGCCTTGTTGGCTGGTGATGAACAAGTACAAGGGAAGAACATCCTCAGGAGGAGAGGTGTTCTTAGGCTCGGTGAGCTGGTGAGTACTCGGGTGGTCCGAATGATCCGTCCCCTGATCTGGTGATGGCTATCCCTATTTATAGAGGTCCTGGTCCTCTTCCCAAATATTGAGCGGAAGGGGTCCCACAACGGCCAAGTTTGAAGGGGGACAACTAGTACAAGCTATCCTAACAAAAGTAGTCTTCGCCTGCCAAAGGATCTGGTGGTGACGCCGTCCTGGGCTCCACGGTGACCTCCGTCCTTCCGTCCTGCTGGTCTTGGTCTCGTTGCACCGATATGGAAACCTTTGCTTGATGCCTCGGGACACCTCGCCTGTGCTTGCCTCTTTAGCACCAAAGAGGAAACGAGGACACTGCGCGCGCTGGCGCCCGCCTGGCCCCGGTCATCATGGCTTGCGTCACAGGAACCTCGTGAGGTGCCCTTGCCTTGATCTCTCCGCCCCTCGTGAGCCAGCCTGGTGAGGCCGCCCCCGAGGAGGTCTTGTGTTGTCCGCTCGTGAAGGTCTTGAGTGTTTGCTAGTGAAGATGGACCGTACAGGGCCGCTGGTGGAGCCACGCCATGGGCCATAGGCAGGCAAGTCTGGGGACCCCCGCTCCCAGGACTTTGACAAAGATGGTATTATGTGAGAGGTACTGGTGAATGATTGTGGTTTAGTAAGAATATTGGTGTTAAGGTTTGTGACTCTCGAAGCATGCACGTATAGTCTCCCATTATGCTAAGAAGTTGGAGAACGATTTACTATTGAGTGTCTTCCTTTGCGTGAAGGTTGGGGGTGCGCAATGGTTAACTCCTACCAACTCCCCCCCCCCCAAGGGGCATGTATAGTAGTACTTTGCTTCGAGGGCTAATAAACTTTCACAATAAGTATGTGAGTTCTTTATGACTAATGTGAGTCCATGGATTATACGCACTCTCACCTTTCCACAATTTGCTAGCCTCTTCGGTACCGTGCATTTCCCTTTCTCACCTCGAGATGTGGTGCAAACTTCGTTGGTACATCCAAACCCCGTGATATGATACGCTATATCACACATAAGCCTCCTTATATCTTCCTCAAACAGCCACCATACCTACCTATTATGGCATTTCCATAGCCATTCCGAGATATATTGCCATGCAACTTTTACCATTCCGTTACTATGACACACATCACTATTGTCATATTGCTTTGCAAGATCATATAGCTGACATAGTATTTGTGGTTCCGCCACCGTTCATCATTTTTTATACATGTTACGCTAGATCATTGCACATCCTGGTACAGTGCCAGAGGCATTCATATAGAGTCATATTTTGTTCTAGTATCGAGTTGTAATTTTGAGTTGTAAGTAAATAAAAGTGTGATGGTCATCATTTATTCACTATTAGGGCATTGTTACAAGTGAGGAAATAAATAAATAAAAAGGCCAAAAAGAGCCCAGAAAAAGAGGCCAAAAAGAGCCCACCAAAAAAAGAGAGAAAAGGAGAGAAGGGCAATGTCACTATGTTTTTTCACACTTGTGCTTCAAAGTAGCACCACGTTTTTCATATAGAGTCTCCTATGTAGTCACTTTCATATAACTAGTGGGAATTTTTCATTATAGACTTGGCTTGTATATTCCAATTACGGGCTTCCTCAAATTCCCAAGGTCTTCTAGAGTAAGAAAGTTGGATGCACACCCACTTAGTTTTCATTTTGAGCTTTCATACACTTATATCTCTTAGTGCATCCGTTCCATGGCAATCCCTCCTCCTTGCATTGATATCAATTGATGGGCATCTCGATAGCCCATTTATTAACGTCGTCGATGTGAGCTTTTCTCCTTTTTGTCTTCTCCATATTATCTCTACCACTGTACTCTATTCCACCCATTGTGCTATATCCATGGCTTGCGCTCATCTATTGTGTGGGGTTTGAAAAAGATGAAGTGCGTTAAAAAGTATGAACCAATTGCTTGGCTGACACCGGGGTAGTGCATGATTTTTACTTTGTGTTAAGAAGATGGAGCATGATAAGGCTATATAATTTTGTAGTGATAGCGTTCTTGGCATTTTTATTTTCAAAGGCATGATTATTTGTTGGTATGCTTGAGTATTGATATCTTTATGTCAAATTATAGAGTATTGCTTTGAATTATTCAGATCTAAATATTCATACCATAAAAGAAAGATTACATGATGAACATGTTAGGTACTATTCCACATCAAAAAATTTGTTTTTTATCATTCACCTACTTGAGGACGAGCAGGAATTAAGCTTGGGATGCTTGATACGTCTCCAACGTATCTATAATTTTTGATTGTTACATACTATTATAATATCAATCTTGGATGTTTTATATGCAATTATATATCATTTTTTGGGACTAACCTATTAACCCAGTGCTAAGTGTCAGTTGTTGTTTTTTGCTTGTTTTTTGTTTTCCAGGAAATCAGTACCAAACGAAGTCCGAATGCCACGAAACTTTTTGATGATTTTTCTCTGGACAAGCGAGACCCTAGATGCTTTGGGAGGAGACCGGAAGGCAAATGAGTAGACGGCAAGGCACTAGGGCGCACCCTAGGGTGCTCGCCCTAGTACCTTGTGGGTCCCTCGGGGCTCCATCTAACCTAATTCCAGTTTTTTAAATTCTCTAAAATTGGGAAACCAACAAAGAGCCACCCAAAATACTTTTTCCTCCGCCACAAGTTTATGTTATTCTGTGATCCCATCTGGAGGCCTTTTACAGTACTCTGCTGGAGGGGAGGTCGGTCATGGAGGGCTTCTACATCAACCTTGCTGCCCTTCCGATGATGTGTGAGTAGTTTACCACAGACCTACAGGTCCATAGCTAGTAGCTAGCTGGCTTCTTCTCTCTCTCTCTCTTTGATCTTCAATACAATGTTCTCCTCGATGTTCTTGGAGATCTATTCGATGTAATCTTGTTCTGCAGTGTGTTTGTTAGGATCTGATGAATTGTGGGTTTATGATCAGATTATTCATGAGAAATATTTGAGTCTTTTCTGAATACTTATATGCATGATTGTTATAGCTTTGTATTTCTCTTTCATCTATCCGTTTGATTTGTCCAATTAGATTGACTTATCTTGCAATGTGCGAGGTGCTTTGTAATGGGTTCAATCTTGCGGTGATCTATATCCCAGTGACAGAAGGGGACAAGAAATGTATTTGTATTGTTGTCATTAAGGGAAAACGGTGGGGTTTATTCATATTCACTAAGTTTACTTTGTCAACATCATGTCACTTGCTTAAGGCGTTACTCCGTTTCTTATGAACTTAATACTCTAGATGCATGTTGGATAGCGGTCGATGGGTCGAGTAATAGTAGTAGATGCAGGCAGGAATCGGTCTACTTGTCTGGGACGTGATGCCTATATACATGATCATTGCCTTGAATATCGTCATGACTATGCGCTTTTCTATCAATTGCCCAACAGTAATTTGTTTACCCACGGTATGCTTTTTGTTCGAGAGAGAAGCCTCTAGTGAAACTATGGCCCCTCGGTCTACCTTTATCTTTATTAAAATCCAAAAATACCTTGCTGCAATTTATTTACCGTTCTTTTATTTTGTGTTTATTTATCCATGTATCATTATTATATTTGATCCTTGTAATTAACCGCCAAGGGGATTGACAGCCCCCTTGATCGCGTTGGGTGCAAGTATTTGCTCTTTTGTGTGTAGGTGTTGTTCACGAGGTTGTGTGTGGTTCTCCTACTGGATTGATAACCTTGGTTCTTAACTGAGGAAAATCCCGACACAACTCACAAGTAGCAGGGCGCCGGCCAAGGGGGAGGAGTTGGACTCCTCCACCCCCCCCAAAGGAAAGGGGGTGCCACTTCCTATTGGGCCATGGTGGCCCAATAGTCGTTCCACCACTAGGCCTTTTAAGGCCCTTGATATTAAATTAAATATAGAATCCCTCTAACAATTGCTAGAGCCTTTTATTATTGATTTAAAACCAAAAAACATTTTCCACCTATATATTATTTATTCGTAATACCCTGTATTGCCCGATAAATTTTGAAACCCTTCTGGTGATCCCGGAACACTTCTGGTTCCTCTTAAAAAATTCCCAAAATTGATGAAACAATTCTACAAATAAATCCTCGATACTCTTGTCCTACTAACACTCAACATATCATGATTACCTTAAGCTTCTGACCCCGTAGGTTCGGTAAATCATAGACATGAACCAAACTCCTTCGTTCAATGACCGATAGCGAAACCATGAACGTCCATATCGATCCCTATGATTACACGTGTGATTCTCCCTTTTATTCAGATACTTTACAAAACCCGAGATGTGTCGGTATCGTCCCGACTCATGCACATGATCACTATACCGTTCTGCTCGTTATCGGTTTTGTTCTTCTTTCTTGTTGAAGTGTTCCGGCATCCTTGTGACATAGTCACATGTGTATGGCCAGATGATGATTATGTTGTCACACTGAGAGGGCCCTAATAATATCTCTCCATCGTCGGGGGAGCAAATCCCACTCTCGAGCTATCTAGTCTCTTGTCAAACTTTTTGATGGACATGTAAGTTGTCGTTTATGATCACCGTGTAACAGATGACGTTCGAGAAACCCCGAAGTTCACTGTATGGTAGGAAGTGACTACGATACTCTCATAGTCTAAGAAACTTAAACACATGCTAACACTCCGAGCTATAACAATTGATTTCTGATGATATTTTCTCGAAGTATAACAAACAAGTTTGGGTCAATTCAATGTGTTTGTTCTTCTAATGTCATACTCGATCTCAATGTTGTTTTACGACTATTGTTACACTTAATGATATCCTAAGATCCGGAAAACATGATCACCAACAACGCTTCAGCCAGTCTTAGAGGCAAGACTAGGAATCTATACTTTACCGTTTATCATTCCACACGTGCATATGATTCTTCCACTGAATCGCATATTCCAGGATCAAATCAGTTATACCATGAAATATGAACTCTTAATTATGAAAATGGAAATGTAATAATACAATATTATTGCCTCTAAGACATATTTCCAACAATATCGCTTTCCTGAGCGAGACACAAACCCTACCAAAACTCAAAAAATAAGCTAAAACGGAGCCCTCCCGCCAGTAAGGATCAGGCTCCACTACGCCTCCATGGCCCTAAGGCCATAGGACACGAGGTAGGCCAGCGGCTGCGCGGTGGGAGGCAGTGGAAACCCTAGCCTCACATTAACAATATTAAGTTTATACTGATATTCATGTAAGTATGTACTACGCATATAGTAGATGTTTATACGTTGATAACTAGTACGACCAACATAAAAATAAATAGGAGAGTGGTAAATGAATTATACCCTCCAGTCGGCCAAGTCATAGCCACGGCAGTGTCCTCGGCAGCGGTCTTCTCTGCTTCAGTGGACATGGTGATGTCCAAGGTGACGAGGACATCCATGAAGTAGTGGACAAAGACGAGCAGTGGCGAGCAGTAGCATAAGAGACGCTCCCCAAAAACCTAATTGTTGGGGTTCTGGAGGCCTACTCTCCCATACAGTCATGCACGTGGTGCACAAGATGGGGTCGCGGGATGCAGCAGCAGTGAGCGGAACGATAGTGGGCATCATGCGAGCATGTAGAGAAGATGTGATCTAATCCGGGGTGGCTGGGTTGTCGACACATCCTATATATAGTTGGTTGTTGTATGGAGACATGGGTTGGACCCATGCAAGAGTCGACAACAGTCCATGATCTGACATCTTAGATTTGTAGCGCGTCCTTTAATGACTCATAATTAATTGCGAATTAATTATCCATTCCTAACTGGCAAATATCATGATATAGATGTGAGCTCGGCTCAAACACAAAACACGACGCACACACATGTGATGCGGGTAGCGGAGGAGGAGCACGCTCTCCTTTCCTCAAGATCCAATAGCATGTGGAAGAGAAACCCTTATAAAGGTGTCTCAACTCTTCTCCACTTGTGAGGTGGGACTAAAATTCCCACCACCATGTCATGACACTTACATGGGCCCTTACAGATTTTTTTGAAATTGTTTCATGGGCGTAAATCCCACCCTATATTTCAACAATCCCCCACCGGATCTCGAAGGCCCATAGGGTTGTCCTCTATTCCAAACATTGTTTTATATAATAGTACTTTCGGTGAAGACTAGTTAAGATTGAACATCCATCAAAGCACATTTGCTCCCTTGGTGGTTTTGGTAATTTAGGTCAACATACATGTTGTTGGACTAATGTTTTTCTCCAATCCATTTCAGGAAAAGTTCAACCTAGGCAAGTAAATGAATGGAGATGTGGACCCCTCAAACTATATATAAAGGACAAGCATTGGCAAAAGCTTCAAGACTCTGCATTTTTGGTTAAGTGATCAAAGAACACATTGAGTCCATAGGAAAGCTAATACTATTAAAGGGGGGTGAGGTTTTGATCATGAGTCATTTACTCAAGTGGTTGAAGATATTGCTCCAAAAACCTCAACCACACTCTCACTATCCAATCTATCCAAAACCCTAAAGTGATCCTCGGTCCCACCGAAATAGATACACCCGAACCCACCGAGATACATCAGACAGAGCCACTGCCTAAACCCTAGAAACTCGGTCTCATTGAGATGGCATTCGATCCCTCTGAAGTGTAGGTGCCCAGTTTCTGTAACCCATCGACTTCACTTCGGAATCTCCGAGAAATAGATGGGAATTACCGAGATGAGGAAACTGCTAATGTTCGAATCTTTTACACTAGTTGGTGCCTCTAAGTTTTTGACCCGGTTCCACTGAGTTGTACATAAACGTGTGTAATGGATACATCTTTAGGGTATGTTCGGTTGGAGAATGAAGTGGAATTGAATGTCATGGTTACATTCTTATGTAATGGGTCAGTTCTGTTCCTATGTTTGGTTGGAGCCGAATGATGGAATGGGTCAGTTCTATTTATGTGTTTGGTTGAAGGGGTGGAATTTGAAAATCAGGAATCAGCTCACCCCTTTCATAACAGTGGTGTGATTACAATCATATGCATATGATGTAAAATAGCTCTTTGTAATTTTCAAAAATCATGGGAAACACTATGAAGTCATGATGACGCTACTAATAATTTGTAACAATGTCATCTCCAATAAATTTGCAGTTTTCTGATTCATGTCTTGATTTACGGGAGGGAGGAAATAATTGGGCATGTTGCTTGCAACCTGTGCTGCTCCGTGCTTGTCGATGCAGGAACACCCAAAACCATCACATATAGACATAAATAACACGCAGATCAAGCATTCTATCAGATCAAGCTGCTCATTTACTCATTGCTTGTTGGGTGTGCTCGCTCCTAAGATGTGCTGATCGAAGAAGCTCGAGTGCCTGGTCGCGGCTGGAAAGTCAAGGGCGAAGCAGGGGAACGATCGGATGGAGGTGGTGCGGCCTGTCGGTGGTTGCAGGCTGCTAGATCTGTGCGGGGTCCGATCGAGGAGATAGTCGGTGATGGCCATCTGCTGGTGCACTACGCGTGGCCATGGCGGCTCAGCTGAGCTGCATGAGTAGTTGCTGGCGTCGCCGGAGCGGCCACTGTCACGAGCGCGGCTGAGGTCGAGAGGGGAAGGCCATCGAGGGAGAAAGAGATGGGCAAAGCCGCAGAATTTGTGGACGTGGGCAAGCAAGGCGTTCCGTGTGGTCCGCACAATTCGAAAGAACCACCCGGTTCGGCATATAGGAGGAATATTCCTCTCCCAAGAATCAGTCAGTTTCGTTCCAGTTTTTAACTAAACACGAGAACCAGTCCTAGGCACAGAACCCTTAGTGACAGCTATATATACCGCCACCCACCACCTACTCTCGGAGAGAGCAACCAGGGCGAAACCACTACTTATCATATCCATTTTCTGAGAGAGAACCACCTAGCTACACTTGTGTTGACATCAAGGCATTCCACTCCAACCATTTTATCCTTGATTTCTAGCCCCCTCAAGTTGCTTTCCACTTCAATCCTTCTCCTACCCCAAGCCAAATCCGTGAGAGAGTGACCGAGTGTTAAAGAGACTATCTTTTGAAGCACAATAGCACAGAGTTCATTAACAACAACATCTATTACCTTTTGTAGAGTGGTGTCTCCTACATTGGTTAGGTGTCACTTGGGAGCCTCCAAATCATGTGGAGTTGAACCAAGAGTTTGTAAGGGCAAGAAAATCACCTACTTCATGAAGAACTACCCCAAGTGAGGCTAGTCCTTCATGGGCGTAAGCCATGATGGAATAGACAAGGTTGCTTCTTCGTGGAGCCTTTGTGGATGTAACCCCCCGTGGACTGGCGCAGTTGTTACCCTCTGGGGCTTGAAGTCTCCGTCAACGTGGATGTACATAGCACCACCTAGCGGAACCATGCCAAAATCAATGTGTCTTCATTGCGTTTGATCTTCATATCTCTACCCCCATTTACTTTCTTGCACTTGCATGTTGTTCATTTTTCGCTTCTCAATCTCTAGATATGCATGTGTAGATTGTACTGGTTGCCATTTAACTTGTGCAAAAATCTGGCTAAATTCCAAGAGAATCTAAAAACTGCATCTTTGCCTTGTTAAGTGTCTATTCACCCTCCCCCTCCCTCTACACCCCCTCCCTCTAGACCTATCTTCTCGATCTTTCAATCCACACAGAGCTCAGAGCTACACTCCTCCATAACTAAACAATGGACTATGCCTTGAATTGTCATTGGTGTAAAGAAGTTTCACCCATTGTCTTGCTGGTACTAGGTTATCGAAGGCTAACCCCGTGGGTGCAGCATGATAGTCACACTCCTGGCCCTTATAGGTGTGTTCTTCCAAATATTGCTCTGTAGGATAGCATCTTGCTTATTAAGCACAAGTCAACTTGCCATATAGTTCCCAATAGAATTGCATCTTCAACATAGTGGGTTATTAGGTTACTCTCCTCAGTTACCACTGGCATGTTTTATCAGGTCCTACTTCACGGGGATCTCTGGTCATATAGGTTGGGTGACTACCATGTCAACTCATGTGGGTCTTACACCCATCTCCATCGATGCATTTTTTATCACAACACGTGATAGCCCTTTTGTGAAAGGATATGCCCGATTCTTAGCTGATTGATGTAATCCAACGATACTCTAGAGTTTCTTAAATGTCTCACAGGCTTTAATCTCCTTGTATGCTTTGTGAATTGCATGTTGTCCTTTGAACTTTTTGCCTTGGCAATATTTGTCTAAGTGTCATAGTTCATAAGGATGGTTGGGATTGGTTTTTCAACCACTGGCAAATCCATAAAAAATTCTTGAAGCCATTTTGCTTTTGTACACAATTTATCTAGTGTTGTGAGTTCCGCTTCCATTGTCGACTCCATCAAGATAGTATGCTTGCAAGACATCTAGGAAATGACACCAACCCCAAGTGTAAACACATATCCACTTGTGGCCTCCATCTAATCAGCATCTAAGATCCAATTCGCGACACTATACCCTTCAAGCACCGACAGGTATCCGGTATAGTGAAGTTCATGACTCGTCGTACCTCTCAGCTAGCGCATAACTCTTTCAACATGTCAATGCGCATCTCTCGGGTTGGAAACAAACTGGCTAAGTTTTCTCACAATGAACGTGATGTTTGGCCTCGTAGCGCAAGTTAGGTACATGAGTGAACCAATAACTTGACAATATCTCAATTGATCTTTATATATGCCTTCGAACTTTCGAATCCGCACACTGGGATTATATGGTGTTCGAGAAGGTTTGCAGTCTGAATATCCGAAGAGACTCAAAATCTTCTCAACATAGTGGGATTGCAGAAGTAATCTCACCCTCATTATCTCTCAATAGCTTGATGTTCAAGATAACATCAGCCTCACCAAGATCTTTCATCTTGAAGTTATGAGATAGAAAAGACTTAACCTCCTCAATGACTTTGAGGTTGGTTCCAAATAAAATATGTCATCAACATACAAGCACAGTATAACTCCTTCGCCGCCTCCATGGCGACAATGTAAACACTATAAGAAAATGTTGGGGAACATAGTAATTTCAAAAAAAATCCTACGCACACGCAAGATCATGGTGATGCATAGCAATGAGAGGGGAGAGTGTTGTCCATGTACCCTCGTAGACCGAAAGCGGAAGTGTTAGCACAACGCGGTTGATGTAGTCGTACGTCTTCACGATCCGACCGATCAAGTGCCGAACGTATGGCACCTCCGAGTTCAGCACACGTTCAGCTCAATGACGTCCCACGAACTCCGATCCAGCAGAGCTTTGCGGGAGAGTTCCGTCAGCACGACGGCGTGATAATGGTGTTGATGATGCTACCGACGCAGGGCTTCGCCTAAGCACCGCTACGATATTACCGAGGTGGAATATGGTGGAGGGGGGCACCGCACACAGCTAAGAGATCAAGAGATCAATTGTTGTCTCTAGAGGTGCCCCCTGCCCCCGTATATAAAGGAGGAAGGGAGAGGCCGGTCCTAGAGGAGGGCGCGCCAAGTGTGGGGAGTCCTACTAGGACTCCCAAGTCCTAGTAGGATTCCCCTTTCCTTTGCGGAGTAGGAGAGAAGGAAAGAGGGGGAGAGGGAGAAGGAAAAGGGGGCTGCACCCATTGTCCAATTCGGACAAGAGGGGGGGCGCCTCCATCCTTTTGGCCTCTCTCCTCTATTCCCGTGTGGCCCAATAAGGCCCATATACTCTCTGACGAATTCCCGTAACTCTTCGGTACTCCGAAAAATACCCGAATCACTCGGAACCTTTCCGAAGTCCGAATATAGTCGTCCAATATATTGATCTTTACGTCTCGACCATTTTGAGACTCCTCGTCATGTCCCCGGTCTCATCCAGGACTCCGAACTACCTTCGGTACATCAAAACACATAAACTCATAATACTGATCGTCACCAAACTTTAAGCGTGCGGACCCTATGGGTTCGAGAACTATGTAGACATGACCGAGACACGTCTTCGGTCAATAACCAATAGCGGAACCTGGATGCTAATGTTGGCTCCCACATATTCTACGAAGATCTTTATCGGTCAAACCGCATAACACCATACGTTGTTCCTGTCATCGGTATGTTACTTGCTCGAGATTCGATCGTCGGTATCTCAATACCTAGTTCAATCTCGTTACTGGCAAGTCTCTTTACTCGTTATGTAATGCATCATCCCGCAATTAACTCATTAGCTACATTGCTTGCAAGGCTTATAGTGATGTGCATTACCGAGAGGTCCGAGAGATACCTCTCCGACAATCGGAGTGACAAATCCTAATCTCGAAATACGCCAACTCAACATGTACCTTCAGAGACACCTGTAGAGTTCCTTTATAATCACCCAGTTACGTTGTGACATTCGGTAGCACACAAAGTGTTCCTCCGGTAAACGGGAGTTGCATAATCTCATAGTCATAGGAACATGTATAAGTCATGAAAAAAGCAATAGTAACATACTAAACGATCAAGTGCTAAGCTAACGAAATTGGTCAAATCAATCACATCATTCTCCTAATGATGTGATCTCGTTAATCAAATGACAACTCATGTCTATGGCTAGGAAACACAACCATCTTTGATTAACGAGCTAGTCAAGTAGAGGCATACTAGTGACACTATGTTTGTCTATGTATTCACACATGTATTATGTTTCCGGTTAATACAATTCTAGCATGAATAATAAAAATTTATCATGAAATAAGGAAATAAATAATAACTTTATTATTGCCTCTAGGGCATATTTCCTTCAGTCTCCCACTTGCACTAGAGTCAATAATCTAGTTCACATCACCATGTGATTTAACACCAATATTCACATATGTATGTGATTAACACTCATAGTTCATATCGTCATGTGACCAACGCTCAAAGGGTTTACTAGAGTCAATAATCTAGTTCACATGGATATGTGATTAACACCCAAAGAGTACTAAGGTGTGATCATGTTTTGCTCGTGAGAGAAGTTTAGTCAACGGGTCTGTCACATTCAGAGTCGTATGTATTTTGCAAATATTCTATGTCTACAATGCTCTGCATGGAGCTACTCTAGCTAATTGCTCCCACTTTCAATATGTATCCAGATTGAGACTTAGAGTCATCTAGATTGGTGTAAAAGCTTGCACCGATGTAACTCTTTACGATGAACTCTTTTATCACCTCCATAATCGAGAAACATTTCCTTAGTCCTTACTAAGGATATTCTTGACCGTTGTCTAGTGATCTACTCCTAGATCAAAATTGTACTCCCTTGCCCAACTCAGAGCAAGGTATACAATAGGTCTGGTACACAGCATAGCATACTTTATAGAACCTATGACTGAGGCATAGGGAATGACTTTTCATTCTCTTTCTATTTTCTGCCATGGTCGGGTTTTGAGTCTTACTCAACTTCACACCTTGCAACACAAGCAAGAACTCCTTTGATTGTTCCATTTTGAACTACTTCAAAATCTTATCAAGGTATGTACTCATTGAAAAAATCTTATCAAGCGTCTTGATTTATCTCTGTAGATCTTGATGCTCAATATGTAAGTAGCTTTACCGAGGTCTTTCTTTGAAAAAGACAATGACAACGACCGATCCTCTTGAGCCCCGCTG
>NC_041381.1:222722154-222722675 GCF_002162155.2 Triticum dicoccoides | reverse complement strand
CCTTGCTGCCCACCGCATGGAGTCCTCTCCCCCCGCCGCCGGCGGCCGCGACCGCGTGCGCCGCTGGCTTGATGATAGCATGTCCTCTGCGGACTCCTCCCGCCGGCTCTCTCTGCCCGGCTCCTACCGCCAGGCGCTGTGCGGCGACCCCCTCGTGTCCTCCGAGGCTGGTTCCCTGCTTCCTGATCCGCCGGTGCTCGCCCCCCGCGCCGCCCCAAGATCTGAGATCCACCGCGTCTGCGACGAGCCGGACGCGCGCGTCGCCTCCCCGGAGCCCTGGGTACTGGTGCATGGCAAGCGGCCCCGCAGCCCCCGACTCCGGCGCCCTCCGGCCGGGTCCTCGCGCCGCCTCCCCAGGCTGCCCCCCATCCCCGCTGATGCCTGCCCCCGCTGCCTCCGCTTAGGCCATCCTCTCAATGAGTGTCGGCGCGACATCTGCTGCCGCCGTTGCAGGCACTACGGGCACGTCGCCAAGTTTTGCACTTGGATGCGCCGCCTACTTGCCCCCCCCCCCAGCCAAG
>NC_041381.1:222720997-222721959 GCF_002162155.2 Triticum dicoccoides | reverse complement strand
CCAGCGCGCGCTGCCTGCCTCCCCTCGGCCTGTCTCCCCTGTGGTCTCCAGCGGGGATAGCCGGGGCTCGGCGCGCCCATCTCCGCCCCCCGACGGCGACTCTCCCGCCCCCAGCGACGCCACAGCCACCACCTCCGCCTCGCTGGCCACTCCCTCCCTTCCACCCCTCTCCGGCTCCTCCTCGTCGCATCCTCCCGCCTCCTCACGGTCGCGCTCCCCAAGCTCCACCCCACCGCTCGCGGTCCCCATGTCCGGCCACCCCGCTTTGCGCTCGTCGAGCGCGCTCTACTTCCTCCCTCGCTCCGCGGAGGTCCGCGCGGCCGAGGAGGCCCTGGAGCAGCACGCCCTTGTCGCCGTCCTTGCCGGCAACCGCACGCGTGTCTCCCGCGCCGACGTGGCCAACCTTCTCGCCTCCAAGTTTGGGCTCTCAGATGCTGACTTCTCCGTCCACAACCGCCTGCCTGGCGAGTTCCTCCTCCGCTTCACTCGGTCGGAGACACGCACTCGGGTCGGCCTCACCAACGTGCGCTCTCCATGTTTTCGCCTGCTCCTCCACCCTTGGAGTCGTGCCGCCGGCGCCGAGCTCATCGCCCTCCGCTTCAAGGTGGACCTGGAGATCACCGGGATCCCCGAGCACGCATGGTTCCGTTCCTCTGTGGACAACATGCTCACGTCGTTCTGTGAGGTCGAGGAGCTCGCGCCCGAGACGCGCTCTGATGCGGACATGTCGGCGTTCCGTCTTACCGCTTGGGCGCCCAACCCCGCGAGACCGACCTCTTCCTCCCCGAGCTGGACGCGGTGCTCCCCGACGCCGACGCCGACCACGCCGAGCGGCTCGCGCTCCACATGTATTGCCACCCCATCCGTATCTTCATGACCCACTGCGTGGATTTTCGCCGCCCCTCTCCGCCATCCGGCCCTGTCGGCGACGATGGTGCCGCCGACGCCGGCGACGCTTCGCC